>NC_081409.1:23615405-23942905 GCF_030272615.1 Cryptomeria japonica
AGGCATTTATCCTAATGACCTAGTCTCATTGGGGTTGCTATGGTTCAAAATAACTAATCCATCCATCCACTCAACATTGGCATCAGGAGGTTCTTTTTCTAAAAACATTGGGGCATCTATTTTTCAGACAATAATGCTACTCTACTCACAGTCGCACTACAACAACTACACACTAGCACTTAAAAACTAATAGCGCTAGAACAACTATGCAATAGCGCCATTTCAAAGCAATAGCACTACAAGAAGGACTCGATAGTGCTAAAATTGCATTAGCACTAAAACAACTACTCACCTACACTACAACGTACAACAATGCTAAAACCACTATGCGATAGCACTATAGCAGCACAAAAGTGCTAGTTTAAGTGACAACAACGCTAAAACATAGTTTTAGTGCTATTGTCTTGACTCAACTTGGGCACTTGAAAAAAGACATCAAAAATACATGAAAAGAAAAATTTCAAATTTACATACCATTGGTCCATAGTCATTTGGCCACTGGAACTTGCTCTAGCTAATGATCTTCTATAGGTACCGACATGCTGACTTCTCCTTGCTTTTTCACAAAAGTCACTATCAGAGCTCTGAATCATTGTGGAGATGGATACAAATGACCTTGTTTTTACCCCTTCACCCCCATATATACACTTCACCCTAAACCTAATTTTACCCTGCTCATCGTCGTGGTCCCTGTGAACTTCCAACGCCTCCCGTTTCTCTGTTTTATCTCCGAATTCTTCTATTCTTTCACCGTTATTGCTAAATGCTTCTCTTCTACCTCCCTGCCAATTCTCGTTCTTTTTTGAGAGATCGCCTGATTTTTTGAAATTTTTTGGCCCATCTCTCGAGGGGGCATACCACCCATTAAATTAACATTTATGGGGTGTATTTCTTCACACCTATTTTTCTTTCTTTGAAATGTGCGATAAACTGCACCGTCTCAAAGAGGGGCAAATGTAGTCACATAAATCTGTCCATTTTAATTAAATAAATATTTGCTATTTATTTGATTAAAAACCCACTAGCCATCAGTTAATTAAATTAACATTTAATTAATTCATCTTCAAACATTCTCCTATTAATTAAATAAATTATTCAATTTATTTTAATTAATTCATTAAACCAAATTCACAATCAATTAAATGAATAAATCCTATTTATTTAATTTAACTCCCTTTCTTCTTTTAAATAAATAAATTAAAACATTTATTTAAATCATTAAAATCCCCCCCACTTGCATTCTCCTACAAATGCAAGTTGCAACCACAAGTTGAAATAAATTAATTTTATTTTAATTTAAATCCTATTTTCCCTCACCCACCAAATCCACTTACAATCCTAAATCCCCTTCTAGACCCTTCTAACCACTTTCTAATCATTCCTAATTAGCCTAATCCATCCCCTAATTATTGTCACATTCCTAAGAAACTTGGAGTCACTTCTCAAAGCCTTCAAAGTCTTTGAAAAATATTTAATGCTTTATGTGTTCAACAAGCTAACCTCTAAAGTCTTCCAAACCACCAATGGCTCTTACATGACCATTAATGGCTCTTACATAACCATTTATGGTTAAATCCACTTTCTCCCATGGTTAGAGACTTTACCTCTAAACTCAACCCTCATTTAACCCATGTGTCTTCTCAAGCATTTATTGCTTTGACCATGGTTATCCTCACTAACTCTTGCACAAGAGTTTATCCATTGGATAAAAGCATGATTCTTTGAATAATGAATTTATTCACTCAAACTCAACATTAACCCTACCTCCCAAGTTAACCCTCAGGTCATGTCAAGCATTTAATGCTTATTCCCTCTCCTCTCAACCCATCTCTTGTTGACATTTGTCATCCTGGGATTAAAGTCCTCACATGGATCTTAAGTCCTTCAATCCTGACCCTTGTTGAGATTACCCAATCTCAATCCTCCATTGCTCCATTTAATGTATAAATAGAGCTCATTTCTTCATAATCCAGATCTTGAAAACTTGTATGCATTTAACCTATAGTCAATTTTAGAGAGCATTTTAGCATAATCACTCATATTGTCATTTTGGACTAAGAATAATCTTAGTTCATATTATAATATCTCATATTTAGCTTATTTTACACTTGCATAGCATAGTTTAAAATATTTCAATCTTGAATCTCCATAAGACATTCATAGTGGAAAAAGCTGTCGAGAGCTGCACTCATTTGGAAACTTGGAGAGGAGAGGAACAAGGGAGGAGGATCTACAGGCATGGTGGAAGGCATTTGGAGATGCCTTGTTGCATTTGTTGTCTTAGTTAAATGCTCTATTTTTCTTAAAGTGTCTCTCTTAGTATGCCTATTTAGGATAGTCTTTAATTTGTGATTTCTAACACTAACATCTAACAATAGGTTTCTTGTTTGTTTATCCTAACTATCATTCCTTTTTGCAGAGCATCACCTAGAAATGTTGAAGCTACTGATGCCTTATTTAACCAGGGACTTGCAAAATCACCTTCAATCCTTCAAATCTTTAACACTGATCTTTTGATAGAGTCGCCACCTCCTTGTAGAGGACAAATACTCAAATAATTTGAAATTTCTTCACAGGTCAGATTTGTTTCAACACAGCACTACAACACTTCCTTATCTTCAAATGGCATTACTGATTCTATCCTCAACTTGTTAGGGTACTTCATCATAAGAGCTAAAATCTACTTCATCTTTCTTGCAAATTTCTTGGTTCTTCTTCAGGCAGACACACACTGGTGCATAGATCTCAGAGTCTTAGAGTCTCCACTCACAACTGTGAGGCATTACATATAATCTTGCAAAACAGATAGATCTGGAACAAACTCTTTATATAAAAATAACTAAAGTAGATTTCTCAGCGACATTTATGAGAATTGACTCAAGCCGAAAAGGGACAGATTAAGAATCTTTTTCACTCTATGGGGAAAATCTCCACTACGCATTTGGTAAATATTTTCTAATCAGAGATTCTCAACAGTTCATATCTCCCCAGCAGAGTTGCCAATTTGTTTTGGTTCCCAAAATGGACGACGAGTTTACACTACTACAAGGCAGAGACCAAGCTAATTTTCTCCAAATATCTATGGAGAGCCACCTCCAACTATCAATATCTGTCAGGCTTGGACAAATAATAACAAGGATAGAAATTCCTTCTGCACTTTAGGCTTTGCAGGACTAGGGAGGCTGATCCCTTCAGTAAAATCTCCTTCTCTCTACAATGATACTCAAGAACTTACTGAAACAAAGCAGATTATCTCATAATAAGACTCCACAGAAAGGGAGAATGCTCAAGGATGGAAAATCCTTTAGTGATCCTCAACCTTAAGCTGGAGTATGAGAGAGGGTGGGATGACTTTCAAAAAATACATAAAACTTAGCAAATGATATTCTGATATTTATAAGATTCGTTCTAAGAAATCATAAAGAAGATAAACCAGAAGCTGAAAACCTAATGACATTTGCTAGCAAATACCAGTGCCTTATTCATTTGGGCTACAAAATTTATGAAAAGTGTTACTGAAAATCTGATTAAATTTCATCTAATAGCTGGTCTAGCCTAAAACAATACTACCTTACAATATTGTTCTACTCACAATCCTTCACTTGAACTGCTTATCAAATCCTATGGAAAGCCTTATTTTCTCTATAATCTCATCCAAGCATTTTAATTAACCCCTTGGACTAAAGCATTGAATTGAAGAATACATACATCATAACAATGCAACAAACAAACGAAACCCTTGATCCCATTTGCTTAAAAGAAGATACAATCGCACACAGGAGAGTAAAGATTAGGAAAATATATTTGCATTAATATCATAAGCTATCTTTTATCAGATGATAGCCAACAAATTCAAATACATAATATCCCACTTGAAAAAGGGAGCTTGCAACTATTCTATTACTTTTTTTCTCTGCAAAATAACATTATAGTCCTTGTTATTTCCTATGACTCTCTAGAACTACCTGGAACCTAACCCTACAGAACAGATCTATTTTACAGAGATATTTCTCAAAAAATTCAAACCCTAACTAATGGAATTGAATTTCCTTTTATAGAAGACAAGGGAGCGACAAGCTTTAGGCAAAAAGACACTTGTTAACAGTAGATTCAAACCTTAGAGGCTATACACAATTCTGTTACAAAATATTCTTATCCACATGTTGATGTAGTGATGAGGTGGAACCAAAATCCTCAACCAATTTTTGGTAGAAATAAAAACACTTGAGTCGCGCTGATATCACCCTGACACTCTTGGATGGACCCCTAGATGCGTAGTTTTTTCCATAGCATTTCTCTTCTTGAAAAATAAAATAGATCTCGACATGAAACAAAACTTTCCCATAGAAATGGAGGAAAGTCTCCAGCCTTTATGCCCTGGATCAGAGAAAATGGAAAGAGGAACTTGTGGGTAAATAGGATTTGTTGAGAAGGCATTACAACATCCATGTTGTTGTATAGATGATTGGCTAATAATCCTCCCTCAAACAAATCCTTCTTTCAATTCCCCATGAGCTCCCTCTTGGAACACTCTGCTAACAAAAAGTAGAGTAAGAGCGGGGAATAGGCCCAGGGTAACTTTTCTTGAAAAAAAAAGGATTTCGCACCCCCTCTAGCAATCTCCTGATCTTTCACAACCCCTCTGGAAATGAACAACATCATGCCAGAGAGTAATCATCCATCTAGTGTCACAAAATATGCAACAACTCCATCCATAATTCTATTCGGACAACATCCTCTCACTGATAAAGAATTGCTCTCAAAAAATGAATAAACTTGTATATGTTTCTACCCATTTTATCATCTATCTAGTGAATTTATAATCATAATTCCTTTCAATGTGGTGGTACTAACCCATGTGAAGAATCATCATCATGATATCTTCTGCTCACCTTGTCAGCTATGGATTTCAGCAATCATGCCTACAACTCAAGACATCGCCATCTTCTAGGCCATCACTCCATTGCCACTTGCATGTGTTCACCTTATGTGAATGATTTTATTCTGATCTTATTTTTTCATGGGTGTACATTCATCTACTTTAGGATCTCTGCCAATAGACAAATCTATGAATTCATCAAATAAATCATGATCCATCACACTTGAACTGGAAGCTTATCCAAATCCTTTCACATCTCTAGGCTATCATCTTTGACTGTCTAATCAATCATGAATTGACAAGTCTGAATCCCATTAATTCTTCCTTTTCCCATGAGCTACAACCGGTGCCTCCAAAATCCCTCCTCACTTCTCATTTGAACCTCAACCGCAAATCTTATCCAACTTGGCAAATCTAACAGTCATTTCTTGCCAACTTAGCACTTTGACTTTCCATTTGTATCCATGATCCCACAAAATCCTGGCTGAACAGTGCCATATCATCCTTCGACCAAACTCCATCAGCAACCTCTTTGTAGGTCTTCCTGATCAACCTAGGACACATGGCATCATCTTGTGATGCCATGATCTGTAATCTCCCTGGAACTTCCATCGCAGGAATACAAGGGTCGTCTGATCTATTCAATCTTTACCACTTTGCATACTGCCCATTAACTCTTCCAAGATATAAAAGTCGAGCACATTTTACCTTTGGACAAAAAATTTCCATTCATTCTAAGCATATGCAAATTGATGAGACTGTTACTAGATCAACATTTACCGCTTGCGAACCGGTAACAAAATTCTTTCGACCGATTACACTGCTAACCCTGTTGGTTTCCATTGATAACACACATCACAATATCACGATGTTGCAGTCATTAAAATTCTTGCATCTTTGATACAAGGAAGTGCTAGCCATTGGATCCATCCTATCTTTAGAAAACGGTCAGAGTACTTAGGATTCTTCGGACTTTAAGAAAATACAAGTGTGGGCATAAATATTTTAAAAGGAGACCGGTAATAAGAATGTTATGTGCATGACTTAGGGAAATTATTATTTCACAAACCGGTTGATCATCACTTAATGCTTAGGGAATAAGATGGCCCCAGTCACGGAAAGGGTACCCACGACTTTAAGTGGGAAAAAATTAACAATAAAATATATCAATGCTAGGGTTTTCTTCACAAAATGTAAGAAGTTTTGATAAACCCTAAACCCTAGACCTTGGATCGTTCACAAAGGATACAAGTAAAACCTGAAAAATCAATGTTTTGAGCTCAAAAATTGAAAATTTCATGCAATCAATTTCAAAGCTATTAAATCACTGATGATGATATACTGATTGTTGAAGTATTTGTTGATGATATTATTTTTGGAGGTGAAGATAAATTATGCATAGAATTTTCTAAGAATATGGAGAAAGAATTTGAGATGTCTATGATTGGTGAGATGAAATTTTTCTTAGGTTTGCAGATTACTCAGACTGACAAAGGCATTTTTATCTGTCAAATTAAATATGCTAAGAAATTATTGAACAAATTTGGTATGGGAGATTCTAAACTGGTAAGTACTCCTATGGTTACAAGTGAGAAATTGACAAGAAAAGATGTTTCTGTACCAGTAAATCCTACAAGATACAAATCTATGACTAGAGGTCTGCTTTATTTGACTCAAACTAGGCCTGACATTATGAATGTTGTTTGTATTGTTTCAAGATTTCAAAGTGATCCTCAAGAAAATCATGAGATGGCGGTGAAAAGGATTTTTAGATACTTGCAAGGTACATCAGAATATGGCTTATGGTACCCTAAGGATGATAACTTTACTTTATGTGCATATATAGATGCTGATTGGGCTAGAGATGTTGATGACAGGAAAAGTACTTCCGATGGAGCTTTCTTTCTTGGAAATAAGTTGGTTTCATGGATCAACAAGAAACAGTCATGTACTTCTCTATCTACTGCTGAAGCTAAGTATGTTGTTGTTGCTACTAATTGTACACAAGTTTTATGGATGAAGCAAATTTTGAAGGATATAAAGGTAGATTGTGATGTACCAGTAGTTATCCAGTGTGATAACTCTGCTGCTAGTGATATATCAAAGAATCCAATATTTCATTCTAAGACAAAGCACATATCTATCAAGTATAACTTTTTGAAGGAGAAGGTGGAAGCAAATGAAGTTAGACTGGTTTATGTGAACACTAAAGAGAAGATTGCATATATTTTCACTAAACCGTTATCCAAGGAATCATCTGAGTACCTAAGAGATAGATTGGGAGTTTCTTCCCCTCTGGTAGAGACTCGATTGATGCAGTTTGGCATCAGTCTGACATGCACTATCTGAGATACTATTCATTCTGACACTGATGTGGGATGCTACTGCTCAGGGGGAGTAGTAAGCTTTGAGATTCAGAGGCTTATGTTTTTGCTTTGATATTTCTGTTAGATTTTTGGCATTAATGTCAAAGGGGGAGATATATTGATATGAAAAAGATAAAGAAAATGATAAAAGTCATAGGGGGAGAGATATGAAAAAGCAAAAGGGAAAGATATTTAGAGCTATATGCGGGTGATTGTTGGCTATCTTTCATAGGGGGAGACTTGTTTGGCATTTCTGGGTACTTAGATGTTTTTCACATCTATTGTTGCCATCAATGCCAAAGGGGGAGATTGTTGGCCATTTGGTGGAATTGATTATGTGTTACATTGATGTTTTGTCATTGATGTCAACACTAGCTATTTGGATGCTTTACCGACACCCTTTTGGTCCCAATAGGATGAGTGGTTTATGGTTAATTGGATCTAGTATGATCTAATATAATCTCGTAATGGAATTGGCTAGTTCATGATACTTATACTCATATTTGGTCAGTTGGTTTTGGTCTGGTGATTGGATGATATCCTACTTGCTTAGAAGATTAGTTTCTGGTTCCAGTGAGGGTTTCACCAGCAGATCTTTTGGTGGAGATCTTTGATGAATTGCATAAGTGGTGTTGGTGTAGCTTCTGATAGAGTTTTAGGATGTTGTTGGTGATCATGTTTGAGACTTGACGTTTGGAGATCATTGATGAAGCATGTGGACCTATACTTGGTCCTGGTTGATCTAGGTTATGGACCAAATTTAATGTAACATGTGGATAGGACCTATTGATGTATTTTCAGGATGTCTTTGATGAATACTAAGAGGGGGGGTGAATTAGTATTCCTAACAATTTAACCAAACTCTTGAACAATTTTACTGCAGACTGATATAGTAGTTTAGACAATAAACTAGTTAAAGCATAAACAAGCCAAATAGAAAATAAAGCATTCACCCATAGTAGCACAATCACCATAACACAATATATTTTGATGTGGAAACCCAAATGGGAAAAACCACGGTGAGTAAAACTCATAAGTCAACTATCTACAAAATAGTAACCAGACCGATTAAGGCCTTACAATATTCTTCACCAGAATAAATCCTATTAGGAATCTAGATCTTTGTTAGGAGACAAGTCCTGTTAAAGACTACCCTGTTAAAGGATTTCAGATCCACACCTCTGAACCACCTTGTTAGAGGATTTACAATAGGCTTGGCTGGGCCTACCCGGTTAAGGGTTTCAGACTTGTTGAAGAGATTAGTAATAAACAAGTGAATGATCTAGAAAGTAGCACAAAATGCTTGATTAGATCCTTGATAGTTCTTTGTTAATGCATTGCAGCATTACTTAAGTCTTCTAATCTTTGCACTCACAATCTCTGTAGTGAGATACCCTTTTTCGCACATACCTAATCTATTCTATAAAACTTGCACACAACAACTTTGCAAAACCCTAAACATGATGTCCTCATATAGGAATCTGATTTCATGTCGGTCTAATAAGATTAGACTGCAATTTCCTAGGTACAGTGCATCTAGACACATTTGGTAACACGACACTGAAATACCACCAAAGTTTCGGTAGATGATAACTCATCACACTTTACAATTATACTGGTTTAGCATAGTATACTGATTATTGATAAACAAAGATTGGTAAACTAGAACATAGTGTTCCAATTGAAAAAAATTAACTACCACTAGGGGTGCTCATTCTGCTTGAGGTCTTCGGTCATTCTTTGATCGGTAAGCATCTTTTGCAAAACATTGATAGTCTTCTACAAACAAAGACTATAAATTTAATGGCATATAGTACTAGTTGTGTGGGGGAAAAAGTGACACTAAGCAACATGCCCTAATCTCACTTTCAACCACACACTTGCGGAATACGAAAGAGCCTAGAGGTATCACACAATTGGCTACTTCTTTTTGTGGAAGAGAGAGCCATGGGCTACCTATTAGGATTTCTATTCCTTTGTTGTAATTGAAAGATGAAATGATGCAAGTTCAATCCCTAACCCCAAAGTGCAAGTATGAACTAATAATGAGATTGCAGAATTGAACTTAAACAATGGAAAGCTGTAAACACAAGGACAAGACAAGAATGCAAATGCATACCCGGAGTTAAAATCTGACTGAAAATGTTCGGGACGGGGGCGCGGGTGCCACTGTCCTGAATCTGCCCCTAAAACTGCTCCGAAAACTGCTGTTTTGCACTCTGGAAAAGCTATCAAAAATGCTGAAAATGTTGTCTGTCAGGAGGACCAGGGCGCCCAGCGCCCCTGTCCTGGCAGGACCAGGGCACCCCACGCCCCTGTCCTGGTCTTCTGGGCTGAAACTTGGTGGGAAGGTCAGTCTCAGTCTGCTTCTCCCGGATCTGCAACCTGCGGTGTCGTCTGAGTCCCGAAACTTGCACTTATATCTGAAAAGGTGTTTGGGCGGCTATATAGGGTTTTGCCTTAGTCAAACCCCCGCTTCAGTGATTTCCACCTCCACGAATAGCCAAGTTGTATTGTAAAATGTATTGTGTGTGCAGACCTAGTGTGTGTGCAAGGTCCTTAAATGCAAGAAAACAAACTAGAGCAACCTAGAAAGTAAACCCTAATTGCTTGTAAATGATAATGTAAATGCTCTAAATCAAGATGCAAAGTGATCTAAAGCATGAATAAAGGATATTTGAAGCTTATGCAAAGACATGAAAACAACATGAAATCATACCCAACCCTCAAGGGAGGAGTACAAGCCAATCTTCAGTCGGTAATCTCCTATTGTTCTTCAATGTCTCCCAAGCCCTAAATGGATGAATGAAATTGATAAATGCTTGATAGAAGGATGTTGAATGTTGTTGAAGTCTTCAAAGATCTTCTCTTTCGCTGCATATGAGGTCCTTGAAAACCAAAAATCGGATCCTTTCAAATGAAGAAAGAGAGCTCTTATATATGAAACCCTAGGTCTTAATTTCGTATTTTGGCCGACCTAGAGATTGAATATCCTGCCAATTTCTTGGGGTTAAGCTTTATTTTATGATTGGATCGTGCTCCTAAAATTTTGGGAAAAATGTCCGGGACCATGTGCACGGGCGCCATGGTCCCGACAACTTTTCACCAAATTTTCAGGGCCGTCGGATATGATGATTTTAGAGAGAATCCCGAAGTTACAGGTGATTTTGAGATGTTTTGACCCCGAAACCAAGCCCCCAAGTTCGGAATAGGGCTTAATTAGGGTTTTTGATTAAGTGATGTATTGGAGGAATAAAATGCGAAGGGCGCGCTTTAGTGAAAGGGGCCAACTTTATGATGTAGAGAATGATAAAATAGGACCTTAGACCTAATTAATTTAATTAATTAAGTGCTAAAGGGAAAATGCAATGCAAAATACAGAATGCGCCAAGGCGGGTGCTAAACTAGGTGTGAAATTGTACCACCCTAGCAAGTGCGTACAATTTACGACGCTACATTTAGCCCCCACTTTAGCGGTCATATGAACACTACGTGCATATGCAAGCTAAAGTACAGAAAAGTAAACATTATTTGAAAAAGGATATATCCATAAGTCTGTCGAACGAAGCCCCCAGCGGTATCTGCAGTACACAGTTAGGAACCGCACCCTACAAAACACACGTTAGATCACAAAATCACCTAATGCTTACTAAGGAAGGTGATGAAAATTCGAGGGTAGCTATATGCCCCCCCCTGTTTCGGCTTGCTAATTTTAGTGAGTTGAAACAGGGTATCATGTTTACCCCTTCGAATTGTTAAAGAAAATTGATGACAAATGCTCACAAGAAGATTTGATATGAGATCAAAAACTAATGGAGAATCATTTGGTAAGAAAGAGGACTAAATCTCAATTCCAACACAACAAAGAGTGTGAGGATTTGAGAGTTCTCTAACACAAGATGAAGGATGTAAATGGAAACAAAATGCAAAGAGAAGAAAAGAAAGGAAAAAGGCATGAATACACACATTGGTGATCCATGAGAAGAATAGTGAGAGAGAAAACATGGACTTCTCACCCCTAGATCTTGTCTAGGTGATCCATGAGAAAAGGACATGGAAAACTAGCCCCTAGAGTCTATCTAGGTGATCCATGTAAGGGAGGAGAGTGAGAAAGTCTAGCCTTATGCCGCTAGTTCCACTCAACCTCGTGCATGTGTGTGTAAGGGAGGTTAGAAGCACCTCACAGGAGTCTATGCCCGAGTATGCTACAACCTGTATATGTATAATACAAAAGCGTGACATCTCGCTCTAAGAGTCTGTGCCCTGGTTCCGAGAATAATCACCTTGCATAAAAGAAAAATGGAGACATCTCACTCTAAGAGTCTGTGCTCTGGTTCCGAGAATGACCCATTGCTCAAAAAGTGTAATGTTTATGTCATAAGCAAAGTAGAACAAGGATACCTACCTTCATCACAAAAGAAGATACCCCAAAAAATGCAACAATGTCATAGATCCAAGCAAGAGAGTTTTACACTCCTTAAGCAAGGATAAGATAGTTGAAAAGGGATATCTTGTAGTATGTGTAAAGGAGATCCTTAGAGGAGAAGAGATCTTTGTACAAAAGACACCTATCCCCAAGAGGAATTGTCTTAGACAAATATAACATCTTCTAGAATAAGACAAAGAAGAGAATAAGAATGCAATACTTCCTTCTTTTGCGAGGTGAAAGTGATTCTTAATGAAGGATGACGCTCTTTTTAACCCAATTGGGAGAGTGAATTCATTATGGATGTATTTTACCAAGTGCAAAAGAGGTTGTAGTCAAGGACTTACACCTCTTGTAAGAGAGAATCCTTGAACAAACAACAACAAATGCATACAAGGAATAACATCAAGTAATAAAGTTCACACCATCCACGAAATAGGAAAAAGTGGATCCTTAGATAAAATAAGGAAAGATCATTGCCTCAATGAGAAGGACTTACACAATCTTCTAGGGAGAGATTTGGACATAAGCAAAAGAAGAGATGTATGAAATCACTCTTGTCGCCATAGGAACAAGAAAATTAGGCTATTATGTTGCTTCAAAAATATGATTGCACTTGAAATTGTACCATCATGAATGACAATGAGCCCCCAGTAAATGAGCTACCAATGTCACATAATGATGAGCAACATAACAGCCATTAATGTTATTTAAAGACATGATAGATTGAATGAGGTATTTGAATATGACATGCTAAATGCTCAAATATAAGTGAGATCAAAAACATGTGTAAAATGATAAAAATTGAACAAGAAAAGTCACAAGAAATCTTAGGAGAGGGATGAGTTTAATTTATTAGAGCCTTATCCTTGGAGGAAAGGACTTTATGATGAATAGGAAATAAAGATTCATAAGTGGATTTAGAAATTTGAGGGGAGTCATAAAGAGATTTGTTCATCGCCAAGATTTCCTTATGAAGGGAATGAGAGTTGATAGAAGTAGAAGATGATTTAGTTGAAGTGAGATCATCATCACTACTAAATATAGCATTCACATTGAGAGATGGTCTTTTAGATGCTTTGGTACGTTTGCAGGGATTATAGCTGAGTCCAAAGGCATAATTGTGAAAATTAGTCTCTAGAGGAACTTTTATCCCTTGTTCATGAACGCCACAACCATTTCCATGATACCCATGCTTAGCAAAAATGCGAAAACCACGACCATAACGATCAGCCATTTCAGGAAGAGAAGGTGGTTTTTCATAAGACAAAGAATCAAACTCTTCATAATTAGAGGTGTGAGGAGAAGAAGTTTGAGAAGCGGCCACAAAATTATTACTCATAGGTTCAAGTAAGACTAATTGATTTCTAGTTTCTTCATTCTTTTTACCTTTAAGATCTCTAGGAGGAACCCTATACTCACCTACAAAGGTGGGATTAAAGTCAAGGGATCCCCAATCGTCTTCTGCGAGAACCTTCTCAGGATCAAAAGCCTTTTCATGTGTAAACTCAAGTCGAGAAGGATCTTCTTCAGGAGCTTTAGACTCATCCAAAGAATTTTGATTATTAGAGGGTGATGATTCACCCATAGGTATCTTGTTCAAAGAGTCATTACTAGAAGAGGAAGGCTTAGAAGAACTCCCTTTGGAAGTAGATGTTTGCAAACAAGCTTGAAAATTAGTATCACCTATCAAGGTATATGTCTTATTGTTGTAAATAAATTTAACTTGTTTATGCAATGTAGAGGGGACAGCTTGCATACTGTGAATCCAAGGCCTCCCTAATAACAAGTTGTATGTTAGATTTCCCGACATAACATGGATAGGAGTAGGCAAAGTAATAGGTCCCACTGTGATGGGTAAGGTGATAATACCTAATGAAGATTTAGCCACATTATCAAAGCCTCGAATGGGACGAGAGTCAGGCTCAATAAGGGATGTATCCACATTCATCTTATGCAATAGATTAATGCTACATACATTAAGACCAGAGCCATTATCTACTAGTGTTTGTCTTATAGCCATGTCATTTATGATAACCACAATCATCAAGGGATCATATTGTTGTTGAATTTCACTAGTAGGCAACTCATCTTGGGTAAACACAATTTGAGCTTTAGGATTCATCACAGAGTTAACTAAAGATGCTATATTACTAGATGTATTCGGTGGAGGAACATTCAGATCTTTCAAGGCATCTTGTAACATTCCATGATGAGCGGAAGAAGTTTGGATCAAATCCCAAAGGGATATCTTAGTAGGGGTAGCTTTAAGTTGTTCTATGAGATCATATTCCTTACCAAGAACTTGTGAAATACGTGGAGCTTGTGGAAGAATAGGTTGGGAAGGAGGAAGCGAAGTGGGGATAACTGGAGGAGGATTAGGTTGCCTATTGTTTCTTGTGTTATAGGTATGGGCAACCGCATGATAACTCTCTCTAGTCAATTGCTTAGCATACTCATAAGGGCTCTTAGAGGAATAACCTCCTTGCACAGTAATAATAGGTTTCTTAGGAGTGCAAAAAGAATAATTAGCATAACCACCTTGAACCACTAAGATAGGCTTATTTAAAGGTTGAGAATTTTGAGAAGGACAAGCACCTTGGATAGTGAAGAGAGGTTTGTTAGGTATTTCATTCACACGTATCAAATTGATTGAGGATGGTTCAGAGGAATGAACAAAATTGTTGGAAGAATTTTTGATAGTCTTCTCTTGCACTAAAATCTCATCACAGATTAAATCAATTTTAGGAGAGAGACAAGGGGTAGGCATTGATGTTCTAGTAGGAAGAGTAATACTAGGAAAGGTCATATCATCCTTTATCATCGTAGGATCTACATGGGGAATAAACTCTCTAGGAGAAAGATCAACATTACTCTCTAAAGTCTCACTTTTGAGAGGGAGATCTTTGAAAGACATGTTAACCATCTTGCTTTGAACTAGGGTTTCCTTATGAGTAGAACCAAGTTGAGGAGAGGGAGATGCTTTATTTTTAGAGGGAGAATAATTGAGATTCAAGGAAGGTGAGAAACTATCAAGGGAGAGAGAATAATCTACACCTTCTTCTAATGGTTCATCCCAAATAGTGAGGTTGTTGAAAGGAATGTTTGAAGTATTGTCAATTTCAGGAGAGGAGATAACATTGTTTATTAATTCCTCATCCTTAGAAGGGAGAGAATCAATAGATGTGTTAAACTCATCCTCTTTCCTCAAAATATGTTCAATATGATCTTTAGGGGAGAGAGAATTAAGGAAAGTGCTTATTATTTCATCTTCTTTCTCTAAGGGATGCTTATGGGTAAGACAAACTTTAGGAGAAGGGTAAGCATTTATCATTAATTCATCATCTCTAGTGGGAATTTTGTTAGAAAAGGAAATGCCATCAATAGGAAATGTAAGGATAATGTCATCTTCTTGCACAAAAGGATCCTCATGAAGGGAGTGTTTTTTAGGAGGAACATGAACATATTTCTCCCAAGATTCATGCTTAGGAAGGAGATCTTTGAAAGAAGTGTTCATAACCTCTTGTTGCACTAACATGCCCCCATTGGAAGGACCAACTTTAGAAGAAAATAAGTCAATATCCATCAATACCTTTTCACTTAGAGAGGCATCATGTAGGGAAGGTGAAGTATCATTAAGAAAGGTGTTTATGATATCATTCTCTTCCTCTAGGATAGCTAGATAGGAAGAGCACATTTTAGGAGAGTTGTCAAGATCACTCTTAAAGTCTTCATCCTTAGAGCATGGGAGAGTCTCAAAGGGATTGTTAGCAACTCTTTTAGGCACTAAAATGTTGTTATAGATGGGGGGAGGTTCTTTAGGAGAAGGAAAAATTGAAACAAGGGAAGCCAACCCATTATCACATCTATGAAATGAATGCATCATGACAACAATTTTCCTCTTTCAAATGATAACACATGCAAAATAGAAGGAAATGTTTAATTTCAACCAATGCAAGCACTTAGAATGTAGATTTAGAAAATGAAATTTATGATTCAAATGAGTTCCTAAATCAGATTTGAAATTATTGATCCCAATTAAGCTATACAGAAGTTCAACTTTGAATTGAAAAATTAGGGTTTTAGCAAAAATTTCCTCTGAATTTTTGAATCTTGCAAGAAATTGAAACTTGTAAATATAAATTTGAATTTGAAATAGCATAAAAACTCAAATTTGAAAACATAAATTAGAGAAGATTGGAGTTCACGTCGGGTTCACCAAAATGTGTAGGATAGAAAGTGACACTAAGCAACATGCCCTAATCTCACTTTCAACCACACACTTGTGGAATATGAAAGAGCCTAGAGGTATCACACAATTGGCTACTTCTTTTTGTGGAAGAGAGAGCCATGGGATACCTATTAGGATTTCTATTCCTTTGTTGTAATTGAAAGATGAAATGATGCAAGTTCAATCCCTAACCCCAAAGTGCAAGTATGAACTAATAACGAGATTGCAGAATTGAACTTAAACAATGGAAAGCTGTAAACACAAGGACAAGACAAGAATGAAAATGCGTACCCGGAGTTAAAATCTGACTGAAAATGTTCGGGACGGGGGCGCGGGTGCCACTGTCCTGAATCTGCCCCTGAAACTGCTCCGAAAACTGTTGTTTTGCACTCTGGAAAAGCTATCAAAAATGCTAAAAATGTTGTCTGTCAGGAGGACCAGGGCGCCCAGCGCCCCTGTCCTGGCAGGACCAGGGCGCCCCATGCCCCTGTCCTGGTCTTCTGGGCTGAAACTTGGTGGGAAGGTCGGTCTCAGTCCGCTTCTCCCGGATCTGCAACCTGTGGCGTCGTCTGAGTCCCGAAACTTGCACTTATATCTGAAAAGGTGTTTGGGCGGCTATATAGGGTTTTGCCTTAGTCAAACCCCCGCTTCGATGATTTCCACCTCCACGAATAGCCAAGTTGTATTGTAAAATGTATTGTGTGTGCAGACCTAGTGTGTGTGCAAGGTCCTTAAATGCAAGAAAACAAACTAGAGCAACCTAGAAAGTAAACCCTAATTGCTTGTAAATGATAATGTAAATGCTCTAAATCAAGATGCAAAGTGATCTAAAGCATGAATAAAGGATATTTGAAGCTTATGCAAAGACATGAAAACAACATGAAATCATACCCAACCCTCAAGGGAGGAGTACAAGCCAATCTTCAGTCGGTAATCTCCTATTGTTCTTCAATGTCTCCCAAGCCCTAAATGGATGAATGAAATTGATAAATGCTTGATAGAAGGATGTTGAATGTTGTTGAAGTCTTCAAAGAACTTCTCTTTCGCTGCATATGAGGTCCTTGAAAACCAAAAATCGGATCCTTTCAAATGAAGAAAGAGAGCTCTTATATATGAAACCCTAGGTCTTAATTTCGTATTTTGGCCGACCTAGAGATTGAATATCCCGCCAATTTCTTGGGGTTAAGCTTTATTTTATGATTGGATCGCGCTCCTAAAATTTTGGGAAAAATGTCCGGGACCATGTGCACGGGCGCCATGGTCCCGACAACTTTTCACCAAATTTTCAGGGCCGTCGGATATGATGATTTTAGAGAGAATCCTGAAGTTACAGGTGATTTCGAGATGTTTTGACCCCGAAACCAAGCCCCCAAGTTCGGAATAGGGCTTAATTAGGGTTTTTGATTAAGTGATGTATTGGAGGAATAAAATGCGAAGGGTGCGCTTTAGTGAAAGGGGCCAACTTTATGATGTAGAGAATGATAAAATAGGACCTTAGACCTAATTAATTTAATTAATTAAGTGCTAAAGGGAAAATGCAATGCAAAATACAGAATGCGCCAAGGCGGGTGCTAAACTAGGTGTGAAATTGTACCACCCTAGCAAGTGCGTACAATTTACGACGCTACACTAGTGTGAACAACACAACACATATTACTAGTGGAGAATAACTCATACATAAAATAAGTGACTGTCCATCAATGACAATCACAACTAAACATCATCAAAATACCAACCATCTCCCTTTTTGGCATTGATGGCAACACTTAGGAAAATTTTGACATCTAAGTGCTTACAAAATAAAAATAGATGTCATAATATCAAAATTACTCCCCCTAAGCATATAAACCACTCCCTTTGCAAAAACTACAAGTATGTGTATGAAATTTTCAATACTACTCCCCATAAAATTTTTATACTACTCCCCCTTTTCCAACAATGATAAAGTAATGCAAAACATTCCCTTTTTCACAAAGTTTATATTGCATAACATAAAAACAAAGTATATGTTCATGACAATAAAGAGTAAAACTTCTCAAAAAGAGATTTAAAGTTTTCCATAAAATTCTTCATGTCTGAAGACCATGAAGCAAGAACTGAGGCAACAATTTCACTCTTGGTCTTCATCTCAAAGGATAATTCTTCCATTGCATTGATAGTGCTCATATCCTGTGTTACAGTAATAGCCTCCAAGTTCAGGAAGCTCTTTTGAAGAACCTGCAATTTTGCTAATAGAAGCAATTGGAGCTCCTACAGATCTTGAGTCCGATTGCAGATCTCTGAGTCAAGCTCTGTAATCTGATGTTGGTGAATGTGAAAAGTCCGTCCATACACTGTGAATAGATCATATGAAAATTTCAAGTTGTTGATATACTTCTATAACCTTGATTGGAGTTGACTCTTCTATTTTAGAGCATCTTCACAAAATAGGTGAGGTTGGCAGATTTTACTCAAGAGTAGGTTACCTTCACCCATAGTTGAACTTATATCATCCTTTTGCTTAAGCATTTTTGCTCTGTCTGCATCCATTTGCTTTAATAATGAAACTTTCAGAGCTTTTTCTTGCTTCTTTTCTACATAAATCTGGGCAACATCTTCTAAAGATTACACTTGATCATCTACTACTGTGCAAAGAAGTTTTAGCTTGGCTAGCGAGGAATCAGTACTAGGAAGGTTAGTACTGGTGATTAGATTGGAAAGAGTGTCAACAACAAACTAAATGACATCATGTTCTTTCTTTTTCCTCAGTTCTTCCAATTTGACCTATGCTAGTTGAATGCTTCTTAGTAGCTCACTTTCATCAACTGATTGAGTCAGATAGGAAAGAGTCAAATCGGTGGGACCGGTGGGATCAACCTGCTTGGCTTGACCTCTAGTTGCCTTAGGAGTCTGTCCTCCTTCCTTTGCCTTGATCTCCTCGTCTTTTCTTCTCCTCTTCTTCTTTTTCCTGCTCTTCTTCCTTCTTCTTCTCCTCTTCCTTCTTCTTGTCCCTCTCTTGTCCCTCTTTCTCTACTTGCTCTTTCTCTTTTTTTTCTTTCTCTGCTTTCTCTTTTACCTCTTTCTCTTTCTCTTCTTGTTCTCTTTCTAGTTTCTCTTTTGTCACTTTCTTATCTTTTTCTTTCACCACTCTCTCCTTTTTAAGCTTTATCCTTATCTGGAGTGGTATCCTCAACATCTAGTGCATCAACATCAATGGGGTTATTTTTTTATGCTATTATTTCACCCAGACTGTCAAAGATTTCATCCGGTTTGGTTGTGGATATGTCAGGGTCTTGCACAACCTACCGATTAGCTATAGATACTTTTTGCATTTTGACAGCTTCTTTAACCTACAAATGGGTGTCTTTTTCCACTTTAGAGGTTTTGCCTCTGAGTAGCTGAAGTCTTCTTCTTCGCATGAAGAAGATGCCTTTGTACTTATCAATAATCTCAAACAATTTAGAATTTGAGGCATCTGGAAAATATTGAACAAAACATTTCTCCCTGATTTCTTGTTCCTTTTCAATGGCAATGCGCCATTTATTGTCCAAAGAATCATACAAAGACTTACAAGTAACTGATTTAATATCGGTAGGTGACCGATCATTATTACATAAATATTTAATAAGTTCTTATTCAACATCCTCCTTTTCACTATCATTGAAATCATCAAAATATTCTTTTAAATCATCAAGAACTTTCCTTCTAATATTCTTTATGGTCCGTTGATAATGTGTCATATACTTGTAAGAGGAAATATCTATATTTACTAGTGCAAAGGTTGCCAGTAAATTACCACTTGACTTCGTCTGCTTGCTTGATTGCCTTGTCTTCTTGATTTCTACCTCTCGTTCAATATCTTCTAAATCCAATGATTTATTCTTGGTTTTTCTCTTCCTTTCAAAAACCTTTGGTGGAATAGCATTCGGTTCTTTTTGGCTGGTGAACTCTTGGTCACTTTAGGGCTGGCAGCAAATGTAGTGGTGCCAATGTCGATGGCACTACTTTATTCTTCTTCTGCTTCGATACCTCAATAGGTTTGATCCTCTTGAGGTAAGTACTGGTCCTCTTCTTCTTTGGATCCAATGGTGAAGCAAGTAGGGTAGAGACATACCCTGACAGTATATCATTCACCACTTCATAGCCCATAGGTTCAACTTCATCTTCTCTGGGCTCAACTACTTGTATTATGCAATGATTTGTTTTTATTGTGAAACATATATCATCTTCATATTTTTTAACTAGATCGCCAGATATTCTCATTCTTTGGTTCATTTTTAGTCTGAACTCATCAAAATACCTGTTCAGAGTCTCTAGATATGCAGATCCCACTACTTGTAGACTCTCCTTTATTTGTCTAGAAATTGGTAGGTCACTTGACCATTGAACATCACCAACTCCTAGAAAGTATCCTTGAAAATAGAAAAATAAACCGACAAGAAGTTGACTGAACTTAAACCTTAGTGTTTTGTCCAGTTTGATCAACTTTAGGTTCTCCATGAGTTGTTTTTGCATGCAGGTAGATAAGTCACATTCTGCATTCTCCTTGATCATCCTATAAGCAGCATGCACAACAGTTGTAGGAACAGAATTCATTTTGCTAACATATAATACTCTATACCTGATTACCATGCACACATATTTCATCAAGTCATCTTTTATAGTGTTTATAGTCATTGGCCATTGGTCGCTCATAGAACCGGTGAGCTCTGTCACTTTGGTTTTGGTGATCTTGCAAAGAATGCTGGCTTCCCCAACATTGCAGAAACCAGTCACAGCATGAATTGCCTCCGGTGTAATATCATGGGTTTTCTCAAGGTACATCTTATCACCATGAAACCTACTTAGAGTAATCCTAATGTGTTCTTCTGTAAATTCCTCAAGAAAATATATTGCATTGCGTAATTTCTTCTTCTTGATTATCCTGTACTCCGGTTTAAGCTTCTTATCATCTCCACAGAACAAACTCAGCTAGGAGTGAATCAATAGAGACCCTAGGTCTTCTAGTTTGCAATCAATATATCCTGAGACATCCCCTTCGATAATGACTCAAGTGGGAATTTGAGATAAGGCATTATATTTCACCTTCTTCCTAAGAAACTTAGATGATTCCTCGGGTTCGGTAGAACTAGAAGGGATTTTAGATGCAAAAGCCATATCTAGATGATTCTGAATGACAAGAATGTTTCAACGAGAAATACCTTCACACTCTGAACTAGGGTTTGTTGATGTTGAGCACAACACACTTTTCCAAGAGCTTACTTTACCAATCTGACTCCCACACTAATAGCTTGAAATGACTGCAAAATCTTGTGCAAGATTTCTTTTTGAATTCTTTCTAATGCAAGATAAATCGCTCTTGTTTCTCTTCTCAAGCTAGAAAAAATCTTCTTTGAAAATAGGTAAGTGAAAATGACGACGAGAATCACTTTTAAATAAGCTCCTACCTACCATAATAAATGCATTACCATTAGGGCACAAACCCTAACTTTTCCTTTTACCACTTCATTTCTTTTGTTGGTCGACAGGTAACTATAGCTAGGAAATCTGGAAATCATCACAAGCAAATCAATACTAATCTAGCTCAATCACAAAAGCTCAAATGCAATGATCAATCCTAAACACACTCAATAAAGACATGAGAGCAAACATTCAAGATTGAAAACTAAGCAAACCAAATGCAGATCTGAATGTCTCCTTCATGTGGCTCCATTGTCCTTCTTTCTTCTCCAAATAGCCTTTGTTTGTGGATCTCACCTTCAAGTGTATAAACCTAATGTGAAAGCAAGATTGACAAGTAGCGCAAGAATACCCAAAGCGTGATTGATTCGACAAAGTGATTAGTTGGGATTGAAGAAATTCATCCAATTTATAGACAAATTGGAGAGATGACAAGATTAGCATGAATAAACTCGAAAGGAAATTGCAAATCAAAAATGTCAATTATGACAAATTATGACAATTTTGCACTTTCTATGCAAGATTGATTGATTGATAATTCATGACAATTTATGACAAATTTCTATGTCAAATTGATTGATTGTCAATTATGACAAATTATGACAAATTGAAATGTCATTCCCATGAAATTAGGAGGAAAATAGGAGAGAATTGAAATTAGAAAAAATAGAAATTAGGAAATTAGAAAATGAGGAAATTAGGAATTAGAAATTGATGAAAATTAGGAAATTAGGAATTAGGAGAAATTAGGTAAATTAATTAATAATTTGTCATTTATTAATTAATTCACAAAAAGAGGAATAATTAGTTAGCCAATTAAATAAACATTTAATTGTGACATGAAGACTTAAGATAAATAAATAATTTATTAATCCTAGAGGGAGAAATGACAAACAAGGTTAAATGATTAAATTATGAAACCCTAGAAGATGAATTAGCAATGCAAGGATGATAATTAGGTCATGATGTAAGATTGATTTGATGTTGATTCGATCATGATTTTGAATTGATAAATGACCAATGTGATAAATGATTTGATTGAGAAATGTGCCAATTGATGAGGAACAATGACTAATTGATCCAAATTGACATGATTGAGAAAGACGACGATCAATGACAAATCGATCACAAAATGACAAAATTTGACAAGAGGACAAGGATCGATGAAAAAATAGATTGCAAAATGATAAGATTGAAAATGACCACGATCGATGACAAATTGATCGCAAGATGACAAGATTGAAAATGACAACGATCAATGACAAATCGATCGCAAGATGCCAAAATTGAAAAGAGGACAACGATCAATGACAAATCAATCGCATGATGACAAAATTGAAAAGAGGACAAAACCCTAATTAGGATTGATGATGTCCAAAATGATGACAAATGAGCACACACATTGATGCGACAGGATAAGATTGACCAAAATCATGACTGAAGATTGTTGTCGACAAGACCAAATTCGAAAGCAAAATGAATGAAGAATGCACAAGAATGACTCGATGCTCGCAAATGATAAAGACCAAGTGCGAACCATAGGAGAAATGTTAATGCGATGCAAAAACCTAAAAATAAGGCAATGCGCAAATGTTAAAGTATGACTCTGCAAGCGTTGACCATTTTTAGACGTCTACATTTTGCCCCTCTTTGAGACAATGTGATTCTAAGCATTGTTTCAAAGAACAATAATGAAAATGCCCCAGACAATGACAATGACATATGCATGCCCCCTCGAGGAATTGGTCGGAAACATGCAGAAAAGAGGCCAATTGATCGATAAAAATGATAGGATCAAACGAACTGACAATCTGAGATCGGATGCATGAAGGACAAGAAAATGATGGTGCAAAAGACCATGACCAGCATAAGATGGAGAGAGTGTACGTCCATCTATGCACTAACAAAGATCTATAAATGAGACCAAGAGAGTGAAAATTGCTCATTTGCACTAGCCAAAGAGGAGAATTTGTTGCTCTGGAAAAGGACACTTGTAGAGAGATGGCGAACATTCCAATGGCGGATCACCTTGGAGAATGTGTACACACCTACAGATGATCGGATGATGTGGAGCAGTGGTATGTATCTCAAAAACCCATATTTTCAATTTCATGAATTTGACTTGCTTGTGGGACATTGCAGGGCCCACAGGGGATGCAGAAACTGACTTCTGCGCTTGTGTAGGGCAAATTCTATGCTTCTGTAAGGTCTTTTGTGCTTTTGTAGGGTACACAAGCGCAGGTTGTGTTACACAGGTGCAGGATGCTTGACACAAGCGCAGTTGTGCATTGGCAACCCTAATTTGGTCAAAAATGGCATGCAAATGACCTGAAAAGGGGGGATAAGGGTAGGATAGGTCAAAATAGATAAAGAACACCCTGATTTGGCCATGAAACAAGGAAATGCAGCCCATAGGAGAAAACCCTAATATTGACAAAATGTGCCCCAATTGTGATGTAGAGTCGACAGTATCCATTGGTCACGCGGGAGAACCGACCAAACTGCTTCATGTTACGACATAGACTCAGGAGCATGGACAGAGATACATTAGCAGGACTTGGGATATACTATGTCACATTCATGCTCGAGATTAGGGCAAACATAGGACTGCTTACCGCATTGGCAGAGCGATGGCATTCAGAGACCTCCTCATTCCATTTGGCAACTGGAGAGGCGACTGTGACACTAGAGGATGTATGGCACATCCTCCGCGTTCCGATACATGGGGAGATGATAGAGTATGACCCAATGACAGGGAGAGATGTGTTATGCAGACTATTTGAGTGCGACACAGATGATTTGGATATCATTGAGAGGGAGATCGGCTGGGAGACCATGGCATCAGAGTATGATCGATGATATGTGGTGATAGCAGTGGTGATAGCATGCATACCAGCAGGAGACAGACGAGGACATGGATTCCCTATTGGATGGGGAAGAGTGCTAGAGTGGATGGCGACAGAGGGTATGGTGTACACATGGGGACCATGTGTACTGGCTATGCCATATTTTCAGTTGCATCAGATAGCATATTAGGGGGTTCAGACTTTGAGCTGTGGAGTCACACTATTACAGGTATGGGCATTTGAGCACATAGCCATATGTCGGCCGATTACAAAGAGATAGGTAGTACCACACCGACCATATGTGTATTTCTATGGGGGAGCACTGAGACAGGGTCCATTTGGATACATATTGTATTGGCGACATGAGCTAGATAGATTGAGAGAGTTTACATGGAGGTCATATCTTGATTGCCCTAGATGGTCAGATGATAATGATGAGCTATCGTATTGCAAATAGGAGAGATACCTGATTGGGTGACCAGTGAATCACCAGAGAGTGATTGAGATGTACCTACCAGAGAGAGTCAGATGACAGTTTGGAGAGAGGCAGGATGTACCTAGAGGGACTGCACTTTTTGCCCAATCTCACAGAGAGATGAGTCAGTGGAGGAGGATGATTCAGCCACACATAGCCTATGCTGACTTCACACAGCTACAATGAAGACAGTGGGATTGGAGATCAGATGTGGCAGACATTGGGATGACAAAGGAGTATGTGCAATGGTTTGCATGACGATGGCCAGTGCCATTGACTGATCCTGATATTCCAGTACCTAGGAGACAAGAGGACTTCCCACTTGCAAATGAGGAGGAGGGAGATGATGAGGATGAGGAGGATGAGGGTAGAGATGAGGATGAGGGGGGTGACAAGGATGGAGATGAGGAGAGGGATGATGATTATGAGCCAGATTCAGCTGATCAGGAGTCATTACAGGATATACCCATAGAGCAAGAGACAGCTAGGATAGAGGAGATGGAGATGTGCAGGGCTACCATAGCAAGTCAGCAGGATCACATTGTGACATTAGAGAGATAGAATGCTATCTTGAGGATAGAGCAGGATTAGTTTAGAGCGGAGATAGCTAGACTCACAGCGGCTCGAGATACAGCCATAGCGTAGGCACAGCGAGAAGAACAGAGAGTCACTGAGTATATTGGGTCGATTAGGGATGCCAGCACATGGGAGATGGCACAGATGCTGGTAGAGACCAGAGACAAGATAAGTCATTGGAGGACACTACATGAGAGTGCAGTTCCACCAGAGCAGAGAGCAGCTTCATATCGGGCACGATCAAGGATAGAGAGTAGGGCACACTCTCGGAGGTCATTGAGCAGCATGGGGGTGAGTGGACCTATGAGACCACCACAGCCAGGACCTAAGACAGGAGGGACATCATCCTTGAGACATGGTAGGGATGAGGAGGACAGAGGGAGCACCCAATGACAGAGGCACGTTCTCCTTAGGATAGATAGATGTAGTTTGACATTATGTAGTTAGCCTGCGGGCCATACTGAGGACAGACAGTCCAATTTTGTACTCTGATATTATTTGGATATGTGATATGATATGCATCGATATGATGGGATGCAATGTGTTATGACTTATGTGTGATTTTTGATGTATGGATGACTTATGCACTATTGATGTATTATTGTGGAACATGTATGGATATATTTTTATGTATTTTTGATGCATTTATAATATGAAATGGATAAAATGCTTGATATGATACTCGATGTAATGCAAATGTACTAACCAATGAATGCAGGATGTAGCATATGTGTTTGGAGATCGAAGCACTAGACCGGACTGACTATCCGAACTGACAGAAGAAATGTTAGTAAGAAGAAATGAGACAGAGGACAGTTAGAGATGAAGAAAAACTTGCTTTTAGTAATGCACTTTATAGGTGAGAACCTTTATTTTAATGTAGCAAAATGGATGCGTAGCATCGTGGCATTGAAGGCCAGAGCTTAAATGCAACCCTTTTTGCAAAAGACAAACACATCGCAGACAATCAACAATCACAACAAAAAAGAAAAAGAAAAGGAAGCTACCATGAACCATCCCGGTCACTCTAAATCACTCAGTGACATCATCGAGCAACATAGGAACATGATCGAAGATAAATCAGTAAATGATAAGACTCACTAATTCAAACAAGTCAAACAAACATCTTGATCTTCATTGTCAAAAATTGAAAGTGCTGATAGGACGATCATGCTGTCTGGTTTCAGGACATGTGGTACCTCGTCTAAGACAGGACACAATCTGGTTTCGAGTATACCACCCCCTGAATAAGACCCATGATAGTGTGCCAAAGATGAATGATTTTGATGTTGATGTTGGATTGATATGACAATTGGGATCAGTTTGAATGTCTGGTTTGTTTGAAAAAGTTCATTTGTTAATGTGTGATTTCAGTAAAGCACAGTATGTGATTGTGTGTCGTTGGATGTATGCTCAGTGATCTGTCGATGCACAGAGGGGATATTTTTGTTTTGTTTTTCGAGTTTTACAATTTTTTTTGTGTTCATTTTTTCAGGACATTATTTGATTTTTTTTGGAATTTTTTCAGGACATTTTTCAAATTTTTTTTGGATTACTTCAGGACATTTTTTTAATTTTTTTGAATTATTTCAGGACGTTTTTCAATTTGTTTTGAATTATTTTAGGACGTTTTTCTTTTTTTTTTGAATTATTTCAGGACGTTTTTCAATTTTTTTTGAATTATTTCAGGACATTTTTCAATTTTTTTTGAATTATTTCAGGACGTTTTTCAATTTTTTTTGAATTATTTCAAGACGTTTTTCAATTTTTTTTTTTGAATTTTTCAGGACATTATGTGATTTTTAGGGATTTTTTCAGGACATTTTATGATTTTTATGATTTTGCCCCTAGTGTCTAGCAAAGCAAGGAATATGACAGCTGAATAAATAGGCTTGCTGAAATGATGGTGGATAGAGGGAAGACAAAGGCCTTTTATTATGGAGACAATATAGATGCAATTTTCAAGGGCTATTGCATGATGGGACAAGAGTCTAGATATGACAATGTAAAGTAGTGACATGGCATGAGGGACATGTCAAGAGGTTTTTGAAACTATGTTTAAATTTTGCGTCCTTATGTCAGATCAAGATCAAGGAATGAAAGAGAGTGTATGGATAGTGATAAGATATGGATAGGATAAGAAAGACCAAGAATGGATAAGGGACATGGACTGAAGGTCGGGGTATGCTAAGGGATAGTGGCAGAAAGATGCAATAAGCTAGGGAATATGGATGAAAGGTTGTAATAAGAAAATGGATAAAGACCAAAAGCTATGATGGACTAAAAGCTGCAAACAAGATGCATGATGCTCATGATGATCCTCAGCCTTGTCAAGATCAAAGGTGGAAAGGGAAAATGGACATGAGGGATGATAGGACAAGGAAGGGTAATGGGACATGAAGGAGTATGACATGGGTTTGATAGGATAATGGAACAATGAAGGACAAAAGGATATGATAGGATAAAACCTGCCCCCAAATGTGGTGTGCAAGAAGTTCATAAATTATGCATGATGCCTATTTGCTAGGTTTTCATCATGGTACTTGCCCAAGGCGCCTGTTTGCCAAGTTTTCACCAGTGGACGAATTATTTTTGCGTTACTTTTTTTTTCTTTTTCTTTTTTTTTTTCTCACTTTTTTTTTTTTTGTATTTTGACTTTTTCAGTAGAAGATGGACACATGATAGGGGATGGAAGAAGGACTTAAACATCTTTTTGTTTGGATAGTAGCCTTGAAAAAAAAATGGACCATGACCTTTAAAAGCATGCTCAAAGACGTTGGTAGGATAAGGACATGGAAAAAGAGATGAAATTAAGGCAATGATTTATGTAAAGGATTGGACCAAAGGGATCGGAGGATGGAAAATATGCATTGGATAATAGGTAGGGTATTGGAAGAATTGTGCTTTAGTGGATAGAAATGAAGGCAAGATCAACATTGGAACACACCTTGAGGGGTGATGGACTGATGGAGGAAAGATGGATCTCAGATTGTGAGATTTGGATGGAGGAATAGCTTGGGATTTTGGGACATAAGGGCCCAAAATGGATGATGAAGGTGATGGAGGAATACATTTGAGAGGTTTGGATGGAGGAATAGCAATTTTAGATGCTAATTTTGATGTTTCTTTAGGCTTTTGTGCTTCAAGAAGTTGCTTAGGAACCCACATTTGTTTGGATTTTTCATGCTTTTGTTGCTCTTTGGAATGCATAGCTTGCACAAGGAATTTAGGAACCCATATAGATTTTGACTTTGATTTATTTTGCTCAGTGGGCATTTGTGGCCTTTTGGATATTTCTTTTTCTTTATAGATCATATTGTTCTTTGTTTTGACATGTTGATTATATTGGACATGTTGATCCTTGAATACATGTGGATTGCTAAACTTATGACTTTTATACTTGGCATCCAAATTTCTTGGAGGGGGAAAGGAATGCATGGATGGATATGAATGAAGTGGAGTTCTTGTGGATGGATGAAAGTTACTCAAGGATGTGTGCCTTTGTTGACCTTGCATAGAGGACGAAGGGATATAAGGACCTAAGATGGATGGAAAGTATGATGGGGAAGATGTATGTTTGGATTTTGATGGAGGGATACCAACGTCTTGAGAGTGAGTTGTGTAGACATGACCCTTAATATTTTCTTTAACATGAAGGGATTCTTTCTTATGAAGATCTACTCCTTTTCCTTTATGAATATCTTGACTTGTAGGATACTCTTTTCTTTGGGAAGAAGACGTGAGTCCATTATGAGGTGGATATGATAT
Source organism: Cryptomeria japonica (assembly GCF_030272615.1). NCBI lineage: Eukaryota > Viridiplantae > Streptophyta > Pinopsida > Cupressales > Cupressaceae > Cryptomeria > Cryptomeria japonica. Next base: position 23,644,412 of record NC_081409.1, read on the forward strand.
AAGAGAAATAATGAGATCCTGAAGTGGATCAGATTGCACCAAAGTGGAAGAACCCATTATGCATGTCGAGGGTTCATGAATATCTTGCACTGACAGGTTAGAATCATGAGGGGGATTAGGATCATGAGGGGGACTAGGATTGTGTAGTGGACATGGTTCAATGATAGGCTCTTCAAGAGATGGAATGGGAGAAATAATGGGATCATCAAAAGAAATGTGATCTTGGAGTGGATATGGAGCATTAGGACAAGGAGATGGAGGAACAAGTGGATCTTGTGGAGGATTTAAAGGAATAATTTGATCTTGACAAGGAGGAAGATCATTGGAATCCTCCTTAAAGTTGCTTTGCTCTGGACATTTATTGGGATCATCAGAAAGGATGGAAGGGATATTTGGAATGTCAATGGGATTTGAAAGTATATTGTGTTCTTGGATAGAATTGATAGGAATAAGTGAATCATTGCGAGTGTCTGGGGAAATGGGATCTTGGTCAACAATTGGATGGGATGATAAGGTTTGATCTTGATCTGTTTTAAGACATGTTTCTTCATGCTCTAAATTATCCTCTTGACATGGGGTTGGACTTTGGATATGCATGGGGGATTCTGACAAGGAATCGATGTTTTGGCATGAAGGAAATGCACTTTGAACATTTGTGATGGATTCTGGCAAGGAATCAATGCTTGAACATGAGGAAGAGGGACTTCGAATGGGGTCCTCTAAAATAGGTAATGGAAATAAAGTGCATGGTGGCATTGGGTCTTGTATTTCTGAAACATGACAAGGATGTGCATCATAAATTGGATTATCTTGGCAATCAATTATGGATAGCTCTTGGATAATTGCATCCTTGGGTGTATTGTTTGATGAGGACAATATGGAAGGTTATTGTGAAACTTCTAAAGGTGTAGGGATAGATGCCACTGGAGAGTCAATTTGTTTGTGGGGGGATGAGGCATTGCTAGACATAATTATATTATCTTGATCTTCCTCAAAGAATTCACTTGGTAGTTTCCTTAAGATCATTGCAATAAAGCCACCTTTCTTTTTAGGTTTTGACATAATTGTATCCGGAATTTGAACTTGTTTTTGGTTTGATGTCATGTTTTGATATTGGACTTGGTTCAATTGTTCTAACATGTTTGAAACTTGGGTTGGTGTGTGTTGCAACCTTTGTTTTTGAATGTTTGGTTGTGGTTGTTGACATTGATATTCCACCATTGGTTGAACCATTTGTTGACATTGTATAGTTGGTTGGACATATTGTTGAAATTGGACCATTGGTTGTATTGGTTGTATATGTTGAACAATTGGTTGAACCATCAGTTGTATTGGTTGAAAATCTGATTGATAGTAAACACCTTGTTCTTGTTGTGGAGGCACGTAATGTTGAAATTGATGTTGTCTCTTTTCTTGAAATTGTTTCATCGTCTCTATTTGGGAAATGAGAGCTGGTGTGTCTGATCGTTCAAGAAGAGATCTTACATCAATTGGCTCAATCTTTGGATTTTGACCTAGAAATTTTTGAAACATTTTGGACATTTGTGATCTATTCTTCGCAATGTTTTTCACTCTTTGTTACAAAATCTCATTTTCTTGAGCTAGTTTCTCCTCTAGTTTTTGTATTTGGACATTTACATCATCATGATAAGTTTGATCCAAGTTCTGAGACATGTAGAGATTGGATTGACATGATTGATTTCTCAATTGTGATAACATGGCTTCGTAAGAAGGTTGAGACCTCATTGCAACAAACATGTCACTATGCAATGCAACTAATGGGATTGACAAATGCAACCTAAAGGATGACAATGCAACTTAATGTTTTTGTTGTTTTTGAAGATTTTGGACAAACTTTTGGAATGTGAATCTAAAAGAGACCCTTAGGAAATTAAAATGATGTCTAGACCTCAAAGGACAAAAGGACCAAGTGACAATAGGACAAATTGACAATGTCTCACCTATAAGCTTGGATACGAAGCTAGGTTTGACCAAATGACATTGATGACAAAAAGATAAAAGGTTGATAAGGTCAAGACTTCCTAACAATAACTTAGGGTTTATCAAAGATCTGCATTACTCAAGTATGACAAAACCTAGTTTTGACACTATATGCAAAGGGACAATTACTATGCTAATGACCCTAATATGATATGATAATGACCTAAGCTTAATGAAGAGACCTAGGGTATGAAAAGGCAAATGTGTGACAATGGTATTACTCCAATGCAAGAGGACACATTAAAATGGATGACTCTTATTGATATGAAAAGGAGTATGACCTAGGTGGAACCTAACCTTGGTAGTTGACAATGAACTTTGCAAAATGCAAACCTAGGATGAACCTAAATCTAAGTGACATGAATGTTGAGACAAGATTTTGAACAATGTTTGACAACCATGTTTGGAGGTGTTTTGAACTTTGTTGGATGAAATTTTCTTGTGTTTAACCTTGTTTTGAATCAATTTGTCTTGTTTTTGAAATGAGATGCAATCCAACTTTTGACAAGAAAAGAAGACAAGATATTTTAACTTAGACTCAAGACAATCATGCTCCTTCATACATTTCTTATGGCAGACAAGGACATTAGGTACTTGAGAGGTAGACTCGTTATGGGATTCAAGGAGAATACATAGATGCTTGGCCCCATGGGCTCCCCTCCATGGCACTCACTTCTCAAGGCAGCCAAGCATCAATCCCCATGGAAATCTCCCCATGGCGAACTTAGTATCTCTTCCAAGTATTCAAACTTGTCCTTCTCAAGCAACTAGAAGGGTTTTTGGCCTCTAAATACAAGGTGTTTAGTAAGGATTTCTATTAAGCGTTACTCCTTGGTGTCACGCAAGCATGATTGAGACATAAGCCCACCAAGATACCAAACAAATGTAGCTGCGCAAGCATGATTTAGATCGTGAGGTCCTACTTAGATGTTGATACGAGAAAGAGTTCAAGGGTCATCACTTCCCAAGTAACTACAATTCCCACGTAACCCTTCCTTCAAAGCTTTTGCTCATCAGGTATTTATTTATAGTGAGTTAGAATGCCAAGGTATTCTAGTCATACTCACTTTGGGTCATTCCCTTCTCACGATTGTCACTTTCTTGCAAAAGCAAATGGTCGGGAAGGCAGGCCCTCTAAAGGTGACACACAATCAAAAACATGAGCATGGTATTGAAGATCTGGATTTCTAATCACCCTAAGAAGGATGAGAGCATACTCTCCTACTCCAATGTCAAACTCAATAATCAAAGCAAACATACATTCATTCCATCCTATTTAGAAATCATACTAGGTGCCTAAATATGAATTACAAACACAAAGTTTAGTTGTAGTCCAAGGCAACCTACAAAACCCAAGTCAGAAGTTTGATATGTTTAGTCTTTGACTATCGAACCTGCATAAAATGTGTTAGTAGTTTCATTTGTTGTCTTTGTCATGCATAATGCCAAGGTGTTGCATAGAGAATCAGTACCAAAAACCAAAAAGCAGAAACATAATGCAAAACAAAACAATTTGCAAGTAAAAACACTACTTTTTTACCTCTATTTCTGGACTTACACAGGTGCAGAATGCTTGACACAGGCACAAAATGCTTGACACAGGCATAGATTGTCCTTGGCACAGGTGCAGAATGCTTGACACAGGCGCAGATTGTCTCACACATGCGTAGAAGTTCCCAGAAAGCCCTGCATTACCCTGTTTCTTGGGTTTTTAACTTGCAAATCAACTCAAAAGCACTCAAAAGCATGATCAGGGGGTTAGCTCACATTGGGTTCACCAATTAATGTAGCTAGGAAATGTGGAAATCATCACAAGCAAATCAATACTAATCTAGCTCAATCACAAAAGCTCAAATGCAATGATCAATCCTAAACACACTCAATAAAGACATGAAAGCAAACATTCAAGATTGAAAACTAAGCAAACCAAATTTAGATTTGAATGTCTCCTTCATGTGGCTCCATTGTCCTTCTTTCTTCTCCAAATAGCCTTTGTTTTTGGATCTCACCTTCAAGTGCATAAACCTGATGTGAAAGCAAGATTGACAAGTAGCGCAAGAATACCCAAAGCGTGATTGATTCGACAAAGTGATTAGTTGGGATTGAAGAAATTCATCCAATTTATAGACAAATTGGAGAGATGACAAGATTAGCATGAATAAACTTGAATGGAAATTGCAAATCAAAAATGTCAATTATGACAAATTATGACAATTTTGCACTTTCTATGCAAGATTGATTGATTGATAATTCATGACAATTTATGACAAATTTCTATGTCAAATTGATTGATTGTCAATTATGACAAATTATGACAAATTGAAATGTCATTCCCATGAAATTAGGAGGAAAATAGAAGAGAATTGAAATTAGAAAAAATAGAAATTAGGAAATTAGAAAATGAGGAAATTAGGAATTAGAAATTGATGAAAATTAGGAGATTAGGAATTAGGAGAAATTAGGTAAATTAATTAATAATTTGTCATTTATTAATTAATTCACAAAAAGAGGAATAATTAGTTAGCCAATTAAATAAACATTTAATTGTGAGACGAAGACTTAGGATAAATAAATAATTTATTAATCCTAGAGGGAGAAATGACAAACAAGGTTAAATGATTAAATTATGAAACCCTAGAAGATGAATTAGCAATGCAAGGATGATAATTAGGTCATGATGTAAGATTGATTTGATGTCGATTCGATCATGATTTTGAATTGATAAATGACCAATGTGATAAATGATTTGATTGAGAAATGCACCAATTGATGAGGAACAATGACTAATTGATCCAAATTGACATGATTGAGAAAGACGACGATCAATGACAAATCGATCACAAAATGACAAAATTTGACAAGAGGACAAGGATTGATGACAAAATAGATTGCAAAACGACAAGATTGAAAATAACCACGATTGATGACAAATTGATCGCAAGATGACAAGATTGAAAATGACAACGATCGATGACAAATCGATCGCAAGATGCCAAGATTGAAAAGAGGACAACAATCAATGACAAATCGATCGCATGATGACAAAATTGAAAAGAGGACAAAACCCTAATTAGGATTGACGATGTCCAAAATGATGACAAATGAGCACGCACATTGATGCGACAGGATAAGATTGACCAAAATCATGACTGAAGATTGTTGTGGACAAGACCAAATTCGAAAGCAAAATGAATGAAGAATGCAGAAGAATGACTCAATGCTCGCAAATGATAAAGACCAAGTGCGAATCATAGGAGAAATGTTAATGCGATGCAAAAACCTAAAAATAAGGGAATGCGCAAATGTTAAAGTATGACTCCGCAAGCGTTGACCATTTTTAGATGTCTACAGTAACCAATACCGATAAAGGCACTTTACCGATATGCTCTAGGGGTTTGAAACATTGTTACCGATATGTTCCCCCTAAGCTTTTCGAAGCTTAGTTTGCCAGTTCAGGGATCTCCACACTGGGTGCAGAAGCTGGTACATCTTGTGGCTTCTCTTCAGATTTCTTTTTCCAATTTTTATCCATGTCCACCTGAATGGTTCTGACATCAATCTTCTCTTCTGGGTCGACTGGTGTGTCTCCTAATGGATTCTTTCTTAGTCTCATGCTCTGGAAGTGTGTCCCAATTTGTTGCAATGATAGCATACCATTCCAGGTGTTCTCCATGGTCCAAGGTTCATATTTTCATTCTTCCTTTTGCATGTTGCAGCAATGTGACCACTACCACGACAGATCAAATAGGTTTTTCTCCAACTGTTTGCCACTCTATAACCATTTGACCAGTGATCATAGTTCTATACCGGTTTGGGTTTTGGTTCATAGGAGGTTCTAGGATAACTCCTTTAGATATTGGTGCATAACTTCTAGAGTTGGTCATAACCGACCTGCACTCAAATGCTCTATGCCCAAACATGCTGCATTTATAACAGTGACCATTGAATCGAGTAGTTCTAGCCACATTGTTTTGTATGTAAGGAAAATTATTGTAAGGCTTTCTCCTACATACATTGGTAGTATGTCCTTCCTTATGAGAGTTGAAGCATACATGTTTAAACTTTGGCGTACATTTTCTCTTGTTGTTGTTCTTAGGTACTGGTTGCTCTTTTGGTGCATTACTCTTGGCTCCAGAGGTTTTGCCTTCCTCATATGCAGAGAAACCAAGTACAGAGGTATCCTTTGATGGATTCATTGTTTCCATCTTCTAGTCCAACTTTGCAACACTCTGGTTGAACTTTGCAAGTATTTCCTTTGTCTTAGTAAGTTCCTTGGAAAGAGCATCATTGGTTTTCATCAAGGTTTCATTCTGAGAGATAGAAGCATCTAGGTCTTCTTGCATTTCTTCTTTCTCTTCATTACACTCTTCAAGATGAGTGGTGATGGTACCAATGTCTTGATTCAACTTAGAGATTTCATGCTCCTTGCCCAGTGGAGAATAACTCATACATAAAATAAGTGTCTGTCCATCAATGACAATCACAACTAAACATCATCAAAATACCAACCATCTCCCTTTTTGGCATTGATGGCAACACTTAGGAAAATTTTGACATCTAAGTGCTTACCAAACAAAAATAGATGCCATAATCAATATTACTCCCCCTAATCATATACACTACTCCCTTTGCAAAAAATACAAGTATTTTCATGAATTTTTTAATACTACTCCCCATAAAAATTTTATACTACTCCCCCATTGCCAACGATGACAAAGTAATGCAAAAAATTCCCTTTTTCACAAAGTTTATATTGTATAACATAAAAATAAAGTTTTTTATCAATTGCGGATGGAGGGAATAGTGTAGTTGGAGGGAAATTTGAATTATGCGAATGGAGAGAATAGCGTGGCTGGTTCCTTTGGTTCTGCTACCTCTACAGCTCAAGGACAACTTGTCTCTTTGGGATCTACGGTGGATGATGAGGATGGTCAAAAGGATGGGGACCCATGACATCGAGACCCTCCTCTTGACTTTAAAAATACTGAAGATTCTTCAAAGTTGGGTCCCGAGAACTTGAACGTTGAGCTGGAAAAGATGGCTGAAGACAAGGTGGTCAAACCCTAGAACAGTTTATTTGCAAACAAGCCTATTGGTAAATCTACCTTTCCCTCCATGGAAGATATTTGTAATAGAAAGGTAGGTAGATTAGCTATTGCAGCACCAAATGTGGTCATAGATCATAGAATTTTTCTAATGACATTTTCTCTAGTGGGGAAATTTGTTGGACCCATACCTAATATTGAAGTTGTTAGGTCTTTTGTGAAGAGAAAATGGAGGGTGAAAGGACAGGTTGATGTCTCAACCCTATCAAGGGGTTTTTTGTCTTTTCCTTCTCTTGTGGTGAAGATTTGGAAATGGCTATGAGTGGAGGAACCTGGATGCTTGGGAAGTCTTCTTTATCTTTAAGAAAATGGTCTCCAAAAATGGAGCTCAATGATTCCTTTTTTGAATCTGCCCTGGTCTGGGTGCGGTTTCCTGGTTTGCCACTTGAATTGTGGTTGGAGGATGTGTTCTCAGGTATTGCTAAATCCTTCAGGGAGCTTGTGGCTATAAACTCTATGACAACAACATGAAAGAGATTGGTGTATGCAAGGATATGCGTTAATATCTCATAGAACATGGACCTTCCTAGCTCTATCGAAATAAATTCCAAACTAGGTAAGTGGGAAAAAGTTATAGAGTTTGAATCCCTCACTTTTGTGTGCTTCTCCTATAAGAAAGATGGACATTGGGAAAAGGCCTGTCCTAGTAACCCAAAGAATGCTCAAAAGAACAATAATCATGTCAAACAGATTTGGAAAGAGAAGCTGAACAAAAATGAGGAGGGTAGATCGAAAGGAGGAACTAGACTTCCTAGTAACTCAAAAGATATAACAAGGGATGAAAGGAAAGCTAGTCCTTCCAAGGATATTCCTTAGAAGGAAATCAGAAAGGATGAAGAGAATGTATTCGAAGTTTAAAAAAGCAATGAATTTGAAGCTTTATAGATTCAAGAGGAAGAAAACGTAATTATAGAAGAAATTCTTGAAGACGATGAGATTGGAGACATAAATGAATCACAATATGAGTCTCCAAAAGATACAAAATAGGAATGTAATAAAGTGTGTTCAAAGGACTATGAAGTTCTAGATGTTATCATTGAAGAAAAGACCTAGTTCAGATCGCCCTAGGTTAACCTTAATTCTATATTCCAGAACTTTGGGACTAATTCACCCACCTCATCTCAGAGAAAAGGAGAACCTTGGAATAGTAAGAAGTCTTCATATAAAGATGAAGAAGATGAAGAGTTAATAGGAATGGGAAAAAATAAAAATAATAAAACGGGTTGCACTAATGGGGTTAAAACTAGAACCAGGTCTAAGGCGGATATTGGTCTTTCCAAATCCTCACAGGGGCATAAAACTATGAAGTGGCACAAGGACTAGGAGAGAAAACAAAATATAGCTAATGGAAGGCAGTGAACCATTCAGGAATCCTGCTCCTAGGTTTCCAAATGAAGTTAATCTCTTGGAACATAAGAGGCCTAAATGGTCTCCATAAGCAGGATGTGCTCAAGAATTTTATTAGAGATCATAAGTTGGACATTATCTAGATTCAGGAAACTAAAATGAGTAAGGAAAAGTTGAAAAATTAAAATTCTTTAAACAGGGGGGTGTTTGTGGTAGTAGTTCTAATGGAGCATCTGGTGGGGTTGCCATATTTTGGAATAAGAAAACTATTGATGAAGATCTGATTGATGAAGATGGTAACATCATTTCTATGAGAGTGAAATACATTGCTGAAGTACAAGAATGGGTGGTCATCAATATTTATGCTCCCAACTCTAAAGCTACTAGAGTAAGTTTTGGGAAAAAATCCAACAGAAAAGAGGGACTTTCTCCCAATATAGTTGGCTTTTGATGGGAGATTTCAACACCCCTCTGCAGGAGATTGATAAATTTGGTGGAACCCAAGCTCAACTGGATAGCAGGACTGATCTTATGGACTTTATCAATGCCAATGCCCTAATTGATGTTGACCTTTTTGGAGCTTCCTACACTTGGTCTAATTGAAGGGATGGAGGTGATCTTATTTAGGTAAGGTTTGATAGATCTCTTATTACTCCTAACTGGGTCCTTAAGTATAGATTCTCTCTGTCTATTATTAACAGAATTGGATCAAACCATTATCCCATTTCTTTTGTTGTTGAGTCTATTAAGGGCAAACATTGCTTTCCCAGTTTGCAAAAATGTGGATTTCACACCCTTCCTTGGAAGCTTCCATTGCCAAATGGTGGAATATAACTATGAATGGTTCTACCATGTTCAAAGTTGCTAAAAAGTTAAGAAATATCAAAGATAACATTAAGGTTTGGAATAAAAAGGTTTTTGGGGATATTTTTGAATCTAAGAGGAAGCTCAAGGAGGAATTAGAACAGATTCAAAATTCTATTTAGGAACATGGTTATAAGAATTTCCCAAAGGCTAAATAAGATGAGCTTCTAGCCAAATTACATAGTACTATTTCAAGAGACTAAATTTACTAGAGGTAGAGATCCAGGGCTATTTGGTTAGAAGCTGGTGATAGAAATACTAAATTCTTTCATACAACATCAATGAAGCATAAAGAAGCAAGCAAAATTTCTAGATTAATTGTTGATGACAAAATTCTTATCAAAGATGATGATATAGGTGATGAAGTTGCTAGGTTCTTCTCTAAGCTCCTGACAGGTAGCAAGGAAATAGACATTGTAAAGTAGCAAGATCTGATTGATAATATTCCTAAGATTACTAGACTTAATCATAATAGGATATTATCTGCCATCCCCTCAGTTGATGAAATTAAAACAGTTGTTTTCTCCTTTCAGGGGGATAAGGCACCAGGCCCAGATGGATTCCCCATGTTTTTCTTTCAGGTATATTGGCACATTGTTGGGGCCAATATGGTCAATGCTATCAAAGAATTCTTTGGCTCTAGAAGAATTCCTAAAGAAATCAACTCTACCTTCATTGCTTTAATTCCTAAGGTGGCTGGAGCTGATTCTATGGGTAAATTTAGGCCAATAAGTCTTTGTAATTATTTTTACAAGATAATTTCAAAAGTCTTGACTTCCAGATTGCTGGATATTCTTCCCCTTGTTATCTTTGAGGAGCAAAAAGGATTTGTCCCAGGTAGGCAGATTTTGGATTCTATAATTCTGGTGCATGAGAATATCCATTCTCTTAATGCTACAAACAAAGAGGGATTTCTCATAAAGTTGGATCTAGCAAAATCCTATGATAGGGTTGAATGGTAGGTTCTTTTTAGGATCATGGAGGCCTTTGGATTTGATGAGAAGGTTATCAAAATCACTAGAGAGCTAATATCTACACCAAATTTTTTTATTCTTATTAATGGATCTCCTTCCAGATTTTTTAAATCTTCAAGGGGTCTTAGGCAAGGAGATCCTATCTCACCTATTCTTTTCACTATTTTGGTGGAATGTTTGAGTAGATTGATTCAAAAGTTGAAAGAGAATAGGACCATCAAAGGTTTGCAACCCTCTTCTGCTAATTTTTTATGCACTCATCAACAATTTGTTGATGATACTATATTGTTGGGATACTCTTCTGTGAGTGAAGCTTCTTCCTTCAAAAGTGCTCTCAAATCTTATTCCCTTGCTACTCGCCAGGAGGTTAATTGGGAGAAATCTGTTATTTACTTCATCAACACCCCCTTGTTGAGGCAACAGAGGATTGCTAACATAATTGGTTGTAAGGTTGAGTTGCTCCCCTCTACTTATTTGGGACTCCCTCTTGGTTTGGCTCCTCCAAACTCTTTCTAGAATTCTCTGATTGATAAGTTCAACAAAAAATTGGCTGGTTGGAAAGGCTCTATGTTATCGTAGGCTAGTAAGCTTCAAATTCTTCAAGCTACCCTTCATAACCTATTTATTTATGCTCTTAGTTTGTTTAGTATACTGGTCAAATTTGTATAAGCTTTAGAAAGAATTCTAGAAAAGATTTCTTTTGTCTGGTGTGGAAGATAAGAAAAGGATTGCTTTGGTTGCCTGGGATAAAGTCTGTGGTCCTAAAAGTAGTGGGGGGTTAGGTATTAAATCTCTTAAACCTTTCAACAAAGCATTGTTAGCCAAATAGGTTTGGAGGGCATATGGTATTAAGAGAGATTGGAGTAGGGTGTGGTTTGACAAATATATCCATAATCAGCCCATTCATTCCCTTCTCTATTCTGAAGATATCCCTATTGGATCTTTTATATGGAATGGTATGATAAAATCTATTAAAGTTGCTAAAGCTGAAGCTGGATGGGTCCTTGGCAAAGGTAACAAAATCAGATTTTGGGAGGATGTCTAGATCAAAGATGAGCCTCTTTTAAATTAGGATTGCACCCATTTCATTGAAGATTGTAAAAGGAGGTTTGGTTCTATGGTCTGTAATTATTGGGAGGAGAATAAATGGGTTAGACTTGATTCGGTTTATGCTAGATTTTCTTCGCTCCAGCATGATTTGTTGTCCTTTTCTGTCAGCAAAGATTTAGATGATGTCTTTTTATGGAAGAGTAATCCTAGGGGTAATTTGACTGTTACTTTTGCTTACAAAAAATATCTACTTAGGCTTGCAACCCTATATGGACTAAAGTTTGGAATAGATTCCTCATTCCTAAAGTTAATATATTTTTTTAGCTTGCAATTCACAATAAGATTCTAACTATTGATAACCTGGCTCAAAGAGGATTTATGATTCCTAATAGGTGTGAGTTATGTCAGAATGAGGCTGAGTTTGTGGATCATTTGTTCATTCATTTTTCTTTCACCTACAAAATCTGGGGTAAAGTGTTGACACAATGGAAAGTTGATTGGGTTATGCAGAATAGTTTTAAGGAAGTCCTTTGGCATTGGATTTTCCCTACCAAGCTTCCCATGATTAAGACCCTCTAGTCCTTTGTTCTTCCTATGACCTATTGGCATATCTGGAAGGAGAGAAACAATAAAATTTTTAGGGAGACTAAGTGTTCTTCTCAGGTGGTTTATGAAAATATTTGTAGGGCTATTAAAGAAAACATCAATACCATTCACAAAAGTAACAAGCAATGTAGTTATATTGATATGACTGATAATGAGAAAATCATTCTAACTGAATGGAATTTGATCAATAAAGTTTGGAAGTCTAATATGAAGAGTAGAAGAGATAATGTGGTTTGGAGGTTCCCTCCTCATGATTGGGTTAAGGTGAACTTCGATGGAGCAACTAAAGGAAATCCAGGGAATGCTAGAGGGGGAGGGGTTATCAGAAACTCTTATGGCTTTTGTGTTGCTATGATTGCCTCTCCCTTTGGAATTCAAAACAACCATGTGGCAAAAGCTCTAACAGTGTTAAAATGTCGCTAGCTTGTTTAGAGCTTCAATTTTAAAAGAATTTGGCTGGAGGGGGATTCCCTTAATATAATTCAGGCTATTAAAGGTATTAGTTCCCCTTCTTGGAATATCCAAAATATCATTGATAAGGCTAAAAAAATTTAGACACCTGTGATAGTGTGATTATTATCCATACCTTTAGGGAAGGTAATAGGGTAGCTGATTTGTTAGCCAATGAGGGGGTCATTTTAGCGGAAGATGCTAATTATATCGGAGAGTCATCATGTAAGAGCAAAGTCTAAGAGCAATTATTTTATGATAGAATCAATGATATATATTAATCTCATTATTAACTGTATGTCAAAAATGTGGTATCAACCTGCAAGAGGAGAAAACAATTCAAACACACACATGAAACATTGCATTAGAGGGAGGAATTAAGAATGATTAAATGAATAAAATTCACTTAATTCATTGTGCAACTTTTAGGTGTCTACATTAACTTTCTTGGTTCGGACTTCAATGATAGAATTTGGAGTGAGGTGGATTGTCAGATGATGACCCATCTCAGGCGTCATGCTAATGAGTATAGGTGTTAAGGGCCTTATCATATTAAATACCGAGTTAATTTGCATGTGTTAAAGGGCTACTTGAAAAACAAGAAAATTACCTTGGTTTTTGATTTCAGCTTCTCTATTCTTCAACATCTAGTAAGTTTGTGCTCCCCTAAGGGTTTCAACTTGAACAACTATCACATTATGGGAGGAAATCTCAACCGTAATGATCCCACCAGCTGTGAAAGTTAGAAGGGTGAAAGGAGAAGGTTGCATAAATACGGCTTCACTGATTATATGGAGAAATTGCATGGGAGCAAGAAGTCCATTTCCCATGGTTTTGCTAAGGGTTGGAAAAATAACAGAGATACTCTGTCTGGTCAAACTTGGAAAGTGATTTGATGGCTAAGGTTACTGGTTTGTAGAAGGATGAAATCAAGTTTTACAAAGACCATAAGTTTTTGGTGGAAGCCATCAAGAATTTCCCCAAGAACAAAGAAGAAAGGGCTCACCTCACCAAAAGGATAATACTTCCTATTATCTTCCTAACCAGGTAAAATCCTTTTGGCAGAAAATGTTGAAATTGTTAATGGAGTATCTTATGGTTGATGGTAGGTTTTTGAAAGTCTATAATTACCACTTTGTTATCCTTAATCACTTTCTCTATGGCTCTAAGATATCTCCACCCTTCTATCTGGCCTCCTCCCTTAATGATAGTCTGGCTAACCATGCTAAGAAACCTAATTCATACCCCATTGCTCATCAAGATCTTATTTTGTTAGTATATGAGCATCTTAAGGGTAAAGTTAAGGCTAATAAGGATGATCCCTTTGTGGAGAATGCCCATATTTCTAAGGATTATGACAATTCTGACTCTGATGAGGATTCTTCCAATCTTCCCCCTAAAAATAAGTCAAGGGTTAGTAAAAAAGATGAAGAAGACGCTAAAGAGAAGGCTATATCTAAGTATGAGCAAGAGAAGGAGGTAGAAGAAGTGGTGAAGAATGAGCAGGAGAAGGAGGTTGAGGGTGAGGAAGGAGACAAGGATAATGAGTAGAGAGAAGAGGATGTTGAAGAGTCAGAGGAGAAGGAGAATCCCTATGATTCAGACAATAGGGATGATGTTCAACATAATATGGAGGAGGGAAACCCTAAGTCTGAGGATTATGCCCAAGACATGGAGAATGCGGATACTATTTTGAATGCTACTAGAAACAACACTTTGGAAATGTTCAATTTCCAGAAGTGAGTGGTTGCTAGCATTACCAGCATTCAAGAAAAATAGAGAGAGATGGATTTCAAAATTGATAACTTGGTTAAGGATATCAATATTAAAGGAAAAGAGGAAAAAGCGGAGGATAATAGTGAAGCAAAGGATGAAAAAGAAATTTTGGATTGGTTGGAAGGTGAGATTATAAAGGGAGATTTGAAGCACCTGGAGGATGTGGTGAGGACTCTCAAAGGAAAGGGCGAGTCTAATAATGATCTGATAAACAATCTGATTCAAAAAACTAAGAGTGCTCTGAGGAAATTCATGGAGCATATCTTGGCTATGTTGAAGGTGTCTTCTCAAAACATGAATGCGTTGGTTGCTTGCCTGGAGAAGGATAAGAAGAATAATGACACTATGATTGTTGATGATGAGCCGGCTTCTAGTTCTGTTCAACACTCTTCCAGATGCAAAACTAGGCAAAATGCAAAAGAGTTGGAGTTGAAGACCAAAGGTAATCAACAGGTGTAGGAAAGTAAAGACTTGAAAGAGGCAGCAAAAGCGATGATGATGCTTGTCAGGGATGCTGAAGAGACCATAAATATCTTCACCTGAAATGTGCTAATTTTGTTTTAGGTGTGCCAATCTCTTGTTGGCCTTTTGTTGCTCTTTACTCTGGCTACTGTCTTTTGTGTTGTTCTTTTGCAGCCTTTCTCTCTTTGTTTTGTCCCCTCTACTTTCTTTTTTTCTTTTCTTTTCTCTATGTGAATGGGTTTCAGTTCCCTTAAAACCTGGTTTTCCTTAATCAAAAATATAAAAATAGAGTATATGTTCATGACAATAAAGAGTAAAACTTCTCAAAAAGAGATTTAAAGTTTTGCATAAAATGAAGACCATGAAGCAAGAAGTGAGGCAACAATTTCACTCTCAGTCTTCATCTGGAAGGATAATTCTTCCATTGAATCGATAGTGCTCATCTCCTGTGTTATAGTAATAGCCTCCAAGTTCAAAAAGCACTTCCGAAGAACCTGCAATTTTGGTAATAGAAGCAACTGGAGCTCCTGCAGATCTTGAGTCTTATTACAAATCTTTGAGTCAAGCTTTGCAATCTGATGCTGGTGAGTGTGAACGGTCTGTCCATACACTGTGAATAGATCATATGGAAATTTGAAGTTGTTGATATACTTTTGTAACTTCGATTGGAGTTGACTCTTCTATTTTAGAGCATCTTCACAAAATAGGTGAGGATGGCAGATTTTACTCAAGAGTAGGTTACCGTCACCCATAAATGAACTTATATCATCCTTTTGCTTCAGCAATTTTGCTCTGTCTGCATCCATTTTCTTTACTAATGAAACTTTCAGAGCATTTCCATGCTTCTTTTCTATAGAAATCTGGGCAACATCTTCTAAAGATTGCACTTGATCATCTACTACTATGCAAAGAATTTTTAGCTTGGCCAGCAAAGAATCAAGAAGGTTAGTACCCGGGATTAGATTGGAAAGAGTGTCAACAGCAAACTGAATGACATCTTGTTCTTTCTTTTTTCTTAGTTCTTCTAATCTAACCTGCGCTAGTTGAATGCTCCTCAGTAGCTCACTTTGATCAACTGATTGAGTCAGATAAGCAAGAGTCAAATTAGTGGTACCAGTGGGATCAACTTGCTTGGCTTGATCTCTAGTTGCCTTGGGAGTTTCTCCTCCTTCCTTTGCCTTGATCTCCTCTTGTCTTTTCTTCTCCTCCTCTTCTTTTTCCTGCTCTTATTCCTTCTTCTTCTCCTCTTCCTTCTTCTTCTCCTTCTCTTTTCTTACTTGTTCTTTCTCTTGTTTTTCTTTCTCCACTTTCTCTTTTACCACTTTCTCTTTCTCTTCTTTTTCTCTTTCTAGTTTCTCTTTTGCCACTTTCTCATCTTTTTCTTTCACCACTCTCTCCTTTTCAACTTTCTCCTTATCTGGAGTGGTATCCTCAACATCTAGTGCATCAACATCAATGTGGTCATTTTGTTCTACTATTCTTTCACCTAGACTATCAAAAATTTCATCCGATTTGGCTGTGGATATGTCAGGCCCTTGCTCAGCCTGTCGGTTAGCTTCAGATACTTTCTGCATTTTGAAAGTTACTTTAACCTCTAGATGTGTGTCTCTTTCCAATTCAAAGATTTTTCCTCCGAGTAGTTGAAGTCTTCTTCTTCGCATGAAGAAAATGCCTTTGTACTTATCAATAATCTCAAACAATTCAGAATTTGAGGCATCTAAAAAATATTGAGCAAAAATTTTCTCCCTAATTTCTTGTTCCTTTTCAATGGCAATGCACCATTTATTGTCCAAAGAATCATACAAAGACTTACAAGTAACTGATTTAATATCGGTAGGTGACCGATCATTATTACATAAATATTTAATAAGTTCTTGTTCAGCATCCTCCTTTTCACTATCATTGAAATCATCAAAATATTCTTTTAAATCATCAAGAACTTTCCTTCTAATATTCATTATGGTCCTTTGACAATGTGTCATAGGCTTGTAAGAGGAAATATATGTATTTACTGGTGCAGAGGTTGTTGGTACATTACCGGTTGACTTCGTCTTCTTGCTTGATTACCTTGTCTTCTTCATTTCTACCTCCGGTTCAGTGTCTTCTAAATCCAGTGAGTTATTCTTGGTTTTTCTCTTCCTTTTGAATACCTTTGGCAAAATAGCCTTCAGTTTCTTTTTGACTGGTGACCTCTTGGTCACTTTAGGACTGGCAACAGATGTAATGGACATCGATGTCGATGGCACTACTTTACTCTTCTTCTGCTTCGATACCTCAATAGGTTTGATCCTCTTGAAGTATGTACCAGTCCTCTTCTTCTTTGGATCCAGTGGTGAAGAAAGTAGGGTAGAGGAATACCCTAATAGTATATCATTCACCACTTCATAGCCCATAGGTTCAACTTCATCTTCTCTAGGCTCAACCTCTTGCATTATGAAATGATCTATTTTGATTGTGAAACAGATATCATCTTCATCTTTTTAACTAGATCACTAGATATTCTCATTCTCTCGTTCATTTTTAGTCTAAACTCATCAAAATACATGTTCAGAGTCTCAGAATACATAGATCCTATAATACCCTAAAAATGGTCACCTAAACCATGAGCCCCTAATCTTGACAATATCACCAAGGTCCTAACCAAAGGCAACTAAATCAATCTTGAGCACACAATTATTTCTTAAATCATCAAATTTCACATGGCAAATTGATCAACTAATATTAATTAAATATTTATTTAATTAATTAAATCATTCCAAGAAAATCATTTTAAAACAATCATCTTATTTATATTAATTGAATATCCTTGCATATTTAACTAAATAAATCAATTTGTCATTAAATCATCAAAAAGAGGAATTTAATTAAATAAATAAATTGAGCACAAATCTTCAAAAATGGAAATAAATCAAAAAAAGGAATTAATTGACCAAGAAAGAATTAAAAATTGAGAAAAGAAATCAATTGGAGATAATCTTGAAAAACATATTAAAAATTGATGGATAATCTCAAAGAAAGCAATTAAAACAATTAAATCTTAAAATTGAATGAAATAGAGAATAAATCAATTTTTTCTTGATTTAATCTTAATTTTAGTTCAATTTTCTTTAAAACTGAGAAAAGCATCCAATCACATCAATTCACCTAGATTGTGCGTCCTCTTGGAAAATCTTGACCTCTCATCATCATTTGATCTCAACCGTTGGTTTCTTTCTGAATTTTCTATAAATTCAGGCTCATCTCTCATTCAAAGAAGGCTGGAGAATATATTGTTATTATACTATTTTTTCTCTATGTTTATTGAATATTGCATATTAATTATTTCATATTGATTTAAATTATTTAGCTCAATATTGCAAAAATTCTTGTTAGTTTAATATTGCATCCATCTAGCATTTATCATGTTCATATAGATAAAATCCTTTGTCTTGATGTTGTCTAGTCACTGGTATTGCTTATAATCTAAGAGCAATCATATACTCGCATATTTTAGAAGGCAATGGGTCAATTTGTTATTGTTTATTATTCATTGATTATATCTGATTAACCATGCATGTAATAACTTGATTGAAGTGTTGTGCTTACAGATACAGGTCCACTTTTCACACACACATTTCAAGTGCCCATCGTGGGGCAAAAAACTACTTTTTCGGCCTCAAAATCATTTTTGTTTATCTGCAGGTTTCATCCGTACAGCCTCTACGAAATATCGTACGAGCAGTTTCACTGCATCGTACGACATTATATTGACGCCTGTAGTTTCTCATACGAAACAAGATCATATCCTTTACATTATTGTATGAATCAGAATATTCACTCGTACGACATACTGATTCTTTTATACTCTATCATTCTATGTTGATTTCTAACTCGTACGACACACTACATATGCTATCTTTTGTCGTTCTGTGTTGATTTCTAACTCATACGACATACTGCAATTCTATCTTTTGTCATTCTGTATTGATTTCTAACTCGTATGATAAAATCGTTCTATCTTTCTTTTTTATGAAGATTGTCGTACGATTTTGTGTTCTGATAGATTAAAAACAGATTACCTTTCAGGATTTTTTTGGCTTAAATTTTGATTATGCTAATGCTGACCCTGAATTATCTTCTATCTGCCTGAGATTTTACAACCTAACCAATTTCTTGTAGGACGCTTGTCAAAGAATCTATCAATCAAACATATCCCTATCAAAGAATAAAAACAACATGATTACTGATGCGTTGTTTTTGCAGGTTGCCTAAAGAGAAAATCAACCAAATATTGTGTATTCTTTAAATTCATTTTTAGGCACTTAAATTGATATCTGGTTAATGAACAAATCTGTCTTTCATGTTTTTAGAAAAATCTAAGAGATAGGAGAGTATGCTCTTTTCTTTTATAGAAAATCAGACATCTAGACCCTCGAAGCTTTTTTCTAAGTTTTGAGATTTGTGTAACTTTAGCGGGCCTATCACAGTGGGAAAAAGTAATCACCCTGTGAGAATGACCCAAGTGAGTACAGTTGGACCTGAGCATTCCAACTCACTATAATAAATAGTTCTCTGATGATTAAAGTCTCAGAGGATGGGATTATTTGAGTTTTCTCTTTGAGATCTCTCACATCGGGCATTTTGTAGGGCCTCACGGTCACAATCATGTTTACATGACTACAGCTTGTTTTGGTACCTTGTCGGGCTATAGGCCTCAATCATGCTTGTGTGACTTCAAGGGGTAATTTCAAATAGAATTCATGACTAAGAACTATAAGATTAGAAGCTACCTAATTCACCTCTAAAAGGTTGATAATCTTTGTGCAAGAGAGATAGTAACTCTCCCAAGACACTTGCCATATCGTGCCCCCATTAGTGTTTGGAGTCGGCTAATACGGCATTGAGAATCCATTGCGTGAGACTCAATGGCTATATTCTAATTAGCTATTGGGTGTGTACCTAAGTCAGCAAGCAAAGGTTGTCTTCTCTAAGCCAACTTCCATAGGGTTAGCATGTTGTGATTGAACTATTATATATCTTGCATGTTTTCTATGTTTTCATCCCTGAAACTGAAAATGAAATACTAAAACTGGAGAAAAAAAATCAAAAAATATCAAACAAATCAATGATAAACTCTATTTGTGTCACAAACTAGTCCATCTTGGTTAGAAATCAATCCATCCCAAAATTGGTTATACTCAGTTATCGTACTTAGCTATTGAAAAACTCAGAATTTTTAGTCTTTTCTCTGTGAACAATTGTACGAGCCTGGTAATTTGTCATCTTGCACCATATGTTGTGTCATACAAGTTTGCTACTTTGTCATCCTAATCTCAATCCTCTGTCATACGAAACCCAGTAGTTTGTGTTTTAAAGCTAAATCCTATGTCGTATAAAAAATAATTGCTCAAAATTATTTGTCGTTCGGGATCTACCCATTTGTCATACGATACTAGGCAGCAACTCGTACAAAATAGAACTGTTGTCATCCTAAAGTTGTTATAGTGTCATACAGTCTCAGAAATTTTGTCGTATGAGTCTCTGATTTTGCCAGTCCAGAATAATCAAACCTATCCAAAATAGTCTACAGTGAGCATAAAACTGGTTATCATCCTCCTGAGCATAAACAACCTTGATAGTGTACCTTTGTCATTGCGTTGCACGATTTTGTCGATCATCTTTAAGCTAGTTCGAACAAACACCTTATCAAACCTAAGTTAACTTAGATAATGTCTTACACAGGATAGATCACTCCTGAAACTAGACCAAATCTTAGTTACTTCTCTCAATCACTACATTAAACGAACTACTAGCTATAATTTGATCTTGACTTCTACAACACATCTCACTCTCGATCCTGTCGGTTAAAAATGCTTGTTCAAACCAAAAGCTCTTCTAATTTTTTTGACAAAATTAAGAATCTCATGGATACCTTAGCTCCAATTCCCATGGCTGCCTATGCTCAAATGCTTCAAGATATAAAGGAAGAAATATATGACATGGAAATCCAACAAAATAAATCAATGACTGCATTTGAAAAACAAATGTATGATATCAAGTGTGAGAAACTTCAAGAAGTGCTAAAATGATTATGTGATTTGACAAGCAAATACCAAGAAATGATTGACAATCAAAAGCCAAATCTCAAACAAGCTCACAAGACACCTTCACCAAGACATAAAGACATTTCCTCCAAATATTCCCTAGATAGACAGTTTATGCCTTTGGGGCAATCTATTGAATCAACTTTGGAAGAACTTCTTAAGAACAATCTTATCATATTACCTAAAAAGACCACATGGGGATGGGAATTTATGAGTAAGTATTGTGCATATCATAGACAAAATGAACATAAGACTTTGCATTGCATAGAATTAAAACATAAGATTCAAGATCTCATTGATAATGGTGTCATTGAAATTGAAGATCCTAATGACTCACCTAAAGAAAAAGAAGGAACTATTTATAAGCATGATCAAAATCATGAACCTATGTCTAGCAAGGCTTCATATGTAGCCTCCATCCCTTCCATGATGCCTTCACCTCCTAAAACTTCTCAGTGACAATCCATACCATCTCCTTCAAACAATGAAACTTCTCATGTTGACCTTCAAGGGCTATCTCCTATGGAAATCCAAGTTAAGGCCGATACAAGTTCCTCTAAAGATTTAAAAATCCTAGATCCTATGCCATCATACACTTCAATTCCAAACATACCCACTCCAGAGAGTCCTACTCAAAATGCTTCCCCATCATGCCAAAATATGGAGACCTTCCAAGAATCCCCTATGCCTATGAAAAATCCTACCCCTTCCTTAGAATTGACTCCATGTCAAGAGTATAATCTGGAAAAGAAAAAAAAAAGTCCTACCATAAATCAAGATCAAGACACCCAAACTCCTCAATCCCATCTAATGATTGAGAAAGATCCTATTCTCCTAGAATCCCATGATGATCCCCTTATACCTTTCCATTTCTTCTAGGATTATCCCTTTCCATCTCAAGAGCAAATAATCCTTTCAAATCCCATTCCTGAACCACTTCCTAAGCAAGATCATGATGCCTCTTCCACCTTTTCAAATGATCCTATTCAAAATGAAGAGTCAAACACCCTTCCTACTCTATCTAATGGTCCTCTTCCATGTCAAGATCAAAGTATCCCTCATCTCCTTGTCATAATCCTCCATATTCAGCTCAAAAGTCCATCATGCCCATAAATCCCTCTCGTGATCTTATCATTCCTTGCATTCCACCTCCATCTCATAATGGACTCGCACCTTCTTTCCAAAGCAAAGTGTATCCTACAAGTCAAAATATTTATAAAGGCAAAGGGGTAGATCTCCCCAAGCAAGAACCCCTCCATATTAAAGAAAATGTTAAAGGTCATGGCCTCGGGGATATTTCTCAAGATGTTGGTATCTCTCATAAATCCTACATTTCTCTAGTTAAATCCAAATACATTCCCTTTCCTTCACACCTTCCATCCATTCTAGGTCCTTATATCCCTCCATCCCTTATGCGGGATCAACAAAGGCACACGTCTTCGAGTACCTTCCATCCATCTAAAATACCTCCATATCATTCCTATCTATCCACACATCTCCCTCCAAGCAATTTGGATGCCAAGCATAAAAGTCATAAGTCAAGCAATCCACATGTATTCAAGGATCAACATGTCCCATCTAATCGACATGTCAAAACAAAGAAAAATGT
The DNA here is from genome assembly GCF_030272615.1 of Cryptomeria japonica. Lineage (NCBI taxonomy): Eukaryota > Viridiplantae > Streptophyta > Pinopsida > Cupressales > Cupressaceae > Cryptomeria > Cryptomeria japonica. The sequence goes on from NC_081409.1 coordinate 23,666,739, forward strand.
GATCCAAAAAGAAAAAGAAAAATACAAAACGCCAAAATGGCCCACAAAGAAAGAAGAAAAGTCAAAAGTTATATGGGTTCCTAAGGCACTTGTACAAGAAATGCGCTCTAAGGAACTACAAAAACATGAAAAATCAAAAACCATGTGGATCCCTAAGCGGCTGCTTGAAGCACAACAATCTAAAGAAAAATCAAAATTGGCATCCAAAATTGTTGTTCCTCCATCCAAACCTTCCGAGTCTATTCCTCTAGCTATCACCTCCTTCATCCATTTTTGGTTCTTATGCTCCAAAATCTATAACCTTTCCTCCATCCAAATCTCAAAATTTGAGATTCACTTCTCCTCTATATGTCCACCATCCCTTAAGGCATGTGCCAATGTTGATCTTTCCATCATTTCCATCTATCCATACACAATTATTCCACCATCCCATCCATTATCCAACACCTCTTTTTCACCCTTCCATCCCTCTTATCCAATCCTTTGTATAAATCCTTGCCTTAGTTTCATTTCATTATTCTACCAACATCTTTGAGCATACCTTCATAGCCCTGGTCTATTACAACTCATATTCTAAGGGTGCCATCCAAAGCAGTGAGATGTTGGGGTCCTTCTTCCATCCCCTATCATGCCTCCAATATCTTTCAAAAAAAAAGTTTGATGAAAAAGTGAAAAAAAAAAATTAGAAAAAAAAGTAAAGAGAAATAAATTTGTCCTTGTGTGAAAACCACTTCATGTGGCACCTTGGGCAAGTACCATGATGAAAACCTGGAAAATGAGCGTCATGCATAATCCATTATCCTTTTGCACTTTACACTGGGGGCAAGTTTTATCCATGTACATCCATCTATTATCCTTCTTCCTCCATTATCCTTCATACTCCATTATCCCTCATCCACTCTATCTACATTCATATCCCTTTTCCACCTTTGATCTTGACAAGGTTAAGGATCTTTGTAGGCTTCATGTGTCCTATCTATTACACTTGATCCAAACCCTTTAGCTCCTATCCATTTCTTGCTTACATCCTTCATTACTCCCTTTTGATCTTGCTTATCATATTTGCCTCCTATCCAAATCTATCCCTTGATCTTGATCAACACTATGGACAAAATGCAAAAACATGTTTTCCACAAACCTCTTGACATGGCCACTTCTTTGGACCATATGGCTTCGTTACGCTATATCATTTCTTCGCTACTCTATACCCTTGCTTTACATCGCTAAAATCCTTGCTTTACATCACTAAAATCCTTGCTTTACATTGCTAAAATCCTTGGTTTACATTGCTATATCTGAACCCTGTGCTTGGATTAACATTGTGAGATAGTCCTTGAAAGCATCCACCATCATTCGCTTATCCATTCATGTACTCAAAATCCATTTTGCCTTGCTAGACACTAGGGGCAAACATTAAAAAATCCTAAAATGCCCTGAACAAAACTCATAAAAATCATCAAACGTCTTGAACAAAATCCTAAAAATGATAAAATGTCCTGAAGAAATCCTAAAAATCAGCTAAAATGTCCTGAAGAAATTCTAAAAAATCATAAAATATTTTGAAGAAATCCTAAAAATTAGAAAAAGTTATGAAGAAATTTTAAAAAAAAAAAAATATACAGAAGAAAAAAAAAGGAAAAAAGAGAGAAAATGCCCTGGTGAAAACCTGGTAAACAGGCACCTTGGTAAAAAAAATAAAAATGAATCTCTGCCAAGTAGGTGAAAACCTAGCAAACAGGTGCCTCTTATACTCAAGCACTTCATCTATCAACACCACATTGGCATTCCTACTTTCCTACATATTTGCTTTCGCTTGTACATATTTCAGTCACTTTTGTGACGTCCTAGTTCGTTGGAACCTTCATGGCTTGAAACCGATCAATTTCCCAGTCTTAGGTAATCAATAGAGCACGTTACATGTCCTAAGCAGTATCAACCAAGTCAACCTTACGTCAATGAAACCTGGTCATCCACTCTGAGTCAGTTACCTATCTCCTGACTACTGAAGAGTTTTATCACTGAGTTAACAAGCAAAACAACATAATGGAAAACAATCACTAAACAGTTTGAGATATGCATGGAAATTTTCTTTGTATGTTGTCTTTTATATTGGTTTTAGATTATTATCCCTCTGAGTACCTCGAGGAAGTCTATCTTGACTAAGAGGAGCAAGGATTGGGGGCATAATATTTTCTTTGTTTTCTACTTGAAGGAATGATCCCAATGATCTGGAAACATCTAAATTAGTTGGGTGTCTGTGATAAGAGCCTTCACATCAAGGTGGAATCACCTCACATACCTCGACTCCACTTATTTGAATGCAACAGGGAGGCCCATATCATTTATTTGTCTGGTTTGAGGGAATTTCTTTATCATGCAATTCGAGTCCCTGCGAAATCTGTCCAAGGATATGAACAAAAAAAGGGTCATTGCAGACACGATCATTAATATTGCATATACAAAGAAAGGAACTCTACTCTGTCTGCTATAATTGTAAAACACTCAATGATGAAAATTAAGCTTTTCAAAGTCCACTGACTAGGTTTAGGTTGCATCTCATTTTTCATCTCATTTTGCATTCATTATGCATTTTGTGCATTTAGAGTGATTTTGGTATAGTAACAATGCTTTCTCTATCTTCTACACGAGAGTCGGGAGCGTCATCATTTCTTCTCTAAGTGGTCTCTTTTTCATCATCATTTCTCCAATCAAGTACTTGTGTTTTGAGATGTTAGCTGCATACATGAGCATCTTATATAGATTCATACATTCACTATCACTCATTTACATCCATCTTATTGCATAGAAAAATGAGAAAAAATTGCCTTACTCATTTACATCATCATTTATTTGCATATGAAAAGAAACAAAAATAAGCATCCATATTCATTTGCATTCATACATTCATACATTCATGTTGAAAAGAAATGCATACATATAGAATAAAGTATATAAAAGACATCTCATAAGTGAATCAACACAAGTACGATGAAGTCAAATCAGATCTCGTATATATATATATATATATATATATATATATATATATATATATATATATCATGTCAAGTATAAGAGTACAAAATGATGTCAAAAGACATATACAAACTCCCATCGGAGCAAGAATCATATAGGATACAAAAAATGGGTGTGTCTACAAAAAATATCTGAGCTACAAAAATAAATAATCTAGCTCACACCCTCTCCCTCATCGCCTAGTGGAGGAGGAGGAGCCTGATGCCCAGGATCCTATCAAGGTGCCCAATCTCCCTCTGACCGTGCCATATACTATGAATAGGGTATCACCTATTGCACCACAAGAATTGCAACACTATATGCTGCAACATAGTAGGCTACCCTACTACTCTGGTGAAGGACCTCATGTCGCAAGGGATCTATCTCTGCACTTAGTGCCGCGATCTGGCGATCACACTCGATCCTCACCTCGACAAGCTCCTGGTCCCGCTTTGCTAGCTGAGTCTGAGCCACTATCAGCTATGACTGTAGCTCACTAATACATTTGGGGTCAAATTCCAACGGAGGTTTCTGACGGACAAGGAACATTGTGTGAAAATTTGATTTTTTTTTTTTAAAATGCCTGTGTTCGTCGGAATTCCAACGACCTCGAGCATTTTATTAAAAAAGAAAAATACAACGCATTTTCATTTTGAAAGCAAACCAGCCGAAGCAAGCGGCGACCGTCTTGCCTCCCTGCCCCCCCCACTGGAGCGATCTCTGCACAAGTAAGGTAAGGTTTTTTTGCAATCAAAGGAACTCTTTTTTTTTCAATGAGGGGCAACTAATTTTTTTTCACAATCAAGGGCAACTAGTTTTTTTTTGCGAATTAATCCATTTTGTGCATATCCTACGATCTTAAAATTCCATGAAATGACATCTCTTTGAGGTATTCCATCATACAGTTCACATGCCATGTGTATGCTACCCCATTTTGCAATTTTTGTTATTGGAGCATTTGCAACTAATTTGTGACAAAAAACACCCTTCGATTATGCTTTGATGGATGTCCATACCTTGGTCCAAAGCTCCTATTTTAGCACACGTAGGGAGGATGCTGGCAAACGTTGTACAAGATACATATATATATGTCCTTAATCAAACAAAGAGTTGATAAGCTAAAGCATGGCATAGATAAGCATGGTGATAATAGTGCCACAAATGGAGAGTGTGAGGTTTATGAGAATTGATGGAGGGCAATCAGATAATTGCCTTCATGATGATGTGGGCCCTTCAGCAATTACCTCTTTTATTGCCCCCTCCTCCATCGAATCATCACCAACAAAAGCAGCAATATAATGCTCCATTCCATCTGATAATAAATCTAAACCCAAATCTTTGGCCATATTGTCAAGCCCATCTGAAACTACATTGAAATTGTCAGATTGGCCATTGTCGAGTCCATCAGATAAAACATTAATGTGCACTTTCATTCCATGTTGACAATCTTCTACATTTCCATTGGTAAAATATCTGTCACCCATTTCAATGAGTGGGACTGCATCAAGCCCTCCATCATATAGCTTGATTGGATTTCTCACATCACAATTCTCAAACTCTTCTTGACTCTTTAGCTCCAATACACTTTGTTGAGAGGAAACATAAGCAAACCCTATCAAACGTCAAAATGTAGTTGTTTGCCATCATTTTTTTGGGCACAAAGGCCAAACTTTATCTAACCTAAAATTTTCATTAGAAGAAAGATCTATTCTTTAAGTTCTCCACAAACCCAATTTTGACTGCCATAAGTTGATTAAAAGAGCTACTCAAAAGAGATTGACAAGATCTAAAAGTAGCCACTCACCATGGCGTAGGGCATGGTGAAAGATCCAATCTAATATCTACAAATGGGATTTAAATAGATATGAAAGAACCAATAGCATCCATACATATATAACCTATAAACCCTAATCAGAGGGCTTACTAAAATTTTTGAACAAATTTATAACAAGGGAAGGGCAATATTACAGAGATTATCTCCAACATGGAAGATCTTGCAGGAAGCCCATCCTTTGAAATCTGAGGCAGGATCCCATCCTCTGTCATCCCCCACCACATGTTGTTCTGCTGAACACCCCATCATATTCATGAGAGTGAATCCCATCACCATGAAGATCAAGCAATAAGTAGATGCACTTGGAGCCATCATTGAGATAAACATGACTGTATTTCATGAGGATTTGAACTCAATAATATGTTAGATTCTCCCAAGGATGGATGGACTATACACTTGAAAGGTAGATGATTAAGGATGATGACAAGGTGAATTTTCCTTAGAATGATAGGGTTGATTTTCCTAAGAACAAGTAGATTCATGTAAACTAGAGGATACAAATTTGGAAAAAATAATGGAAGGAGACTAAAACTAGATAGATTCACCTAAATGGGAGTGTAGTCATCTAAGGATAGGAAAAATTCACCATTTGCATAAGAAAGATGGATAAGATAAATGATTTATGTGAAATAGATTCACCTAAGAGAAAGTAGATTCACATAAGGATAGGTGGATTTTCCTAAAGATGAAGGGATAAGACTTAACAAAAAGAGGACTTAGGATGATGACAAGGAGGATTCATCTAAGGCTATGGCATATTCACCTAAGGGATAGTGTATTCTCCCAAGAATATGGAAAAATTATTGATTGGTGAAATGACATACTAGATCAAGGAATGATACAAGGGTAGATTCACCTAAATATAGGGTAAATTCAGCTAAAAGGGTACCCATGAGATTGTGGTACTGAGTACCTATCTATGGATGGTGTATTTGGATACAAGTATGATGAAACCATGCTTGTGTATGATGAAACAAAGTCCAGATCTCTATTATAGGTCCAACATAATCTCTATTATTTGAGACACCATTTTATTAGCATATCCAATTAGGGTAATTTATGGGTTTAATTATGGATCATGTTGTCTATTTCCATGCACTATTGAACTTATTTTGATGTATTGTGATTATTTTAATTTTGAAGTTATAAATAAATTATGTTTGTACCTTAGAAAGGGTAACTCCAATTGATGTTTGGGCAGTTTATTTGAAAACTTATGGTGATTATTGCCCTATGTTATGTAATGGAGTTATTTTTACACTAAGTAATTAACTAGAAAAATGAATTTGTATTGTTGTACAAGTATGATGAAACCATGCTTGTGTGTTTACATGTTTATGCATCCTATTAAGAACCAACCTCACTGTTGAGGAACTCAATAAATGTGGTGTTAAGTAGAAGAATGGAAAACTCAAGAAGCTATGGTGACATATTGTGGCATTAGTAGGGATTATCTATATTGACCACACCTTTCAAAGATAGTATCCCCTAGTTCTCCTCATAGAATGGACCATTGGATGGCTCATAGTGGTATCCTATCCTACATTTATCTTGATGGCATTGCTGATAGTTGGTATGTGGTTCTTGGTATGGGTTTCCTATTACCCTATTATCTTATTTATATCTTTGTTCCAACATGTGGAGATTGATTTGTGTCATGCTATGATGATTTTCATGTTTGCATGTGTTTTGACATTATGCAAATAGATATGATGTCACACCATACTTATGTTTTGATATAGTGTAGGTGATGGTTACATGTTGTTGATGGTAGAGATTTGGGTTCAAAGACACAATTCCACACACACACACAAATATTTGAAGATGCATTTTATATTATTCCTTCTTAGTGGTGATTAGTGTTGGAAGATTTGCACACATGTAGAGAGGAACTCATGTTAGATACAATAGGTTGTGTTTGATAACATATGAATGTGTCTCATGATGTATACATATAGCTTTGGTGTGTGACATGCATGCACATTTTTCCATAAGACACATTGCTATGTGGCATGTGCCCTATGCATGTCTTCTTTGTGAGGCACGTTGCTATGTGCAATGTGGCCCTAGGTGTGTATTCTCTATGAGGTGTATTGCCATGATATGTTAGGATTTGTAGTGTGCAAGCCACAAATGCATGCATGAGGGACTATTATTATAGTCATGTTTTTTGGGAATGTAGCCTAGGCATGTCTTCTCCATTAGGTACATGGCCATGCCATGTGGGAGTTTTTGTGTCCATGCCACAAATGCACACATGAGGGACTATTATAGGAGTCATGATGAATCTTCACTCTATTTAGCCACAATTTCTAGTCGTATAGTTATGTAATGTGCACTTTTAAGGATTGTGAAGTTTCCTTCAATTATTGATGATCTCTCATCTTTGTTGCATGGGCCAACAATTTTATTTTATCTTGTTTGAATTAGTTTAATCACTATTGTGAGTTTTCTCTATTGTGTAGTTATTGTGGCTATGTTTGATTTGCTATTGGAATTGAACACATTTATTTGACTTATTATTGGTACTATTTTTTCTTTCTTTCAATATTTATGATCTTTGGTAATTTAGTGAAAATCTTGCTATTTTTAAATGTTGCCTTCTTTGTTGTGATGTGATTCCTCACCAAGATTGACGTAGATAACCTTGGATGAGTGTATATAAGGAATCAAACATTGGGAAAATTTGAGGATAGGGGTAAGTGTTTGTTGTATGGGTAGCTACGATCCACTTGTACATTATTAGTGATTATTGATGGCTATGTCTTGGAGGCTAATCCCATTAAACAAACAAGGGGGAAGTCATACATAATCATATGGATCCTCCCTAGTTGTGAGTGGATTCAAGACCATCATTTCATATGGTTCTTGGTTACTTTGTGAGACCATGGCATCCTCTTAGACCAATATGTGAGCCTTGTATTGTTATCCCTGCAATGTGGATGAATAAGTGTATGTTAAAATAAATGCTTTGCATGCCATATAGTTGCATATGAGTTGTTCGCATCATCAGATCATGATTTAGAATATGTGAATTCTTTTATCCAGGTGAAGTCGAATGATTGATTATGAAAATGTGTTATACATTGAAGCATAATCTATAAGATGTTCTCTTCAAGAAAAAATATTTATGCTTTCATAGTGAAATGTTGACGAAATGGGGTCCTAGTCTAGGAAAGTAAACTAAAAACTTATACATTCACCATTTCAAAACATTTTATTGGGGAATAGTCAATTTGGTTCAATTTAATTCCTCTAGGAGAGACCAACAATATGATTAATTGTTCCATTTTGATGTGATTGGATATGATTAGATATAATTTCATTGAAGATGCAAGAACTAAGTAAAATTATGCAAAATTGACAAGATTAAGCATAAACAAGCAAATAATAAAGAAAAAAGCTAACATAGAGGTACATATTTGGAAATAAGACTCTAAAATGAACCTAATCAATTACCTATAGGGAAAATGAGGTTAGAGATAATCTACCTATATGGAAAGTGGTTAAACTCTACCTCTAAGTGGCTCATCTTGAGCATTGTCAGTATATGGGCATTGATGGCATATTATATTTGGTTCTATCATTTTTGTGGGTGCAAAATTAACAAGGCAAAATAGTATTAGTGGGATCATGATCTCATCAAAATGGTTTTGGCTTTGCATTTATGATAGCACATTGATCACACCTTACAAAAGGTTCCAATCTCATACATAGCATCCCAAAGTAAGGTCAATAATGATGTAATTTAATGCTTAAACTAGAGTTTTGGGTAGTCATATACCGATCATTTCTAGGATTGATGCTTAAACTGGAGTTCTGGGTAGTCATATACCCATGGCATAGGGTAGGGGTGACCTACAAACAATGCTAGTTCTAGATGCATGTTTGCTTGGTGAATAGCTTGTCAAAATTAGATCGATTGGCTACAGGTCTGCCATAAAGTTTCCAACTTATCACCAGTGAAAATACAAGAACCAAGGCTTAGAATACTCAAAAATGTCTCTCAGAAAGTCTGCAACAGGCAAACTTTTAGTAAGAATTTGCAGACACAATGCTTAGAAATTCACACAATCAACTACATTAAATACGTTCTCTATTAAGTTCAATGTTTTAAGATGAAAAAGAAGAGTTAAATGGTTTTGGTTTGATTTGCAATTTTTGTGAAGCTTTTGCACTAAAGTTTCCATAGCCTGATTTTTTTGCCTGTGAAGAAAGACCATGTCAGATAATATCAGCGAAGAACAAAATAAGGAGACAATTGCTAGATTATGGTCTAACTTGAAAAGAAAAGGTGATGGGAAATGTTATTGTCCCTACAAAATTTGTAAGGGCTTAAAGACTAGAAGACTTCTAATCAAAACAACTAAGAAACATTGTAGGTAGCATGGTCACATTGAAGGGGGACATGATTAGCATCCACTAGTAAGTTGTTCATTATATCATTTTAACAATTTATATACATAAGAAATCACTTGATAATGAGATCATGATCATGGTTTATTTATGTTGATCATTTTTATATAGGTCAAGCACCCCAGGGCACATGATAAGGACCAACACAACCTAAAGAATATGGTTTTCGAAGTGGAGGAACATGGAGGTGTGAATATCGAAGTTGAAGATAATGATCCCATGGAAGATGACGATCATGCACCAGAAAACACAATTGAAGATGATGGTACAAATACATTGATCCATGACACATTTAGTACTGGCACAGCTGATCATGATGATCAGGATGACCTTGATGTTCATGATTTACCTCTTCTTGAGAAGGCATAGGAGCCCCTTTACAAAGGCTCCCAAACAACTCTTCTCTTTGTTGTATTGTTGTTGGTGAACTTGAAGGTTATGAATGGTTTATCCAACATAACAATCTCACATATGTTAAGGTGTGTCATACATGTCATTACAGTTAATAAATGGTGAATCATGTACCATTAATATTCTTTATATTAACACCTCAAACTTTTTTTTTGTTGTAGATTGATAGGTGAGTTTTTCTTACCACCATCAAATATTCTACCTCACTCATGCTGAGAATTATCTGCCATTATGAAAGATATTGGAATGGAGTATCAAATAATAGATGTTTGTCCCAATGATCATATTATATATCATAAACAACATGAATTTGGAATAGAATGCCCTGAATGTCATATCAGTAGATATTGAACAGATCAAATAACAAAAAAGGTGCCTCGCAAGGTTCTTCGTTATATTCCCATTATTCCACGTATGCAATGATTATTCAGGTGCACTAGCTTGGCACAATTTATGGATTACCACACACACAATAGAAGTTGAGATGACATTATTTGAATGCTTGCAGATGGTTCAGCATTTATGGGCATAGAGGAAAAGTGGCCACACTTTAAAGAAGAACCTTGTAATCTCAGGCTTTCATTGGCAGTGGACGATGTCAATCCATTTGGAGAGTTGAGATCTATTTACTCGGTGTGGCCTATTTTTGTTATCAACAATAATATTCCTCCATGGATGTCAATAAAGAGGGAGCACATAATGTTGGCAATGATTGTTCTAGGTATTTTATCATTTAATAGTCATCTACATTTAATTATAAATATTATAGTAAAATGGTCATAATAATTATGTAATGTTTTTGTTCATTACACTAGGCAAGTACCAAGTTAAAGATATGAATGTATATATTGAGCCTCTTATCGACGAGTTTCTGGAGTTATGGAATGGTGTGACCATGTATGACATCTCTAGACCAATAGGAAAAAGACAATTTCAATTCCATGCAATGCTTGTATGGACAATACATGATGCCCTAGGGCTAACACATTTTTGTGGTACGTTATAGTGTTCAAGTTGCGCATGATAATTATAATTATAAAAATTAACAGATTTAATAGAATTATACATTATCTTGTAGGTCTTCAAACAAAGGGAAAATTTTCATGTCCAGTTTGTGGTCCAAAGATGAAATCCTGTCATTCAAAAAGTTTAGGAAAGTAGGTGTTTGATGAGTATAGGTACTTCCTTCACAAAAATCATAAGTACCAAAATACTGAAAAACATCTTTTCAATGGGAAAGAAGAGACTACATCAAAGCCACGAAGAATGACTCCTCACTTATAGAAGTTGGAATATAATAGAATTAATCGTCAAGGTAATGTCATTCCATCTAATGGTTTATGTTTGGAATTTGAATTTTTCTTTCGTGTTTTGTTTACTGATGATGTAATTGATGATACTGAAGGTCGTCAAGGCATGGATGACAACCTTCCAAAGGGACTAAAAAGTTGTCCCAAACAATTCAGTAGGTTGCCTTACTACGAGTAGCTACAAATTGTGCATTTGTTTGATACAATGCATATTGGAAAGAATATAACAGAGACATTATGGAAAATATTGGATGGAAGGTGTGACAAAGAAAAAATTGTCAAAATTTGTAGTGAAATTGTGGAATCCAATCATGTAATGAAAAATGTCATTCAATCAAATAGCAATGGAGATCATATTAATATAAGTGCCCTTCCTTGGTTATTAACGGAGTAGAAAAGCAATTCAATAAAAGAAGTCATACGAAAAATTTGATTTCCCACAAGATTTGTTGCGAACATAAACAATCTCATATCAAAGAAGAGTGAATTTGGGCCAGGGATGAAAATGCATGATTGGCATACCTTCATTAAGGTAATTCGCGTTCTTATGTAGTTATTATATATTTGTATACTGTGCATGTACTTTTCATTGTATTATGTTAGAAAACAATGAAAAGATCATTTTATAATTGTTGCAGTACGTTCTACTTCTATCTCTCCCAAACCACTTCAACAATAATATCAAGCAATTCATATATGATCTTGGAAAATACATGAGGTAAGTAGTGATGTTTGTTCAATTTGTTGTATAGATATTATATTTGCCATTTGTTTTACTTGTTATGCAATATATTCTATATTATTTTGTAAAGTCTCGTTTATATATTTTTGTGTCTTCAATCTCTTTTAGGTGGTTGTCATCTAAAGAAATCCACAAGGAAGATATAAAATATTGGAAGAGAAAAATCCCTCATCTAATGTGTGAAATGAAAAAGTGTCTACCTTCAACTTTTTTCAATGCACAAGAACACTACCTCATAGACCGAGTTGAGGAGATCAAATTGTGTGGACCTATACACACTAGGTCAATGTGGATGGTTGAGAGGCACTTGAAATTTTTGAAGGCTTTGGTTTGACAAAGAGCACATCCTGAGGGTTCTATGGTGGAGGGATATATGGTATACCAAACTATGGTGTACATTACTGAATATCTTTTTCTAAGTTTACAGCAAAAATCCACGTAGATCGCATTTGGGATCCCAACCCCATTAATAAATTCAAAGGGGAGCACTTGATGGGGAAAGGTAGATTGAAGAAAGTGAGAGGTAATTATAAGATGTTATTGTAGTAAATTAATTATTCATCTTCTAAATAAATCAGTTGTAAGTGGTCTATTAATTATTTGTATAGTTGGTCGGGAATGGGATACGCTACATTTATATATTGCAAACAATCTTGATTGGATAACGGTGTGGATTGAACGATGTCAACATTCTAGTAACACATTAACATGGGATGGTGTCACTTCATTGGTTAAAGAAGCTCATCGTAATGGAGATTCCAATGTTACACAAAGGGAAATTGATTTAGCATATGGTTTAAGAGATCAATAGGTACGTATAATTTTATTAATCACCCATATGTTTATCAACTCATGAGCAATAATTTTAATATGTTAGACATATTACAGGTCAAACACCACAAGGCTATGTGCTACAATGGTCATAAATTTCGCATCAAATAGTTGGATGACACGAAGAAAACTTGTGATTCTGGGATAACTATAGTCTTTGAGGTGACCAATATTTCATCTAGAAATGACATACATCCTCAAGAGTCTCAAAATCGATACTATGGCATTTTGGATGATATACTTGAGTGTAACTTTAATTCCTTCAAATTAGTTATGTTTGTTGTCAAATGGTATAGGCTACAACTGAATAAAAATGATCCTGATAGAACTGTTATCAAACATGATAATGGATTTATAATGTTTAATACAAGGTCATTTGAACAAGTTGGGGATGAGCCCTATGTTCTTCCAAGTCAATGTGAGCAGGTATTTTACTCGGAGGTTCCACATAAACTAGGTTGGTCATTTGTTGTTAGACATGATCCAAGAGGAAGGCCAATAATGTATAATGTGATGGAAGAAGAAGATACCAAAGAAGTAGAAGATGATATAGATGATGATCACAATCGACAGTTAGTCGATGATGTTCCTGACGGAAATGTACACAAAGAAGAAGCTGATGATGATGATGCTGCTGCTGCTGATTATGATGGTGATGGTGATGGTGATGGTGACAGTGATGGTGATGACGATGAAGATGACAAACACAATGACGACGATAATGAAAATGATGACAACAATGATGACGATGACGACGATGACGATGACGATGATGACGATGATGATGATGATGATGATGATGATGATGATGATGATGATGATGATGATGGTGATGATGATGATGATGATGAGTTGGATGAAGAAGAAGATCAATGACATGAATGAAATGTATGAGATGCGATTATTATATTATCTATTTAATATTGATATCTTGATAGAAATTGATTTGACTTATATGGTTACATAAATAATTCATATGTTTTGAATTCTAATGCCATTACTTAATTAATTCATGATGCACCTCTAGCTATGTGATATATGGTGATTTAAAATACATATGTGATGGATTACATGCTTATGATGATACATGTGACATTTTTTGAACTTTGAGTTTATTTATGGAATGTGGACTACTTATTAGTTATGTGATGGATTACATGTTTATGATGATACATATGTGATTCTTATGATGCTCAATTACATATATGATGATACATATGTGATGCTTATGATTCTTATGATACTATAGTATTTATTGTTTATCAAATTACAAATGTAATGCTTATGATGCTCAATTGTTGGTGCAGGAACCTAAACCCCTTTGATGAGGATCCTGTATAGTCTCATGGATTGACAGGTATAAGTCAATACACCTTATAGAAATAATATATTTTTAAAAAATTACAAGAAAAACAAACTTCCTCGGTTTTTCAAACCTCAACATTAGCAGCAAATCTAATACAGTTATCAACACTTGAGGCCCCAGTTGGACTTACTCAAATTTTAATCTCAACATCAACTTTATGGCCAAATTCTTCATCAATATTACCCTCATTTGCAAAATACCTCTCTCATTACCAACTAACTCTCTCATTTGATGGTGCACAGGTATCACCAAATAGGTATTTGTCAGATGTGTTTTCCTTGAGTGAGGGAAATGCAGGAATAGAAGAGGAAAGTGAGATGTAGTAGATCTCAAATAGGGAGATCAACTAGAGGTTAAAAGATTAGAAGAAAATTCAATAAATGCATGGAATTTTTTCTTGCTCAAGGGGCGTCATGTTCTTATGATGATGAGACCAAAGGCAACATTGAGGTGCCCTTGAGGTACAAACATCTACTGAAATAATGTGTACCCAAGGAACTTCCTCCAATAAACACTGATTTTTGTGTTAATGAGAGGATATATCGCATAGCACCTTCGTCGTTACATGGTTTGGGCCTATTTTCCATGGACAACATAAAGGTCTGTTACAACAAAGTTGCTGAGTTGATGGAGTTTGTTGGACCTTGTTACAATTATAATGATTGGATGCAGATTGTACGATATAAAAAAAGTATGCATAGGTATGCACTGTTAGCCAATTATATACAACAAAAAGATAATGATCAAAGTAAATGAGTGGCTATATACATTGATGGAAGGCCAAAGCAATAGGGAATATTGCAGGTTTTATAAATAGTACACGACTTGGGTCAACTAATAAGCAACCCAATTGCATATTTGAGGCACGTGAGGGAAATTGTGTGTTTGTACGTGCGATAAAATCAATAAGTGCAGGGGAAGCGCTATTAATCAATTACAATTTGAATTGTATAGATACAAACAAAGTTACTATCATGGGGGTGGTACGTACTATATATATACCATTTAAGCCAACTTCCAATTAATGAATCCAATAAACCATTGTATTATTAAGTTTTTCTGCTAAGTCTATTGGTTTCATTTCGCTAATGTTTTTTATATTTTTTCTTTTTCATAGGGCCACATGGATCCACCACATAGCACAGATAGGGGTGTAGGTCCTGACACTTCTATGGAGTAGGTAAACCTCATTGTAATTGTACAAATTAGATAGAAGCAAACTGTTACATTATGATCTTTTCTTGAGTGTTTTGAAGTAATTTTGATAGTGTTAATTATATTCTTGTCACAGACAAATGTTCGGGATAAGGGAAAGGAACCTGCAGTACCTCAGCACCTCCATAGGGATGTGGGGCACTCAACAGTGTTATGCGTTGATGACATCACACTTAGCACAAACCCTATATAATTGGTACAAAATAATATTAGAAAAATTAGCCAAGAGATTGTTGATTTGGCAACCATAAGCCCTCAGACTGATGAGATAATAGAGAGAGTGCAACTATTGTTGCAAACAGTGGAAAACTTGCAAGTAAGCAGTAATGAAAGCTTTAATCATAACAAAAGTTCAATAATGGTTTATATTTTTTTCTCTTTTATGTCATTAACTAAAATATGTATGTGTTGTTTTTACAGAAATTTATAAGGCCTCATCATCTCAGTGGCGATGATCAGGGTATTGCGGGTAGTTCAGGTGATGACGATGTTCTATATATTAAAACCACTCATTTGGACTTGTGAACTTGCTTTTTTAATGTTTTATATATTTAATGTATTACTCTTCAGGTGCTGACATGGGTCTAAGGTCAACCCTAGTTGTATTGCCGACTGCAATGTTAGCAACACGTAGCATGCAGACATCATCTATTGCACTGGCTCGTGTTGACCCACCCATTGGTGGTAGATCCCTCTTTTTCTCTCTCTTTCATTATGTGTTTATTACCCTTGAAGTGTTCTTTCTTGGAGGCATTTCATAGTGGATTCATTTACTATGGCATAAGATGCACATGAGGATGTGCCAAAGGTGACTACTGGTGATAACATACCATCATTTCCTGGATCTTCCCGTATTGCTAGTATGGGAATGTTGTAGGCCACATTGGTGGTGAGCGACGAAGAATTGATTCCCTTGAAGATACATAAGGTTCAACGTACTTTAAAATTATTATTATATATAGTCTAATTGTAATTTACTTACTGATCACTCATTTTGGACTAATGATCACATGTTTTTTTTGCAAGAAATGATATTTTTTATAAAAATCTTAATGACATTACATTGCAGATATTTGGGGCCCACCGTATGTAAAAGGTGGAACATCATATGTGAACTAACCCTTATCCACTATTTTGATTTCATATCATTTCTCGAATAGTTTTCCTTTTATCCATTTCTTGAACTATATCAAAGGTAGCTTCAGTTTCTTTCTAAATCTAACAAGTTTGTTTTTTCTTTAAAGGTGGAATGACCAAGAAAAAAAGTTAAAAGATGAACTGACAAACCGTATGGTAGGGTTGTTTAGAAATGACACATTCGACAAGACTAAGCTTCTAGAAAAAGCTAGCACATATCTAAAGTATGTGAGGGACCAATACAGGACACATTTAGAGAAGAACGTAAAGTATGAGCGTCCCCCCATGATTCCAGAGAGGGAGTGGAAGGACCTGATTTTGGATGCAAAGGAGAGAATTGAAAGAAAAAAAGGAAATACACTGCCAGACGCCAGAAGAAGGTATGTGATACTATTAAGAATGTGAATATGTACTAATTATTCATTATATTTATATAATCTAACATATTTCAAACTTTTCATAGATTGAGTGACACGTCAAAGGCAACCAAGGCAAGACAAGAAAAGAATGGGCAATGTAAACTCGACTCTGGTGGTTATATGAAACTTGCCACATGAATTATAAGAATCAGTAAATTAAGTATCACATCAAAATATTTATAAATTGTAAACAATTTTTTTTTATCAAACAATACAAGCAAAATTCACAATACTAAGCAAAAATTTAGGGCTCTGAATTCAATAGAGCGCTCATAGAAGATGACAAGATAATTGGCTACCAGCAAGGCTATATAGCCGTGGCTAAACGGCTACGAGAATTGAATGGGAAAACACGAGATTCTAATGCATCTGTCACAATGGTAAATAAGCTAAATGAAAATTATTTCAAATTGAATACTTAACCAATAATCTATTTGATTTTAAGTTTCAACATAAAGTGACTATATTTTTTTTAAATAAGCAAGCAATGATAACACTGCACGTGACATTGGAATGCAGCATGATAATCATGGAACAAAACCTGTACATGAAGGTCCGGATGTGCATCCTAGTAGTGGAGGTATTCATTTGCTATTCAAATTTTTTTATGTAATTTTTAATACAATTAAACCTCTTAAATTGAAAATTAGTGTAGTAATTAATGTAACCTTTATTGTTAATATTTTAGAGCATGTAGTCGATGGTGACCAAGTGGAGCATGATCCGAGTAGACAACATCAGGAACGTGATGTTCCCCAATCAGGTAAAGAGGACCACTTTTATTCCTTTAAGCAAATTTAATTGCAATTGGTGTATTGATTAATGTAACGTTTCGTATTTCAACTCCAAAGGATCTAGAGAGTGTTCGGCATGTCGAGGTTGAGGCTAAACAAAATGATGGGGAAGATGATGTGGCCCCATCAGGTAAAGAGTGTAACGGTTGTGTTCTTTAAATTAATGAAATACTTGTAACAATAATTAAAAAATGTTTTGAATTTAACCCAATTCTTCGTTATTGCAGAGGACCCCCCTTTGGTTCAGCATCCTCATCCTTTGTATAGGACTAGGCATACATCAAGAGCATGAGAAGAGGGTAGAACATACGAAGATGGGGGAAATGATGAAGAAGACAATGCTCCACTTAGACTTTACATAGCTTCAAAAAAAAGAAGAAGAAAGAAATGATTATAATCTACCTTATTTGATAATGACTGATTTTTATGTGTTAATGAATGTAATTATGTGCTAATGAATGTTCATGAATGATATGTGTTGATGATTATTGATCAATGTTGTGTGTTAATGAAAGTTAATGAATTTTATGTGTTAATGAACATTATGTGATAATGAATGAATGTTATATTTTAATAATGGATGAAAGAATGAATGAATGCTACATGTTAATGGGGAGTTTAGAGTGATGTTGGGGGGGGGGGAGGGGCCAAATGATCTTCCACCTTCATGTGGTTGGCCCTGTTAAGTAGAGAATATTAAACTATTCTTGAAACAAAGCGAAGCTCAATAAGATAACACACTTTTCAATATTTCATTATGTTACACAGTTAATCTTATTGAATAATGTACGTATATTGAATCTTAATTGCAGGGTCCAACAGAGCCAACTTGAACAACGCCATGGTGTGACTGCAAAAGTTGTGAATATGCTTCATCATGGATAAAGCTGAATTAGTGCATTCTCTGTAAAATCTCAAATGCTCTATACTTTGGAAGTTTTGAAATTTTTATGATCATATCGGTCCCCTGCCTAAAAGATTTTTCCTTGATTTGTTTGTGATACACATTGAGAGATTTTTGTTTTCCTTTTATTTATGCATGTCTTAACCATTCTCCACATGCTTCCCATTCTTATTTAGATTGTTGTATTTTTACATATGTTGGAATCTGTAGTTCCACATACATGTTTTCTATGTTCTTTGTAACTGTATGAAAAGGTGTAAAATGTGGGTATAGTCCAAAATCTTGATTACCAACAAGCTATTATTGTTTAATAGTTCCAGTGTTTGTATTAATTGAAACAATTTAACCCTTTTAACATGTTTCATAGCAAACCTGCACTTTGTATGCAATCTTATTGTTACAATTCAATTACTGAGGTAATGTGATTTTCAAAAGTTCTGATGAAACCAAAATTGGTTTTCATTTATGTATTTTATTAAAATTTTAGAGTTTCCTCATGAACATTTAAACTTAGAAGGATTTAAAAATTCAATACAAGAGTATTGGACATAATTTCTAGAGATAGAACTGAAACTCTCTCCCATGACTTCAAATTGTTTCCATGCTCTCTAGGCTAGTAGCTTTCAGACACAAAACATAGGTCTTCTAAATTTTGTCCCAACATTAATTAGTTCCTTTCTCTTCTTTTTCATCCTTTTGGAAAGAGAATTGGAAATTGTTAGGAATGATTAGGTGATTTGTTAAAATACAATGGGGAACTCAATCAAATTTTAATTCACTTCATTTTAAGTTATTATCACAATTCATTGAATTATACTTACAAAAGGCTTATATTTCCAAGGTAAAATATCAGTATCTTTCTTGGGTGATATTAGATAGCAGGGTCTCTTGGCTTAGACGAAATCACCCTCTCATTGTATTCAAAGTAGATGCATAGCAAAGCTAGATACATCAATCATTAAATCATAACAAACACAAGCTCAAAAATTGTGTTACCAAGTATGCTTGGAAACTAGCCTGTAACTAACTATTTCATACTAGATATTGTTTGGGTATGGTATTCAATTCTATTAGAATCTACAAAATAAATATTAACCTAGAAATTAATGTAAGTGATAACATTTTTAAAATTGTTAAATATAAATGATAATAAAATCAAAATAGCATAACATAGTTGATTTCATAAGAGAGAAAATGAAAAAGTTCACAATATCTTCACTCGATATCCAAGATTTTTAATCCATGAGGATGAAGATGAGGATGAGATAGAAAACCAAAAGACAAGGAATTGTTTATCCAAGTTTCCAAATTTTTGAGGATAAGGAAAAAAACATAATCCTATGAAAGAAGGAGAATGTGCAAGTCATTATCTCAAGTTAAAAGAAATTACTTAAGTAAACTAAACAAACAAATGCAATATCATACTTACGATAAAACATATCCACTTGGTGAATAAAATGGTACATTGGCACACCCCCTTAAGTGCAATTGAGGTAAGAAGAAATGGGTCACAAGGTTAGGTATCCATGTAAAATATGAAATAACCCCAAATTATAAAGAGAGTGTACCCTCTCGAAGTAGAGACTAGAAAATCCATAGGACAAAATTCCATCCCAAGTGACATATGTGAAGGATAATATAGACCCACCCCATCCCCTAAAGTTGGTGCCTCCACAAAGAAGAGAGAAAAGCAATGCAAAATGTTGAATGGTGAATGTTGTAGTAGGTTCATTTGCAACAAATGATGCACCTTCCTTTCACAATATGGAAATCTTGAGTTGTCAAATTGTTGAATTCCCATTCAACTGAAATGTAGAAAGGAATTCAGATGTATGGTTTTTGAAGCGACTCATGTGTCTTGATGTTGATGTTAAGCTGTGATTGTTCCATAGAAGATTCAGGGACTACAATCATGGAAGTGTGAGACCTTAATTAATGTGAAATAGAATGTGTCATGTTGCATGATATGGTGGGGATAGAACAAGTGAATTTACAATGGGAGATGATGTAACTCGATGGGTATTGTCATCAATGAGAAGACAAATATTCTCAATTGTTTCATCAATATTTGAAAGGTGAGAGTCCACAAACAGATGTGAAATGTTTAAGTAGGCCTCCTAATGAAGTGGATCTCATAGACACGAAGAATCCTATATAGAGAATCATTGAGAGCCCTTGAAGAAGAAAATTTGAACTTCGATGAAGCAATACATGATGGAGGAATATCTTGCAAGAGGAAATCAAAGTCATTATGGTGTCATCTAGATCTGAAATGTGGTCTACTTTTCAAAAAAGTAAAGATGCTTGATAGGAATGTGTCCTAGTGGGGTGAATCTAGAAGACATATAATCCTATTGCAAAGAATCATGGAAAGTTCTAGAAGAAGCAACTTTTAATTCTAAAGTAACAACGTGTATAAGAGATGTTCTCATTTGTAGATGGAGTATCAAGAGGAGGATCACTAGTCCATGGACCATGTCATTGTTGTTAAATACCTATGCTTTTGTTCATAGTCACTTGATGTAGGAATGAATTCAATGAGATAGGGTAGGAGATCCTACATATTGTAATTTTTCACTATCCCTTGTTTCGAGTACAAATGGTTCTCTGAATTTATCTTGACAATAGAATCTCGGAATTTAATGCCATAATCCATGATGAAAACTGCCAAAAATGGAAATTTTCCTAGTTCACAATTACAAAATGCTTTTGTATAGGCCTCTCGAAGATTAAGTACATCAAATTGAGACTTTATAAATTGAGTGTATGTATTAGCAATCTCCCAAATTGTTCAATGGTCTCCAAACCTTGTCAATTTTTTATTTTTATTTTTATTTTAACTCAAATATGTATGGTATAGGCATATCATTGGTTGTGTGATTTTTTTTTCCTTAAATGCTTCTATGACCAAAAGAGACAATTTTTAGATGAAAATGGGGTCTTATGGGCCTTTTTGACACAATGGTAGGTTCTTTAGACCTAAAAATGCCCCAAAAACTAGTCGATTGCCTTAAGTTACAAACAAATCCTTGTTTGTGAGCGTGCTTCTTGATCTCCAATTTTGGTGGAATGAAAGATAATATTGAATTTCTCAAGCCTTTTGGATGCTTCGAAACCACAAAAAAAAAGCTACTTTGATCATTGAAATGTTGTAGTGACTTGGATAAAAAAAGAAAACTAAGTCTAAACTTTAGAAGTTAGTTTTTTCTTGTCAAATTGTTTTCAATTTTCAAATCATCCAAGGATGCAAGAGGAGTATATTTTGTTATGACAAGATAAAAAAAAACTTAGAATCTTTTGAAACCATTGAAACATGGGGACCCCTTCCCCCCCTCCAAAATCCCTATTTTTTCAGGATGCAATACTTAGGGGAAACATCCCCTTGCCGCACCACTTAGGGACATCCTAGGGACTCCAAGGAGTCTCTTGACCATCTTGAGGATGCCTATGAGTCTCCCATGGCCCCCAATTAGAAACTCCAATTCTAAACAAAAATGGTGAAATTATTGTGAAAATGTCATCTTTATTAAAGGTTTGGCAATGCCCCCTAACCTTGATGGGGGCTCTACCCCAAACCCCCCACAAGGGGCACTACCCATTGACCCCAAACCTCTACCCACCATTCTTATTGTTAATGCAATCGTTTCCATTTTTTTATGTTGACTAGTTTAAACACTTAGTATGCCAAAGTTTCATCTGCAATTCTTATACTTATTCTTAGTTTGTTCCCAAAGTTCCAAAACTCTACCACCATTGTTAATGTTCAAATTTCAATGCAATCATTGACATATTTTTAATGTTTATTGTAAAATTTACATAGTGTGGCAAAGTTTTATTTACAGTTGTTATACTTATTCTATACACATCCTTTTATAATTAATTTTTTAAGTTGTATATATATTTGCATCCCACCCTACCCCCTTTGTCATCCCCCTGTCGTCCCCAAACTTAAGCCCTTGGTATGTTAAGATATGAAAGCTCACAATAGTTTCATTTGATATGTTAATAGAGGAAAAACCTACAATATATAGCTTCCAAGATTCCAAATCCATGAGGATCATGAAGAGGTAGAAAACCAAAAAAAGAAATTGCTTATCCAAGTTTCCAAATTTGTGACAAGGAAAAAGTAGAATCTCAATCAAAGAAGGAGAATGTGCAACTCATTATCTTATTCTACCTAAGTAAAAATATTACCTAATTAAGCTTTTTAATAGTGGAATATCACACTTAGGATAAAACATATCCAGGGTAAATAAAATATTACATTGATAGGCTTCTTTGGTTGCTCTAAAAGTGGTGCCTTATGAATTATGTTCTTGGATACTAAAGTTTCCAAATTCTGGGCACTCTTGATAGCTTCTCGTAGAGATTGTGATTCGAAGGCTTTAACCAAACCTTTCAATGGTTTCTATTGATGTGTTTTTTATGCACTATGCAACACAAAATAAAATACTAAGTATTCTATCCTCTCTTGAACAAAATCCTCCCAAGTGCTAAACTACGTGATCAAATGGGATGACTCCAAGATTCCAATAGTCAAGTCTTGACTTTATATTGCAGATAGACTCAATGATTGTGATGTGATATCTGCTGGAATCACAAGGGGGACTTATGTTGCTTGGATCAAGACCTATCCATTCTCATGTTTCATGATTGATTTACACTCCATGATTTAGGTCATCCTTGAGCAACATCTCGACTTAGCCAAATTTTGTTTTTTGTACCCTAATTCTTTAATTTTGACCCCTTACTAGCATTGCCTTAGGTTTTATTGGTATTCTTTCTTCTCTAGCATGGGCACATTTCTAGGGTTCATTCGCACAAATTTCTCTTGATGAGCAAGCTAGTATCATGACCATGACTTAAACAAAATTTTAACTTAGTCAAATTATCTCCTCCAAACTTCTATGAGTTCATCACCTTCATTCTTCATCATTTGGATGTCTTTTGTCATTGGAAGGTAATTCTTGACCACCATACCTCAATCTTGACCTATGCTATACCCTAAAACCCTAGAACCTAGTCATGTTTACAATTGAGATCTTGGTGACTTGATCACTTAATATAGCTTAATCATGTAGGTCTCATCTAAATCTGACTCGAACACTTAAGCAAATCAACCCTAGCAACCAAGTACTTTGGGAAATATCTTGCAACTTGACAACATGGGTAATGATGGAGGAATGGAAGGTGAGACCTATAGAGGTGAGAGAGAGAGAGAGGGTGAGAGGAAGAGATAATGACCTGGAGAGGGTAGAGAAAGAGAAGTAGAGAGGGAGAGAAGAAGAGAGGGATGGAGAAAGAGACCTAGAGAGGGGAGAGAGAAGAGAGATAGTAGAGAGGGATAGAGAAGAGAGATAGAAGAGAGATACCAATGTCAATCTTTTTCTATAAAAAAATTTTTTCCAAAAAATCGGCCTATCGTCGGAATTCTGACTCCAAAGGATAAAATTATGATAGAGGAGTGCCGTCGGATGCACAGCATCCTTGTTGAAACTCTCCTGGAGGTCATTGTTATGATGGCCTTCAATAGAGTTCTGATGAGGATGTTGTGCATCCGACAGCACTCGTGTATCAAAATTTTATCCTTTGGAGTCAGAATTCCGACGATAGGCCGAGATCGCGATGGTATTCTTTCGGGGTATGAGCATCCATAGCGGTCGTCAAAAAGGTTGGAGGTGATGTCAGAATTGTGACGACCACAAGGATAGTCGAAACTTCTGACACAAAGTTTTCAATAGCTTTTTTTGTCGGTAGTGCGATGAAATTGTGTCGAAATTCTGACGATTTACTATCAAAATTTTGACCCAAATGTACTAGTGGCTCTGCAAGATGTGCCCTCATCGACCGTCCAACGTCCATCCCCTACTCTCTTGCAGGCTCCTCACCTCCACCTCCAACTCCACCCTGCTCATCCCTCTATTACCAAACATGTCTCAAAGCTGCTCGCTCCTCCTCAGTCCCACCCAATCTCACACCCACTCCTCCTAGGGATCTACCCTCACCCCTCTATTTTCCACCCTCAGCAGGCACCCTACTGCTGCTAGCACCAAGATCTCCACCTATCCACCATGGAGCCTCATCTCTTTGTGCCTTTCCCTACCTGTGACCCTTCTTGTGGCCCTATCCCTATCCCTGTGTTGGTGCAGGGGCATCATCCTCAACATCCTCAATACGAGGAGCCTGCTCACCCGGATCTGTAAATCGTGGGAATGGATGCTGCTGAAAATAATCTCTATACTGGGGCAATACCTCCGCATCCGCTACATCATCCAAGTAATCCCACCTCAGGCGGTGTAAACCTATCAGCTCATGCATCACCAAAGCGTATGATAACCATGGAGACCATCCCTGTCTCTCCTCATCTACATACTGAGCATAAGCTATATACTCTTGCGAGATCCCCTAAGGCTGGCCATACTGCCTCATCACTCGAGAAATGACGAATCACTCCACAATAGTCTATGACCTCTCGATCAGTGGGCATGTAACAAATAGGTCCCTGCAAACTAGCTTCCAGTCATCCCACAACTCCAAACCTCTGTATGGTCTCCATACGATGGCTATCAGGTCATCGAGCTGTCGTCTCCAAAAATTGGTCTTGCCCAAATGGGTCTGTGTAATATATCCAACATACCTATAAATGATCAGCTGCCCAAGCTCTCTGCTATTAGCTAGTATCAGCCGACAAACAGGAAGGTGCTCCCAAGCCCACACTTGCAAAATATATACCCCAATAGCCATGCTCTACCCATCTTTGTATATGATCTCATGCATCTCTTGATACATGTGGGCCAATAAACAAGAGCCCTAGCCAAGTCTCTGAGGGGTCTCTATCAACCTCTCTAACATTTGGCCCCATCCGCACTAGAAGCCTTGCTGCCCTTTATCTGGCATAAGAAAACAACCTATGAATCCTGCTAGGATGCATGCTAGAGGATACTCCTCATTGTACCTACTCATAAGAATATCCCAGCTCATGGACCGCTTCAAAATGTCAGGATCATTGAAGACATGCCTGACTGCCTGCAATCTTGGAATGTACCCTGAATCATAATCCACCTTATCCCTAGTAAAAGGGATATGAAGGATCCTATATACATCCTCAGGAGTGATGGTCAACTCCCCCACCAACAGATGAAATGTGTTATGCTCTGAATGAAACCGCTCTACCAATGCCATGAGCATCCCGTGGTTCACACAGATATCAAGTAATCTCAATAGATGAGTCAAGCCACACAAGTCAATATGAGCCTACTCAACCTCAGATAAATCTCACACTAATGCCATGGTAGGAGGATACACACATCTAAATAACACAGGAGGTAATCGAACATGCAAAAACCCAATAATGAAGCATTAGAAAACATTCCAAATGAGCCTACAAGAGACGTAAAACATCATGCAAATCCAACTAAGTCAAATGCAAAATCAAAATTTCACGTTTACACCCTCAAAAATGCTTACTATCTCTCAAATGACAAAACATAGAAAAGCAGCATTTTGTATGAGCCAGGAATAACTCTAGTATGACAAACCAAGCTCAAACGACAAACTTTTGGACCCTACACGACAAAATGGTCTTTTTATAGACTTGTTGTACGACACATGGGTGGCCCTAGAATGAAAAAACTAATGGCCTTAAACAACAAAAGAAAATTTACAAGTTTCTCATACGAGACAGGATCCTATCTCATACAAAAAAACGTGATGCCCGATCCCAAACATGCGGAAAACTTGAAAATTGAAAACACAAACAGTCTTAAGATC
Source organism: Cryptomeria japonica (assembly GCF_030272615.1). Classification (NCBI taxonomy): domain Eukaryota; kingdom Viridiplantae; phylum Streptophyta; class Pinopsida; order Cupressales; family Cupressaceae; genus Cryptomeria; species Cryptomeria japonica. Next base: position 23,692,900 of record NC_081409.1, read on the forward strand.
GATCACTTACCACTGGCTCGTAGTTTCAGAGTGGATTATGTCTTCTCTGGCGCTCGAATTTATGCTAACGAGTAGGGACCACCATTTTCTTCACAGAAGGCTTTTTGAATTTTCAAACTTGGAGGGTTAAAATGAATTGAAAATGACACTTTTGTCCCATATATAGCCAAAAACCTAAATTTTTTCAACTTGCTCCGATGGACACAAAAATTGTACTCTTAGCTAATTTGACCGTTTTGATTCCATTTTCGGGATTGAAATCAAAATTCAAGATCATTTTGCTAGTCAATTTTAGAACCACTTAGCGCTCTTTTCATCAAAAGCTCATTCTTTCTTCAACTTTGCGCTCAATTTCTTATCAATCAATGCAAAAAATTTTAATATTCCTTTGAATCAATTTGTGCTCAAACAACTTATCATCACCAAAAATTGCCTATAATCGTTATGTACCCTCACTATCTTTCGATTTCGCTCCCGAGGGGGCATACTCATGACCTTATGACCTCACATCTTCAAATGTCGAGAAAATTTTCAAATCTCCATCGAAAGTCGAGCAAAACATCTTTTTCAACTAAAGAAAATCAATCAAATCCTCATCGCTAGGGGCATCTCAACTTCATCGCTTTATATCAAGTTGAGATTTCTCAATCATCTGAACCAAATCAATCTCTAGTGGCATATCAGTTTCATCACTTCATATCAAGCTGATATTTGTCTTCGTCTAAATCAATCTCTTAACAGTAATCCGTTTCATCGCTTTTCATTAAGCTGATTATTCGTTTAAACTCAATCAAGGGTTTAAAGAGTTTCTTTAATCACACTCGATCTAAGCAGGTGTTCAGTATTCATTGCTTTGGATCAAGCTGGATAGTTTATCTTCATCGTATCTTGATCAATCAAGTTCAAGATCGACTTTTATCATCACTCACTGTGTCTAGTTCAATCAAGTTCTAGATCAGTAAGATCCGCTTCTTGATCAATCAAGTTCAAGATCGACTTTTATCATCACTCACTGTGTCTAGTTCAATCAAGTTCTAGATCAGTAAGATCCGCTTCTTGATCAATCAATTTCAAGTTTGGTATCTTTTGTTTTCCATCATTCCTAAGTTCAATCAAGTTTGGGAATGGTATCGCTTTAATCAGACTTCATTCAGCTTTGTCGCTTCGAATTAAGCTAAACACCTCGCTTTTCATCTAGTTCGTGATCAATCAAGTTCAGAACTGGTATCTCCTAGACATCAACTATTCTTTGAACCAATGCGCTACTCACACATTAATTCAAAGAGGGGAAAATGTAATGCCCTAAAAATGGTCACCTAAACCATGAGCCTCTAATCTTGACAATATCACCAAGGTCCTAACTAAAGGCAATTAAATCAATCTTGAGCACACAATTATTTCTTAAATCATCAAATGTCACATGGCAAATTAATCAACCAATATTAATTAAATATTTATTTAATTAATTAAATCATTCCAAGGAAATCATTTTAAAACAATTATCTTATTTATTTTAATTGAATATCCTTGCATATTTAATTAAATAAATCAATTTGTCATTAAATCATCAAAAAGAGGAATTTAATTAAAAAAATCAATTGAGCACAAATCTTCAAAAATGGAAATAAATCAAAAAAAGGAATTAATTGACCAAGAAAGAATTAAAAATTGAGAAAAGAAATCAATTGGAGATAATCTTGAAAAACAAATTAAAAATTGATGGATAATCTCAAAGAAAGCAATTAAAACAATTAAATCTTAAAATTGAATGAAATAGAGAATAAATCAGTTTTTTCTTGATTTAATCTTAATTTTAGTTCAATTTCCTTTAAAACTGAGAAAAGCATCCAATCACATCAATTCACCTGGATTGTGCTTCCTCTTGGAAAATCTTGACCACTCATCATCATTTGATCTCAACCATTGGTTTCTTTCTGAATTTTCTATAAATTTGGGCCCATCTCTCATTCAAAGAAGGCTGGAGAATATATTGTTATTATACTATTTTTTCTCTAGGTTTATTGAATATTGCATATTAATTATTTCATATTGATTTAAATCATTTAGCTTAATATTGCAAAAAATCTTGTTAGATTAATATTGCATCCATCTAGCATTCATCATGTTCATATAGATAAAATCCTTCATCTTGATGTTGTTTAGTCACTGGTATTGCTTATAATCTAAGAGCAATCATATACTCGCATCTTTTAGAAGGCAATAGGTTGATTTGTTATGGTTTATTATTCATTGATTATATCTGATTAACCATGCATGTAATGACTTGATTGAAGTGTTGTGCTTACAGATACAGGTCCACTTTTCACACACACATATCCCACTACTTGCAGACTCTCCTTTATTGGTCTAGAAATCGGTAGGTCACTTGACCATTGAACATCAACAACTCCTGGAAAGTATCCTTGAAAATAGAAAAATAAACTGACAAGCAGTTGACCGAACTTAAACCTTAGTGTTTTGTCCACTTTGATCGACTTCAGGTTCTCCATGAGTTGTTTTTGCATGCAGGTACATAAGTCACATTCTGCATTCTCCTTGATCATCCTATAAGCGACATGTACTGCAGTTGTAGGAACAAAATTCATTCTGCTAGCATATAATACTCTATACCTGATTACCATGCACACATATTTCACCAAGTAATCTTTTATGGTGTTTATAATCATTGCCCATTGGTCGCTCACAAAACTGATGAGCCCTGTCACTTTGGTTTTGGTGATCTTGCGAAGAACGGGGACTTCCCCAACATTGTAGAAATCGATCACGACATGAATTGCCTCGAGTGTAATATCATGGATTTGCTCAAGGTACATCTTATCACCATGAACCCTACTTAGAATAATCCTAATGTGTTCTTCTATAAATTTCTCGAGAAAATATATTGGATTGTGTAATTTCTTCTTCTCAATTATGTTGTACTCCGGTTTAGTCTTCTTATCATCTCCACATAGCAGACTCAGCTAGGAGTGAATCACTAGAGATCCTAGGTCTTCTAGTTTGCAATCAATATATCCTGAGACATCCCCTTCGACAATGACTCCAGCAGGAATTTGAGATAGGGCATTGTATTTCACCTTCTTCCTAAGAAACTTGGATGATTCCTCAGGTTCGATAGAACTAGAAGGGATTGTAGATGCAGAAGCCATATCTAGATGATTCCAAATGGCAAGAATGTTTCAATGAGAAATATCTTCACACTCCAAACTAGGTTTTGTCGATTTTGAGCACAACACACTTTTCCAAGAGCTTACTTTACCGATCTGACTCCCACACTGATAGCTTGAAATTGCTGCAAAATCTTGTGCAAGATTTCTTTCTAAATTCTTTCTAATGCAAGATAAATCACACTTGTTTCTCTCAAGCTAGAAAAATTCTTCTTTGAAAATAGGTAAGTAAAAATGATGACGAAAGTCACTTTTAAATAAGCTCCTACCTACTATAATAAATGCATCACCGTTAGGGCACAAACCCTAACTTTACCTTTTACCACTTCATTTCTTCTGTCAGTAGATAGGTAACCAATACCGATAAAGGTACTTTACCAATATACTCTAGGGGTTCAAAACATTGTTACTGATATGTTCCCCCTAAGCTTTTCGAAGCTCAATTTTCTGGTTTAGGGATCTCCACACTAGGTGTGGAAACTGGTACATCTTGTGGCTTCTCTTCTGATTTCTTTTTCCAAGTTTTATCCATATCCACCTGAATGGTTTTGACATCAATCTTCCCTTCTATGTCAACCAGTATGTCTCCTGATGGTTTCTTTCTCAATCTACATTCTCTAGAAGTGTGTCCCAGTTTGTTGCAATGATAGCATACCATTCCAGGTGTTCTCCATGGTCTGGGATTCATATTTCCATTCTTCCTTCTGCATGTTGCAACAGTATGACCGCTAACATGACAAATCAAATAGGTTGTCTTCCAACTGTTTGCCACTCCATAACAATTTGACCAGTGATCATAGATTCTATACCGATTTGGATTCCAGTTCATAAGAGGTTCCGGGACAACTCCTTTAGATCTTGGTGCATAACTTCTAGAGTTGTTCATAACTGACCTGCACTCAAGAGCTCTATGCCCAAACTTGTTGCATGCATAATAGTGACCATTAAATCTACCAGTTCTAGCCACATTTTTTTGTATGTAAGGAAAATTATTGTAAGCCTTGCTCCTACATGCATTGGCAGCATGTCCTTCCTTATGACAGTTGAAGCATACAGGTTTAAACTTTGGCTTACCTTTTCTCTTGCTGTTGCTCTTAGGTACTGGTTACTCTTTTAGTGCATTACTCTTGGCTCCAGAGGTTTCACCTTCCTCATATGAAGAGAAACCAAGTCCAGAGGTATCCTTTGATGGCTTCATTATTTCCAGCTCTAGTCCAACTTTGCAACACTCCAGTTGAACTTTGCAAGTATTTCCTTTGTCTCAGTAAGTTCCTTGGAAAGAGCATCATTGGTTTTCATCAAGATTTCATTATGAGAGATAGCAGCATTTAGGTCTACTTGCATTTCTTCTTTCTCTTCATTACCCTCTTGCACATGAGTGGTGATGGTACCAATCTCTTGATTCAACTTAGATATTTCATGCTCCTTATTCTTCATTAAATCTTCATCTTTTCTTCTATTTTCTAGATCTTGACTGATCCTAATAGTCAATCCTTCCAACTCCCTCCTTAGGTTAGTTTTGGATTCATTTAGTTTCTCCACTTCTCTGACTAGGGCCTCCATGTCTGCTTCATCAGAAGAGTTGTTTTCAGGAAATTTCATCAATTTCTCAACAAGTTCTCTTCTCTTGGCTAAAGAGGCTTTATACTTGGTCTTGAGTTCATCATAGGCTCTTTCAGACTTAGTCATATGGTGAGTGAGTTTCCTCATGTTGTATTCTCCCATATCTCCTTCCAAGTGGTTAGACTTATAGAAAGGTTGGCTCTGATACCAATTGATGAATACTAAGAGGGGGGGGGGGGGTTAATTACTATACCTAACAATTTTACTGTAGACTGGTATAGTAGTTTAGACAATAAATCGGTTAAAGCATAAACAAGCCAAATAGCAAATAGAGCATTCACCCACAGTAGCACAATCACCATAACACTAGATATTTTGACGTGGAAACTCAAATGGGAAAAACCACGACGAGTAAAACTCACAAGTCAAGTATCTGTAGAATAGTAACCAAACCGATTAAGGTCAGACCGGTTAAGGCCTTCCAATGTTCTTCACCAGAACATATCTTGTTAGGAATTGAGATCTTTGTTTGTTAGGTCCCAAAGACAACCAAGAGGGGGGGTGAATCAGTTGTCCAATAAATTCAACCAAATTTAACTTAATTAAAACTTAATGCTTAATGTCGGTAAACCAAATTTTATGTCGGTGGATAGTTTTATTAGTTAATTGCAGTACCGGTAGAGATTAATGCATGAAACAAAAAGACAATAACATCCACAACACATAACACAAATATTTGTATGTGGAAACCCTGTAAGGGGAAAAACCATGATGGGAAGCCTTACCCACAATCAAATGATACTATTGCAGATAGTATGTGTGTACAATATGGAGTCTGTACATGTAGAAAGGCCAACTGCCTAGAGCTCACTGCTCAATCACAAAATGGGAGTCACACTGACTACAATTGGATGGTTAAATCCAATGATAATTTACTACTTAAAATAACATCTTCATATGCTAGATTCAGTATTGGTTAAGTTCTAATTATCTTCCTCAAAACCTTCCTTCAACCTTCAAATGATGTCTGCGTGTATAGCTCTGCTTATTTTCGCATATATCCTATTACAATCCTTTTTCTTATCGCGTCATAATCTTATAAATGAGATCTTACATTTATACCATAACCTTGTTGGTATTTTGGATATGGTTTTGTCATTGTGTCAACACCTATTAACACTTATCAACTCTAGCACTTGGACAATTGGCAATGTTCACTGGCAAGCAAGTGACTTATGCATAGTCACCAGTATCTGGTACACTGGCAGAATATATTGTTCACCAGCACTTGGTATGATATAGAAAACACTTGGTTATGACGAAGACATCATCTGGATACTTTGTCTTGAATATTTATTCATTGGTATATTCAAGTTTGCATATTTGTTGTTACTAGCAAATAGGTTAGGATAAACACCGACAGGTTTATCTATTCCAGATCAGCACAGCATGCTATGGAGAAGATTTTGTTGTTATTGTAAATGCATTGAGCCAACATCATGCATCAGATATTGTTTTATTTGTAATTGATTTTATTGTAATATCTTTTGTAAAGCTGACCTATACATTTTGGTCTTAGGCTTTGGTATATATGTAAGATCTTATTAGTAAGATCAATATGCGATTGGAAAAGGATTGTAATAAGGTATATGCGAGAATAAACAGAGCTATACATGCAAACATCATTTGAAGGTTGAAGGAAGGTTTTGTGAAGACATAACAAAACTAAACCGGTACTAAATCTAGCATATGGAGATGCTAGTTTGAGCAGTACATCATTATTGGATTTAACCATCCAATTGTAGTCAGTGTGACTCCCATTTGTGTTTGAGCAGTGAGCTCTAGGTGTTTGGCCTTTCTGCATGTGCAAACCCCATTTGTATACACATACTATCTGCAGTAGTATCATCTAATTGTGGGTAAGGTTTCCCACCATGGTTTTTCCCCTTACAGGGTTTCCACGTACAAATATTGGTGTTATGTGTTGTGGATGTTATTGTCTTTCTGTTTCATGCATTAATCTTTATCAGTACTGCAATTAGCTGATAAACTATCTACCCACATTAAGTTTGGTTTACCGATATTAAGCATTAAGTTTGGATAAGTTGTTTTTCATTTAAATTTATTTGACAACTGATTCACCCCCCCTCTTAGTTGTCTCCGGGACCTAACAATTGGTATAAGAACCTAGTCCTCTTTTTGTAGAAGTTTAATAGCTTGAGGAGATCCAATGTCTTCTAACTATTTCAGGAAGGACAGTCCTAAACTTGATGGAACCAACTATGGCATATGGAAGATCAGGATGGAGACACATCTGAATTGCACTGGAAATGACAACTGGGAAGTTATAAAGAATGGTTATATTGCTCCTACTCCTGGTCAACCTAATCCACCAACCTTGGGAAAAGATGAAGAAAATGATTGCAAAGCAAGAGAAGCACTTTTGAGCACAGTATCAGATTAGCAAATCATGGGATTATCAGATAGATCTACTGCTAAAGCTATTTGGGACCATTTGGAAACATTGAATGAAGGAGATTCCATAGTCAAAATTGCAAAACTTGAAAGCTTCTGAATCAGGTATGAAAATCTGAAAATGGAAGAAGATGAAAGGATTTCTGCTTTTATGGAAAGAGTTAATGAAATTGTTTTGGGTATTAAATATTGTGGAGGAACCTTAAGTGAAGATGAAATTGTTTCAAAAGTTTTAAGAGGATTTCCACAGGCATACAAAATGAAAGTTACTGCTATAAATGAGTTAAGAACAATGCCTAATACATCAGTAACTAAGGACACATTGATTGGAAAACTTCCAACTTTTGAAATTGAGGAATTTGGTCCTGTTGCTACTATAAAGACAAATTTAGCTTTTAAGGCATCAACATCATCTGCACCATCATTTAACAAATCTGATTGGAAATCCTTTTATGCATGAGAACTTGAAGAAAGCAGGAGAGAAAATGAAGAACTTGAAGCACTATTCGCAAGAAAAATGCCTAAAGGTCTAGTTGGAAGTAAGTATGAAGGTAAAGCACCCTTTAAATGTTTTAACTATAATAAGATTGGTCCTATGGCTTCAAGATGCCTTGATAGACATGCAATATTGAAAGAAGAAGCTAGAAGAACATACAAGCCTAACCCTGAATATCAGAGATACAGATTTAAGAAGAATAAAGACAAGTCTTGTTATCTTGTTGATGAAGGACTCATTGATGATTCTGATGAGGATTTGACAGATAATGGATGGATCTTTATTTCTATAACAGAAGATCAACCGACACCTACTGTTCAACTGGTAGAGAAGGCCCTGGCGGCTAAAGTTGAAGTTAAGGATGAATGGATCATTGATTCAGGATGTTCACATCATATGACTGGTGATAAAGGTAAATTCTTGATTTTTCAAGAATATAATGGGGGTCTAATAAGATTTGGAGATGATAAAGCTTGTTTGATCAAAGGAAAAGGTACTATATCTATTGATGGTAAGCATAATACTGACATTGTCTACTATGTTGAAGGTTTAAAGCATAATCTTTTGAGTGTTGGTCAATTAGTTGAAAAAGGATTTCAGTTACAATTCAAGAATGAGAAATGCAAAATTATGAACAGAACTAGTTTGGAAATTGCAATCAATAATCAAACTAGAGGTAATATCTTTCATTTGAATAATAATGAAAAGATATGCTTGATTGCACATATTGATGAAAGTTGGCTATGGCATAAGAGACTTTGTCATGTAAATTTTGATTGCATTGTGAAAATCAATACAACTAAAGCAGTTAGAGATTTACCTAAGATTGTTAAACCTCACAATCTGGTATGTAAGGAATGTCAATTTGGAAAACAAGTTAGAGCATCTTTTAAAAGTATTAAAGAAAAATCCAATAATTATATTGACTTAATTCATACTGATTTATGTGGTCCAGCTAGAACTAAAAGCTTACAAGGAGATAGATATTTCATGCTAATCATTGATGACTATTCTAGAATGTGTTGGGTTACTTTTCTCAGAGAAAAATCAGAAGCACTTGGGAAATTCAAGCTATTCAAGGTGATGGTAGAAAATGAATTGGGTAAGAAAATCAAATGTCTAAGATTAGATCAAGAAGGTGAATTCACATCTAAGGAATTTAATACATTCTGTGAAGTAAATGGAATCAGAAGATAGTTATCAGCACCCTGGACACCACAGCATAATGGAGTTGTAGAAAGAAAAAATAGAACTATCTTGGATGCAGCTAGAAGTATGTTTTTCAAAAGAAAATCTACCACATGTATATTGGAGAGAGGCAGTAAACACAACAGTATACACATTCAACAAAGTTCACATCAAAGGTGAAACTGGTAAGACCCCTCATGAACTATGGTTTGGTATTACTCCTACTCTTAAATATTTCAGAATATTTGGAAGTAAATGTTATATTAGAAGAGATGAGTATATTGGTAAATTTGATCCTAGAAGTGATGAAGGAATATTTATTGGTTATTCATCTAAGAGTAAGGCATATAGATGTTTTAATAATAGATTGCAAAAAATTGTTGAGAGTACAAATGTGAAATTGATGAACAGTTTAGAGGAACTTCAAGGTATATAGACTCTGACCCGGTAATAGAGATACTGACAAATGAACCTACATTGAACCCACCAGTACAGAATGAAGATCCATTTACACCGATATCATCTAAAAATTCCACTATGACTGAAGAACTGCAGAAAACAAAGACACCCCGATATGTAAGATTGAAGCACTTTGAAAATCAGATAATTGGGAACAAGTATCAAGGAGTTATGACAAGAGGAAGATTGGAAAATGAAGAGGTATGTCTTATTTCTCAAATTGAACCAGCATCAATTAATGAGGCATGTGATGATAAACACTGGATTAAAGCTATGGAAGAAGAATTAGAACAAATTGAAAAGAATAACACATGGACATTAGTTCCCTAGCCTAAAGACAAAAATGTAATTGGAACAAAATGGGTATTCAGAAAAAAAACTTAATGAAGATGGTAAGGTAATCAGAAATAAAGCAAGGCTAGCATGTAAGGGATATTCATAGAAAGAAGGAATTGATTACAATGAAACCTTTGCACTGGTAGCTAGAATTGAGGCAGACTAATTATTCTTGGCTTTTGCAGCACACAAGAACTACAAAGTATATCAAATGGATATTAAATGTGCATTTCTGAATGGAGATCTTGAAGAAGAAGTTTACATTGAGCAACCTGAAGGATTTTATTTGATAGATAACCAAGATATGGTTTGCAGGTTAAGGAAAGCTTTGTATGGGTTGAAGCAAGCTCCAAGAGCTTGGTATTCTAGATTGGATAAATATCTTTTGAAAATTGTTTTTTCTAAAGGTAATGCTGACAACAATTTATACTATAAAGTGACTAATGATGACATCTTGGTTATAGAAGTTTGTGTTGATGATATAATCTTTGGAGGAGAAGATGGATTATGTAAAGAATTTTCTATTGAAATGCAGCAAGAATTTGAAATGTCTATGATTGGAGAGATAAAATTCTTTTAGGATTGTAGATCTCATAGACTGATAAAGGTATATTCTTGAGTCAATCTAAGTACTTGAAGGAGTTACTAAAGAAATTTGGGATGAAAAACTCTAAACCGGTAAGCACACCTATGACTACAAATGACAAATTATCACTAAGAGATGAATCTGCACCTGTTAATCTGACTAGGTACAAATCTATGATAGGAGGTTTAATGTATTTGACACAAACAAGACCTGATATTATGAATGTAGTATGTATTGTTTCAATATTTCAAGGTAATCCTACAGAAAATCATGAATCGGCAGTAAAAAGGATTTTCCAGTACTTACAAGGCACTACAAATCTTGGCTTATGCTATCCTAGAGATGAAAACTTTGAATTATGTACATACATAGATGCAAATTGGGTAGGAGATGTAGATGACAGAAAAAGCACCACTGGCAGAGCATTTTTTCTTGGAAGCAGATTAATTTCTTGGTTGAGTAAGAAACAAAGTTGCACATCTTTATCAATAGCAAAATCAGAATATGTTGCAAAGCAACTAACTCTACACAGGTATTATGGCTTAAGCAAATGTTGAAGGACATAAAGAAAAATGCAAGGAACCTATAACTATCTATTGTGATAACACTGCAGCAATTGATATATCTAAGAATATGGTATTCCATTCTAAAACTAAACATGTTTCTATCAAACTGAATTTTCTGAAAGAGAATGTTGAAGCAAAAGTAGTCAAACTGGTTTATGTGAATACTAAAGAGCAGATTGTAGATATTTTCACTAAACCTCTGCCTAAGGAGACTTTTGAATATCTCAGAGATCAGCTTGAGGTCATACCCCCATCAGTAGAGACTTAAACAGTTGATGTTTGTCATCAATCGATAGAACTAACAAAGAAATCTTTTATTCTGGCTTTAATGAGGAGAGCTACTTCTCAGGGGGAGTAGTTGGTACACTGAATAAGTTGGTATTTTGTATTTGAACCTATTTTTATATTTCTTTGGCATTTGATGTCAAAGGGGGAGAGATTGATATGGAAAAACACATGTTACTCCTAGGGGGAGTGATTATTATTTAGGGAGAGATTGATTACTCTCTATACCTGAATTTTGATTTTTGGTTTTGATCTCTTTTGGAGATTATTGGTTTTTCGTATTTGGCATTTTTGTTTTGGCACTTTTATGGTTTTTCCATCTTGTGTTGCCATCAATGCCAAAGGGGGAGATTTTTGGTATTTTGGATATGGTTTTGTCATTGATGTCAACACCTATTAACACTTATCAACTTTGGCACTTGGAGAATTGATAATGTTCACTGACAAGAAAGTGACTTATGCACAGTCACCGATATCTAGTACATCGGCAGGATATATTGTTCACCGACACTTGGAATGATATGGAAAACACTTGGTTATGATGAAGACATCATCTAGACACTTTGTCTTGAAGATTTATTCATTGGTATATTCAATTTTGCATATTTGTTGTTACCGGGAAATAGGTCTAGGATAAGCACCGACAGGTTTATCTATTCCAGATCAGCATGACATGCTATGGAGATGATTTTGTTGTTATTGTAAATGCATTGAGCCAACATCATGCATTGGATATTTTTTTATTTGTAATATCTTTTGTAAAGCCAACCTATACATTTTGGTCTTAGGCTTTGGTATATATGTAAGATCTTATTAGTAAGATCAATATGTGATTGGAAAAGGATTGTAATAAGGTATATGCGAGAATAAGCAGAGCTATACATGCAGACATCATTTGAAGGTTGAAGGAAGGTTTTGTGAAGACATATCAGAACTGAGCCGGTACTGAATCCAGCATATGGAGATGCTATTTTGAGCAGTACATCATTATTGGATTTAACCATCCAATTGTAGTCAGTGTGACTCCCATTTGTGTTTGAGCAGTGAGCTCTAGGTGCTTGGCCTTTCTACATGTGCAGACCCCATTTGTATACATATACTATCTGCAGTAGTATCATCTGATTGTGGGTAAGGTTTCCCACCATGGTTTTTCCCCTTACAGGGTTTCCACGTACAAATATTGGTGTTATGTGTTGTGGATGTTATTGTCTTTCTGTTTCATGCATTAATCTTTAGCGATACTGCAATTAACTAATAAACTATCTACCGACATTAAGTTTGGTTTACCGGTATTAAGCATTAAGTTTGGATAAGTTATTTTTGGTTTAAATTTATTTGACAGCTGATTCACCCCCCCTCCTCTCAGTTGTCTCTGGGACCTAACAAACCTAAGACCAATTGAATACGCTGGCTCACTAAAAGATATTACAATAAAATCAATTACAAATAAATCAATAAGTGATACATCAAGTCGGCTCAATGTATTTACAATAATAACAAATCATCTTCATAACGTGTCGTGTTGATCTAGAATAAATATTCTTGCTAGTGCATAACCTGGACCTATTTGCCAGTAACAACAAATATGCAAACCCGAATAGATCAATAACCAAATCGCCAAAACCAAGTGATCAAATAATGTCTTCAACATAACCAGGTAGTCTCCAAGTCATTCCAAATGTTGGTGAACAATATAACCTATCGGTGAACCAAATACTGATGACTATGCATAAGTCTTTGACTTGTTGGTGAACAAAACAAAGATCTCCAAGTAATGATAAGTGTTGACAAGTGTTGACATCAATGACAAAACCATATCAACATATCCAAAATACCAACACTGTTAGGAGACAAGTCCTGTTAAAGGATTTCAGATCCACACCTATGAACCACCTTGTTAGAGGATTTACAATAGGCTTGGCTAGGCCTACCTAGTTAAGGGTTTCAAACTTTTCGAAGAGATTAGTAATCAACAAGTGAATGATCTAGAAAGTAGCACAAAATGCTTGATTAGATCCTTGATAGTTCTCTGTTAATGCATTGTAGCATTACTTTAGTCTTCAAACCTTTGCACTCACAATCTCTGTAGTGAGATACCCTTTTTTCACATAGACCTAATCTATTTTACAAAATGCACACACAACAACTCTACAAAACCCTAGACATGATGTCCTCATATAGGAATCTGATTTCATGTCGGTATAATAAGATTAGACTACAATTTCCTAAGTACAGTACATCTAGACACATTTGGTAACACGACATAGAAATACTGCCAAAGTGTAGTTATCACACTTTATAATTATACCGGTTTAGTATAGTATATTGATTACCAATTAACAATGACTGGTGAACTAGAACAAAGTGTTCTGATCGAAAATATTAACTGTCACTAGGGGTCCTCGTTCTACTTGAGGTCTTCATACCACTTGATGTCTTCATGCCGCTTGAGGTCTTCGGTCATGATTTGACCGATAAGCATCTTTTGCAAAACACTGATAGTCTTCTATGAACAAAGACTATACATTTAATGGCATATAGTACTGGTGTGAACAACACAACACATATTACCGGTGAAGAATATCTCATACATAAAATAAGTGTGTGTCCATCAATGACAATCACAACTAAACATCATCAAAATACCAACAGTCTTATGTGTTGCTATTATTTGTTTGGTCTAAAGCCAACATGGTTTGTAATTATGTAATTGGTTTATTATCTGGTGGCTGACCTGATTGTTTATGGTCAAGGGTTTGTATAAATAGATGTAAGATCTCATTGTAGATCATCATGGTTAATGAAAAAGGTCATGGTCAAGGAATGTAATGTGCAAAAAAATGTAATATCATCCAGGTAGAGGATTGGTCGATCATTGGAGATCGAATAGGGTTTATGTAAGAGGATTTAGTCCTTTGGTATTGAGCTTAACTAAAACTATACTCAGGCATAGGAGATGTTATCTTTTGCACTTCAACACTTCTCTGGATTGTAGTCTAGATTTATATGTAGTCAGTGAGGCTCCTTTTGTGATGAGTAGTCTGCTCTAGGCTATTGGCCTTCCTGCAAGTGCAGGCCCCTTCATTGTAATTCACATACTTACTGCAGAAGTATTATCTGACTTTGGGTAGGATTCCCACCGTGGTTTTTCCCTTTATTGGGTTTTCCACGTACAAATCTTGGTGTTGTGTGGATGGATTTTATTCTGTGATTATTATTTATGCTTAATTGATTACTGCTATTCCCGTAGTATTGCTTTGGGTTCTGATATTAAATTTTTAATTGTTGAATGTTCCTATAATCTGTGACAATTGATTCACCCCCCCCCTCTCAGTTTTCTTCTAGTTATCTGAACTATCTAACACTTAAAATATTCATTATCACACATGAGCTAGGCTTAAGATATAATTAATTAGATCACACAACAATTTAAATATATCAAATAGGAGAGATAAACCCTCAATGTGTCTCCCAAATATGAAATATGAGACTCCACAAACAATGTAGCAATGTTTGGCAAATAGGAACTCCAATTAAAAAGACAATGATAAACCTACCGATTATGAATGATGGAAGTCTCTAGTGAAGGTGGATCAACTACCTCTGACAATAAATTAGGAATCTCTAAAGTTTCCCAAAACTCCAAAGAGTCACAAACATGGGTTGCCTAATTTGAAGAATGAAGAGGCACATTGAAAATGGAAATAGGATCATTAGGAAATGTTGGAGTATTATGATCTCCATATGCCTCTCAAATGTGAGTCCAAAGAGCATGTGACCATTCAAAATGAATAAGTAACTCCAAAATGTCATAATCGACATTATCAAAAATATGTCTAAAAACTCGAGCCCTATAGCCTTTCCAAATGTTAATCTCACAAAATGTGTGAGGAATAGAAACATGATTGTATGAATATGGCAATAAATTACATTCATTAAGATGAGTGATGATAAAATCATGCCATTGTCTATAATTCCCTTTCTACAAAATAAATAAAAACCCAATATGACTATGATTCTTCAAGAACACAAAGATAATGCCATCACAAATATAGAAATAAATAAATAAAAAGCTATATTTGCCCCCGCAAAAAAAAGGCTTGGGTGGAAACAATCAATATTTTGGCAATTACATGTGCTAATAACCATCAAGAAACCACAACCAAGCACTAGAGAAGCACAAAAATCCACCACTTATGCTTCAATTAGCACTAACTTTGTAAACCTGCTAGAATATAAATGACCACCTTCCATTCAATGTGGTACTAAAGCCAAAATTATTAGGCTACCAAAAGCTACTCAATTTGGCGAGGACCGACCACTAATATGTGCCACTCTAAGCTAGTAGACAAACCAATAATAATATCGCCAAACAATTGAAGAGAAGTGTTGAGAACCAGTGTTGCAAGGAAAAGAATGACACATGATCTCCAAGTCAAATGTGTGGATCAATAAATTGAGATCTGGCTACCTCAGATGTGGGAAAAGTAAGGGCCCTCCAAACATTGACTTGCCAGCTACCAAAAATGATCACTAAAGTTTCCAAACTCCGATCGAACAATGAAATCATCGGTCCCTAAAAATGCAATAGATCCACCAAATAAGTCATAGATTACAAAGCTAATAGTTGATTTAAATAATGGATGGACCTTGCACAAAGTAAGTTACAAAGATAAATGCAACAATGGAGGCCCGATTAGTGAGTGGAAAGCCAAAGCAAATATCTTAAAGGGTTGGTCCTAACCAAATATGCCCACAACAAAGAACAATACAAGCTGCCAAAAAAGATGATGTGCAACCAATAATGAAATGATTTCCTTCAATTCAATATATGCAATCTATAACCACTAGCCATACGATATGCATGTTGGCTACGTGTGATACTTGTGAAGCCAAGTCTAAAGGACTGGCTATGTTCAGTAAATTTCATTATTCTTTCTGCCATCAGTAGTCTCCTCTTGTGCATGTTTTTTGCATTTGGAAATCTTCTAGAATATGTTTTTAAGAATTATGTTGTATAAGGATATATACTGGTGAAGTGTGTTGTATGTAGATGTACAAGAAACTGATATGAAATATATTGAGAATCCCCTGAAAATGGATGTAGCCATTTTTGGGGAACCACTATAAATATGGCGTCTTCTTTTTGTGTGTGTTGTTCTGATTTCATTATTTTATTTTCTGCAATTTATTTCTTTATTTGTTCTATGTTTCTTTTAAAATGAACAATTAGTATCAGAGCTTGGTTGAGAAGCTTAGTGCAGATTTGGTTCATTGGGAAATCGGTGAAGATTTTCCAAAGTAGACAAATGAAAGATTAAGAAATTTGCAGGTTAGAACTTTGGACTATGGAAAGTCCAAATGGATTCATTATTGATCAAGCAAGATCTATCACTTGCTTTGCTCAAAAAAACCAAAGGAAATGGCTCAATGTCAGATGAAGATTGGGAGAAGATGGACATGAAAGCTTGGGAAACTAATTTCTTATTGTTGTCTAGCAATGTGCTCTTCAATGTCTCAGCTAAGAAGACCATGAAGGATTTGTGGGACAAACTATCTTCCATGTATGAGATTGCATCAACCTCCAATAAGGTATTTATTATGAAGAAATTGTATAGTTTGAAAATCCAAGAAGGAGGAGTTATGTCGAATCATTTAAATGAATTCAATACATTAGTCACCCAATTAATTTCTATGGGTATTATCTTAGATGATGAGATCAAGGCTATTTTATTATTGTTTTATTTACCGAATAGCTAGGAAGGTGTGGTGATGGCAGTAAGCACTTCGGTGACTACCAAAAAAAAGTTAAAATTTGATGATGGTGCAACCACTCTTCTCAGCGAAGACACGAGAAGGAAACATCAAGAGTCTTCTTCTGGTGACACCTTAACTACTATAAGCACAAGCAATAGAGGGAGAAGTCAAGAATGAGGAAGAAATTAAGATCATAGAAGATCAAAATAAAAAAAAACAATCAAAGTCTCGAGGACGCAATGTTCCTTGTTGGTTTTGTCGAAAACTGAGACATACAAAGAAAAATTGTTGGAACTATAAAAAATCTCAAGACAGAGTAAATAATAATGAAGTTAATGTTGTTGATGATGGTGTTTTGGTTCTATCAGTAGGTGACATGATTAGATACTCATGGGTACTTGACTCTGGTGCTTCATTTCATGCCACTCTGTGTCAGAGTGCTTTCATCAATTACTAGGAAGGTATGTTTGGCAAAGTTTTTCTTTGAGATAACAAGGAATGTGACATTATAGGTAAATGTGATGTCTTATTATATTTAAAAAATGGTAATAAATGGTTATTAAAGGACGTAAGGCATGTCCCTACACTCTAATAAAATCTGATTTTTGTAGGTCAATTGTATACTTAAGGATTCAATGTTAACTTTGGTTTAGATTTTTGGAAAGTGATCAAAGGTGTGTTGGTTCTTGCAAAGGGAAAGAAATTGGGAATTTTGTATGTTTTAGAATACAATGATGAATTGGAAGTAGCTTTGACAGTTGTGGACAACGGTTATAAAATTTGGCACAAGAGGCTTGAGCATATGAGAAAGAAGGGACTTGAAGTTATGCTACAATGAGGACAACATATAGGCCTAAAATCCATTGATTTGGATTTGTGTGAACATTTCCTTTATGGAAAACAGAGCTAGGAAAGTTTTTTGAAGATGGGCCACATGATACTAAAACCACTCCATTGGAACTTGTGCATTCTGATGTCTTTGGTCCAACAGAGGTACAATTGTTTGGGGGTGCAAATTATTTTCTGACTTTTCTTGATGATTGCACTCGCAAAATTTGGATTTATATGTTGAATAAAAAAATCCAAAGTTTTTTCAAAATTTAAGGCTTTCAAAGCTCTTGTTGAAAATTAAATTGGAACTAAAATTAAATGTCTTAAAACTAATAATGGGGGTGAGTTTTTCTCTATTGGTATTATGGATATGTTGCATTGGTTTTGTCATTGATGTCAACACTTATCCTTCTAGAGATCTTTGGTTATGTTCACCGACAAGTTCAGTGACTTATGCACAGTCACCGGTATTTGGTCCACCGACAAGTTATATTGTTCACCAACACTAGGGATGACTTGTTATCATCTGAAGATCACTTGGTTATATCGAAGACATGGTTTGGACACTTGGTTTTGGTGATTTAGTTATTGGTCTAATTGGGTTGACATATTTGTTGTTACCAGAAAATTGGTCTAGGTGAGCCGACCTACACATTTGGTCTTAGGTTTTGGTATATATGTAAGACCTTATTTGTGAGATATTATAAGGAAGAATTGAGAGAATAAGAAGAAGGTATATGGTTATCATATTGTAACATGGTATGTGCAAATATTGAGCATCATATGAGAAGACCATAGAGAAGGAGATAATCAAAGCTTAACTGGTACTGAATCCAGCATTGGAGATCTTCATGGTTCCTTTGCAAAATCCTAACTTTAAGGGTCTTTGAAAAGCTATTACTTGGGAGATCTTTACCTTTGAAATTTCTTCCAGAAGGATTCACAAAAGAAGAAGACTAGGAATTTTGTTGATTTCTTGTTAGAATCCCACATGCAGGACCTTCAAGGGTTGCCAAAAAGTTACTACCTCTCTCCAAATCTAACTCATATTCGAGGTAGAATGTTCCAGAGTTGCCAGGTACCTCTTGAATTTTTCTACTTTAGTGAACTCACCTAATTCATCTTTTGTGTTTTACATCTGAACATGTCTTATCATATCGAGACAAGAACCCCCATCATGATCTGTGGTAAGATGGAATGATCACATGACACCTTTGTCAGGAGGTGCCTCTATTTTTAATCTTTGTGGAACAATAGGTAATTGCAACGGTCATCCATAGTTATACTAATTTGGAGTTTTCCTGCTTATATCTTGATAAGGTTGTGGATAAGAACTTCCAGGCTTGGGTATCTGCCTCTTCAAAGCAATCATATCATTGACAAGCTGTTGAACAACTGGGTCAGTAGAAGAGGTAGATGCCTGAGGTTGACCCTGAGGGGTTTGTACATCTTTCCTCCATTTCCCGACTGTTATCAAATCATCTTCAAGCTATATAGCTTCATTTTGTGTAGTCTTCAGATCAGCCAGCCTACTTCTTCTAAGGTGAAAACCCACGTCAGGTGGCATGGAATTTATGAAGAAACATTGTTGATTATCTGTAGTTGGTCTTTTGGCTTGAGAAATTTTGTGGATAATCTTATTATACCTGGTTACATAGTCCCTCATTGGCTCATGAATTTCCTTTATCATTTGTGTGAGCTGAGCCAGTAGCAAATGTTCATCATCAGCACTTTTGAATTTTTTCTCAAAAATGGTTTTCATCGTTTGCTAGTCAGTTATGGATCTTGCTCGCAGATGACTGAACCAATCTGCTGCCCCCTCAGTGAGAGTTTGGGAAAAAAGCCTAACGACCACATCCTCATATTGGACTGCTAGAATCCCAGTGGCTACATTAAAAGAATTCAAGTGCTCTTCAACTAAGACTTTTCCATCTCCATTATATTTAGTTAAGACATCCCTCACCCCTTTTGGAAGTGGATTATGAGCTGTGAGAGCAAAAGGTCCAACAACAGCACCCCATGGTTGGGCCATAATTAACATAGGATAAATGGTTACTAGAGGAGGGGCTTGAACTCCAGTAAGCATTAGTGCTTTCCAAGGGTTTGAAGAAGAAGGTATAGGAGTAACTCTGACAGGAGAGGAAGGTCTACTCTTAACTTTTCTTTTGGGAGTAAAGTTTGTGGTGAACGAAAACCTTTGTAATTCTTCAAAACAATTATCAATTGTTCCTTCTCTCCTTTGTGCTCTGGTATATGGACGAGAATCCAGTGTTATCACCCTTAGGAATCCTAAGCTCTTTCAAGCAAATCTCAATCTCAATGGTTTTCCTGAATTATAGAACTGTGTCTTTGACAAAACAAACTCTGTGAATTTTTGCCGATTATAGGCTCAATTTTGTTATGTCTATGGCATACCAGTCTACTGAATGTTCCGTTTTCTCTTTGTTAAATTTCCCCATCATAGTCGCCAAAAATCTGTTAGTGAACAGATTTGTCCCTTTTTTAAAATGATCAATTTTGAACTTTGTC
Organism: Cryptomeria japonica; assembly: GCF_030272615.1. Taxonomy (NCBI): domain Eukaryota; kingdom Viridiplantae; phylum Streptophyta; class Pinopsida; order Cupressales; family Cupressaceae; genus Cryptomeria; species Cryptomeria japonica. The sequence goes on from NC_081409.1 coordinate 23,713,156, forward strand.
ACCTTATTTTAAGGACAAGTGTTTCACTAAATAGTTGGGTAAGTGTTGTATAAACTACTTCCCTTTGAATTTTTCATAGGTACAGCTCCCTATCTCAGTTTTTCAAGGAATGCTTTTAACTATTTTAATTTGAATAGTATCTTTTAACCCGAAAGCATGTAAGGCTACCTACTTCATTCTTGGATGAGAGGCCGATGTTTCACATATGTTTCCTAAAAAGGAGAAAGCAATTTTTCCTATCTTTTCAATATACGAGATGAGAGCAACTGAAACAAAGTTCAGTACACCATTTCCACAGGTTTAATAAAGAATGAATAGATTTAAGAAACCAAATCTATCTTCAAACACGAATCTTCTCTAAAGAAAACAAACACTCAAAGGAAGGAATATCAGAAGAATAATAATTTTCTGCAATGGAAAGATCCTTACTGTTATTTGATTAGATAAACATATGCAAAGACATGTATCTACACAGATTCAAAACACACAGATTTTCCTTCTCCCAAGAACAGTATGATCATTCTATATATATATTCTTATGCAAAAAAGGCACGATAATACATGAATAAATCTTTTTCCATTCCAGATTTAGCAGTCCAATTCTTCCTTCTACAAAACCGAAAATACACAAAACAGAGGGAAAAACAAAAACCAACCAAAAATTGGTCACAAAATCTAACCCCCATTCTATCTATATTTCCTTAATTTATAGTTTTAGAACAAGGGAGGTCTCCCTGAAAACTTGACCTCCCCCATAAATAGTTATGAAACCAACAAGATGTATTTTGGGACAGATGTCCCGAAGTCTTTGCATAACCATGAGAAATTACAAAAATAAAGGGAACCGGGCCTGAATCAATGCATTATGCCATTTTTCCATCATCATCATCCTCTCCGCTTTCATGGGCATTGTGAGTGGTTGTGAGTTCTTGAACAATGGATTGGTTTGGAACTTTCATCACATTGAGCTTTGCCTTCACCGCCTCCTTATTCCACCGATGCTTCACCATCTTTTCGGCAGCTAATCATTTCTGATGAAAGTCATAGACTCAATCCTAGCCACCCTTGTTATATCTTCCGGAGTGAAATTACCCTTGGCCTTGATTTTCTCCATGTTCATCTAGAAAGACCTGATTGCATCCTGTGTGTTCAACCCGCAAATTCCCAACTGCCAATCATGGTCAAGGTTAACCACCTTATTATCATTAACTATGCTGCACTGGAGATCTTGGAGTTCGTAAACAGAGGTCTTAGCATTGGTGATCATAGACTTGAAGGTAAGAACTCACCACATTATGGTTTTATTCAGCACAAAAAGCTAACATTCATCCGCCACCAGCTTGATTGAATGTTTCATCAAAAACCTGGTAACTCCATATTCTTCTATTTTGGCAAACAAGGGCAAGATATTTTGCCATTTGTGCTCCTCATTCTCCCATGACACAAGCTGATTTTGAACTTCAGTAATAAGACCCTATATCTCATCGCATAGCCTCCAAGAGTCAGTAATGTACTTCTCACTGTCCTTGATTATTCCCTCAATCCATTTCTCCATGGCTTCAGTAATACTCTTGGCCTGTTGAACTTGGCTCATTAGCTTTTTATTTTCCAGCGAAGTTGGGTCGAAGTTCTCTGTAGCATGAGATATTGGGAGTGCCCCAAGGCAACCAATACTATTGATGAACTGGGCCAGAATGTTTATGTGTCACTTTAGTTCTCTCTTTTCTTGCCCATCCTTCTCCGACCTGGTGAGCATTTTCTTTGCCGATACCTGGAAGAAATGATTGTTTGTGTCTCTACTCATGTTTCCCAATTCCACCTTTGTGATCTCAAAATCATCAGGGCTAGCCTCCTTGTTTTCATCCTTGGGTTTGTATGAGGTGATTTCAACAACCCATTTTCCAGTTCCCTCATCATTGTCTAGGAAAGCGGCAGTCTTGAACCTTTCCGTCTTTGGATTCTTCTTTGTGTACTTAACAACCATTTCCTAAATTGGAATAGTCACAGGAAGAAAACTCTATTTTTTGTTCATCGAGGTGGTCAACCACTTAGAAGTTGTACTGGAACTAGTGGTTCCTTCAATCATTTTGGAAGGTGGCATCATAGCCACAGTCACCGTATGAGAATCTAGAGCACTAGCAACATCACCATCCAAGTCTTCAATTTCAAATATCTGGGCATCAAGAATGGTATCTTTCACCCCTGTATCCTTTGCCTGATCCATCTTTCTTTGAGCGGCACTTCAAGACCGAGTATGCTAAGGAGTACAAAAATCCAAAGCTGAATTAGACCTATGTCTAAGCTGGGGTGGCTTGTTATCCTTACCTGCATGAACAGGCATAGAAGCATTGTTAGAAAGACACTTTGGTGAAGGTAGAGGATCCTTATTACTTCTCACAGAATTAGACTTAACGCCTAATTTCGTTGATTTCTTATTGGCCACCCACGCCACGGTCCTTTCCAAAACTCCTTTGGTCCTTAACTGTATATCGTCTTTCTCTTCCTCATCCCAATCAAATGGAGGCATTTCAACTTCTGCATGGGCTAAGTACCCCAGTTCAAATAGCTCTAGATAGTCCTCTTTGATCCCCTTAGTATCCAACTTTATCTGCAATGAAACAACTTGTTCTAACACCAATCTCATGTTTCCCCTTTTGAATACCTCGAGTTCATCTGTACAATCTTCCCAAAAATCCTCTAACTGTGGCATTGGGAGGTATGGCATTAGACCAAGACTTCAGGAAAATCCCTTATTATCAAAACCTTTCCTTTCAGGATATAGGGAAAAATTAAAATTCCTGAGGTCTGCTCCTATACTCAAAGCATCAGACATCAGACTGTAGGACAACATGCCCAATTGGATGGGAAAATGACCTTCCCATTTGTCCCTGGGTTGTGCCTTTTTTATTATAGAGGTTAGTTGTTTGCATATCTCCACCAGAACAAAGCAATCTGAATAGAATTGAGGGAGCTTGAAAGACTCCTCTTCAAAGCCACCTACCCATATGTAACAGAAGTGTGGAAACTGGATATAAAAACTACCAAACCTCTTTATCAAAGTCTGTGCATCTTCAGAGATTCTTTTGGCTTTCATATTCTTCAATTCATGACTCAAATCACCCAGAAAAGCATTGTGCACCCTTCTGAAATCCTATAAGGCTTTATCCTTTTGCAGCATGGGATAGAACTCATATATGGGAACATCCTCCTCAGTGAGCTATTTCGGTATTCCAACCAACTCCTTAACACAAGCCAAATAATACAAGAGATATAAAGACATAAAGAAGTTTTGTTTGAACTGTTTAGCCATACTTAGTTGTTCTCTCATTGAATTAGCAATCAATTCAACCCAATCCAAATATTGCTTCCCTTCTAAAACCAGCTGCATGTAGCAATAAATCTAGTCATCGAAGCTATAAGCTTCAATGGATCCTCTTGCTCGGTGCAAAAAAAGCATTACGTCATGAATATGAGGCAACATGTTATTCTTATTAGGATTCTTGGGTAACCTGGAACCACCTCTTTGAGGAACCTTCAACCAGAATTTTGCTACATTGCTGCGGTGTCCGGTTCTGTTTGCGTTGAACTTGGTGGTTGACTGAGCAGGGGAAAAGTTGGAGAACTGGTAATCAGGTATCTTGAAGACTGAGGAAATTACTTCACGATTTATGGTAAGAAGGGTTTCACCATTGTCTCTCCTAATGGTTTCAAACACTAGGTCATATCTAGCAATACATTCCCAAATCAATTCTGGGCAAGGAATGGCTGGGGGAAAAGTTACAGCTTCTATGAGGCTACTACTCAAAATCTCCACACCAAAAGAATTGTCAATTCCCTTGAACACCCTCTCTTTCAACACCTCAAGGTTTTCCCCTTTTAGGTCAGTATCGCTAACTATGGGTTCAGTGGATGCTAGGCTAAAAATGTTCCCAAACAAATGTATTGTGGACTTCATAATTTAAAACAATAAGCCTAAATTAGTTACAACAAAACTTTCTATAAGGGAGAAAATGCAAGCAAAAACCACTAGAGAGGACAAGAAAAAGACTCACCTTCATAGTTGAACAACCAGACGACGACTAGCAGCAAACAAGACTCCTATCTAGGAAAAACAAAGACGCAACAACAAGGAACAAGTGCAAAGCACTAACAATCCTTCATACCTTATTAGTGAAGGCAATGAGATGAAAAAATTGAATGCAATAATTCCAATTTTCAGTCTGTGTGTTAATTTTGTGGATTAGACATCGCACGCATGCATTGAATGCATGGTGGCATTTTTTAAGTAACTGCCAGTTCTCGAAATGATTACTTACTTTGAAAAACCAAGGATTGACGTCACTTAAGACATGGTTTTGCTTTCTCATATTTAGCAATGAATGCACCATCAAATTATTAAAACCCGTGGGACCCACCAACTTTGAACACATATGAACATCCTAAACAGACTTCATGGGCATTCAAGTAGTTCAAGATGTACGTCGCGCTCAAGAAGAATTTTGCCAAGAAAACTAATAATATCAAGTTGCTGACCACTTGTGCTATATTGAACATGTTGAACACGTTTGAACCTCTTGAACTTATTTCAATGAGTTCAAAACCCGAAGAGAAATAAAGTAACATATCACCGAACAACAAACTTTTAGAGAGCCGCAGCAAGACACTTAGAGAAAATGTTAGTATGAAAAACCCCCCTAAACACCTAGGAACCTATGGAACCTAAATGAACCTGTTGAACCTGGTTCAAAATGGTTCAACGTGTTCACAAAGTTCAACCAATCACCTAAACTTGACTTTTATGATTGAAAAAGGATTTATAGACGTACTAAGGACTTGAACCGAGGTATCACAAGAAAGATTAGGACTCTAACTAAAAAATTTATAGAATGACTCGCTCTTCTCATGAGGAATAAATGATGCAGTAACAAACAACTATTGACTTTATAATTTAAATGAAACAAGTTACCTCTAGTCTTTTTGCCGGTTCCAATCAGTTCACCTTATCTTTCATAAATCTTGCAGACTCCATTCTTGAATTCTAGTGGGTAGCCTTTGTCATTGAGTTGAGCAACACTCAAAAAATTATGTTTCAATCCTTCAACCCAATAGACATCATTTTCTCTACTCTTACCATTCAGAGAGATGGATCCCTTTCCTCCACCATGAAGGGTGAGTCATTCCCAAATCTCACAACACCTCCATCAAACTCTTTCAAAGTAAGAAACTTACTCCGATCACCAGTAATGTGGTGTGAACAACCACTATCTATGTTGGTATTTTGGTATGGTTTTGTCATTGATGTCAACACCTACTAAATACACCTACTTTGAAGATCCAGCAACATTCACCGGCAAACAGTAAACTGTGCAACAGTTACTGGTATATGGTTCACCAGCAGGATATATTGTTCACCGGTACCTGAAATGACATGGAAGACACTTGGTAATGTCGAAGATATCATGTGGACACTTTATTTTGAAGTAATAATCATTGATATATTCTTATTTGCATATTTGCTTTTACCGGCAAATAGGTCCAGGTTATCTAGGGTTACACTGGTAGGTTTATCTTTTCCAGATCAGCATGGCATGCTATGGAGATGATTTATTATTGTTGTAAATGCATTAAGCCAACATGTTTAATTGGTTATTGCATCAGATATTATATTATTTATAAAATGTATTTATTGTAGAGATGACCTACTAAAATTGGTCTTAGGGTATGGTATAAATGTAAGATCTTATTTGTAAGATCAAGTGTGGAATGTGAAAAAGGTTTGAGTAAAGATATATGCGAGATCAAGCAGAGGTATACATGAAGACATCATCTGAAGGTGAAGTTAGGTTTTTGTGGAAGCATATCAGCATTACACCGATACTAAATTCAACATACGAAGATGCGATTTTGCATAGTACATTCTTATTGGATTTAACCATCCAACTGTAGTCAGTGTGACTCCCATTTGTGATTGAGTAGTGAGCTCTAGGTTGTTGGCCTTTCTGCATGTGCAGACCCCTCTCTATACACTTACTATCTGTAGTAGTATCATCTGATTGTGGGTAAGGTTTCCCACTGTGGTTTTTCCCTTACAGGGTTTCCACATACAAATATTGGTGTCATGTGTTGTGGATGACTTTGTGCTTATGTTTCATGCATTAATTCTTACCAGTATAGCAATTTACTGTTAACACTGTCTACCGGCATACTTAACTGATTTACTGGTATTAAGCATTAAGTTGGTTAGTAAGTTTTTGGTTTGAATTTATTAGACAACTGATTCACCCCCCCCTCTCAGTTGTCTCCGAGACCTATAATTGGTATCAGAGCCTAGTCCTCTTTTTGCAAAAGCTTAACAACTTGAGGAGATCCAATGTCTACTAATTATTTCAGAAAGGATAGTCCTAAACTTGATGGAACCAACTATGGGATATGGAAAATCAAAATGGAGACACATTTGAATTGCATTGGTAAAGACATCTAGGAAGTTAGTAAGAATGGTTATACTGCTGTTGTAGCTGGTTAGACTGCTCCCACTACTTTAGCTAAAGCTGAAGAAAATGATTGCAAAGCAAGAGAAGCACTCTTGAGCACATTATCAGATCAACAAATCATGGGATTATCAAATAGGTCTACTGCTAAAGCTATTTGGGATCATTTGGAGACACTGAATGAAGGGGATTCAATAGTCAAAATTGCAAAACTTGGAAGCTTCTGAGTCAGGTATGAACATCTGAAAATGGAAGAAGATGAAAGGATTTTTGCTTTTATGGAAAGAGTAAATGAAATTGTTTTGGGTATCAAATGTTGTGGAGGAACCTTGAGTGAAGATGAGATTGTTTCAAAAATCTTAAGAGGTTTGCCACCAGCATATAAAATGAAGGTTACTGCTATAAATGAGTTGAGAACAATGCCTAATACATCAGTAACTAGGGATACATTGATTGGAAAACTTTCAACTTTTGAAATTGAGGAATTTAGTCCTGTTACTACTATAAAAACTGATTTGGCCTTCAAAGCATCAACATCATCCACTCCATCCTTTGACAAATCAGACTGGAGAGCCTTTTATGCAAGAGAACTTGAAGAAACCAGGAAGGAGAATGAAGAGCTTGAAGAACTTGAAGCACTATTTGCAAGAAAAATGCCAAAAGGCCCAATTGGAAGTAAGTATGAAGGTAAAGCACCCTTTAAATGTTTTAACTACAATAAGATTGGTCATATGGCTTCAAGATGCCCTGATAGACATGCTAAACTAAGAGAAGAAGCTAGAAGAACATACAAACCTAATCCTGAATATCAGAGATACAGATTTAAGAAAAACAAAGATCAATCTTGTTACATTGTTGATGAAGGTGTGACTAATGATTCTGATGAGGATCCAACAGACAATGGATGGGTCTTTGTTGCTATAACAGAAGATCAACCGACACCTATTGCTAGAAAAAGCCCTAGCAGCTAAAGTTGAATCAAAAGATGAATGGATTATTGACTCAAGATGCTCACATCACATGACTGGAGACAAAGGTAAATTCTTGAACTTTCAAGAATACAATAGAGGTTTAGTAAGATTCGGAGATGACAAAGCTTGTTCAATCAAAGGTAAGGGTTCAATATCTCTTGATGGTAAACATAACACTGCCATTGTCTACTATGTTGAAGGATTAAAACATAATCTTTTAAGTGTTAGTCAATTAGTTGAGAAAGTCTTTTAGTTACAATTTAAAAATGGAAAGTGCAAAATCATGAATAGAACTGGTTTGGAAATTGCAACCGGTAATCAGACTAGAGGTAATATCTTTCATTTGAATAACAGCAAAAAGGCATGCTTAATTGCACATATAGATGAAAGTTGGCTATGGCATAAAAGACTATGTCATGTAAATTTTGATTGCATGGTAAAAATCAATACTTCTAAGGCAGTTAGAGATCTACCTAAAATTGTGAAACCTCAGAATACAATTTGCAAGGAATGTCAATTTGGAAAACAAGTTAGAGCTAGTTTCAAAAGTATTCCAGAAAAATCCAATAATGCCCTTGATTTAATTCACACTGATTTATGTGGTCCAGCTAGAACTAAAAGCTTACAAGGTGATATATATTTCATGCTAATTATTGATGATTATTCTAGAATGTGTTGGGTTACTTTTCTCAGAGAAAAATCAGAAGCACTTGGGAAGTTCAAACTATTCAAAGCAATGGTTGAAAATGAAACCAGTAAGAAAATTAAATGTTTAGGATCAGATCAAGGAGGAGAATTCACATCTAAAGATTTTAATACATTCTGTGAAGTAAATGGAATCAAAAGACAATTATCAGCACCTCGGACACCACAACAGAATGGAGTTGTTAAAAGAAAAAATAGAACTATTTTGGATGCAGCAAGAAGTATGTTATTAGAAGCAAATCTACCACATGTGTACTAGAGAGAGGTAGTAAGCACTGCTATCTATACATTCAACAAAGTTCACATCAAAGGTGAAACCTGTAAGACCCCTCATGAACTATGATTTGGTAATACTCCTACTCTTAAGTACTTCAGAATTTTTGGAAGTAAATGTTATATTAGAAGTGATGAGTACATTGGCAAGTTTGATCCTAGAAGTGACGAAGGAATATTTCTTGGTTATTCATCTAAGAGCAAGGCATATAGATGTTTTAATAAAAGATTACAAAAAATTGTTGAAAGTACAAATGTAAAGATTGATGAACAATTTAGAGGAGCTTCAAGGTATATAGACTCTGAACTGTAAATAGAAATTATGACAAATGGACCTACAATAAATCCACTGGTACAGAATGATGATCCAATTACTCTAGTATCATCAGAGGATTCCACAGTAATTGAAGAACGACAACAGACTAAGACACCCCGGTATGTAAGACTGAATCATTCTGAAGATCAGATAATTGGAAGAAAATTTAAAGGAGTCATGAAAAGAGGAAGATTGGCAAATGAAGAGGTATGTATTATTTCTCAAATTTAACTATTATCTATCAATGAGGCATGTGAAGATAAATTTTGGATTAAAGCTATGGAAGAAGAATTAGGACAAATTGAGAAAAATAATACTTGGACATTAGTTCCTCGGCCTAAAAATAAAAATGTAATTGGAACCAAATGGGCATTTAGAAACAAAATTAATGAAGATGGTAAGGTTGTCAGAAATAAAGCAAGACTAGTGTGTAAGGGATATTCTTAGAAAGAAGGAGTTGATTACAATGAAACCTTTGCACTGGTAGCCAGAATTGAGGCAGTTAGATTATTCTTGGCTTTTGCAGCTCACAAGGATTACAAAGTTTATCAAATGGATATTAAATGTGCATTTTTGAATGGAGATCTTGAAGAGGAAGTCTATATTGAACAACCTGATGGATTTTCCTTGACAGATGACAATGATATGGTTTGTAGATTAAGAAAAGCTCTGTATGGATTAAAACAAGCCCCAAGAGCTTGGTATGCAAGATTGGATAAGTATCTTTTAAAGATTGGTTTTACTAAAGGAAATGCAGATAGCAATTTATATTACAAAGTAACTAATGATGACATCTTGGTTATTGAAGTATTTGTTGATGATATAATCTTTGGAGGAGAAGATGAATTATGCAAAGAATTTTCTCTTGAAATGCAGCAAGAATTTGAAATGTCTATGATCGGAGAAATAAAATTCTTTTTAGGATTGCAGATTTTACAGACTGATAAAGGCATATTTTTGAGTCAATCTAAGTACTTGAAAGAACTACTTAAGAAATTTGGGATGGAGAACTCTAAACCGGTAAGCACACCTATGACTACAAATGACAAATTATCTCAAAGGGATGAATCTACACCTATTAATCCAACTAGATACAAATCTATGATAGGAGGTTTACTAAATTTGACACAAACCAGACCTGATATTATGAATGCAGTATGTATAGTTTCTAGATTTCAGAGTAATCCTAGGGAAAATCATGAATTAGTAGTAAAAAGGATTTTCTGGTACTTACAAGGCACAACAAATCTTGGATTATGGTATCCTAAAGATGAAAATTTTGATCTATATGCATACACAGATGCAAATTGGGCAGGAGATGTGGATGATAGAAAAAGCACCACTGGAGGAGCATTCTTTCTTGGAAAGAGATTAGTTTCTTGGTTAAGTAAGAAACAAAGTTGTACATCTTTATCAACAGCAGAATCAAAATATGTTGCAGCAACAACAAACTGTACATAGGTACTTTGGCTTAAGCAAATGTTAAAAGACATAAAAGTAAAATGCAAGGAACCTATTACTATATACTGTGATAACACTGCAGCAATTGATGTATCTAAAAATCCGGTATTACATTCTAAAACAAAACATGTTTCTATCAAACTGAATTTTCTAAGGGAAAAAGTTGAAGAAAAAGAGATAAAACTCGTTTATGTGAATACTAAAGAACAACTTGCAGATATTTTCACAAAACCTTTGCCTAAGGAAACTTTTGAGTATCTCAAAGATCAGCTCGGAGTCATACCACCACCAGTAGAGACTTAGACAGTTGATGATTGTCATCAATGCAGAATTAAAAAGACAAATATTTTATTCCGATATTTTGATGAGGAAGCTACTTCTCAGGAGGAGTAGTTGGTATATTGAATCGGTTGGTATTTTGTATGAACTTGACCTTTTGTGACTTTGGCATTTGATGTCAAAGGGGGAGAGAGATCTATGGAAAAACATTATCTTTTTGGTAAGAAAAAGAGATTTTAGGGGAGAAATTTTGAAAGACACATGAAAGATTGGTATTGTCACTCCCAGGGGGAGAAATGAAGATTGTTGTTTTTTTGGCACTTTGATGGTTTTTCCATCTTGTGTTTCCATCAATGCCAAAGGGGGAGATTGTTGGTATTTTGGTATGGTTTTGTCATTGATGTCAACACCTACTAAATACACCTACTTTGAAGATCCAGCAACATTCACCGGCAAACAGTAAACTGTGCAACAGTTACTGGTATATGGTTCACCGGCAGGATATATTGTTCACCAGTACCTGAAATGACATGGAAGACACTTGGTAATGTTGAAGATATCATGTGGACACTTTATTTTGAAGTAATAATCATTGATATATTCTTATTTGCATATTTGCTTTTACCGGCAAATAGGTCCAGGCTATCTAGGGTTACACCGGCAGGTTTATCTTTTCCAGATCAGCATGGCACACTATGGAGATGATTTATTATTGTTGTAAATGCATCAAGCCAACATGTTTAATTGATTATTGCATCAGATATTATATCATTTATAAAATATTTTTATTGTAGAGCCGACCTACTAAAATTGGTCTTAGGGTATGGTATAAATGTAAGATCTTATTTGTAAGATCAAGTGTGGAATGTGAAAAAGGTTTGAGTAAAGATATATGTGAGACCAAGTAGAGGTATACACGAAGACATCATCTAAAGGTGAAGTTAGGTTTTTGTAGAAGCATATCAGCATTACACCAGTACTGAATTCAGCATATGAAGATGCAATTTTGCACAGTACATTCTTATTGGATTTAACCATCCAACTGTAGTCAGTGTGACTCCCATTTGTGATTGAGCAATGAGCTCTAGGCTATTGGTCTTTCTGCATGTGCAGACCCCTCTTTGTACACTTACTATATGCAGTAGTATCATCTGATTATGGGTAAGGTTTCCCACCATGGTTTTTCCCTTACAGGGTTTCCATGTACAAATATTGGTGTCATGTGTTGTGGATGACTTTGTGCTTATGTTTCATGCATTAATTCTTACCAGTATAGCAATTTACTGTTAACACTGTCTACTGGCATACTTAACTAATTTAACGGTATTAAGCATTAAGTTGGTTAATAAGTTTTTGGTTTGAATTTATTAGACAACTGATTCACCCCCCCGTCTCAGTTTTCTCTAGGACCTACAATCTATAATATAGTCATTTGAACTATCCATGTGAGATACCAATGCCTTCTAATATGATATATCTTCTTTAATAGCAACAAAGACAATGTCCTCATTTGCATCTTCCTCGGATTCTTCATCTGTAATTTCTCCATCCACTACAATGAGACAATCTCTTTTACCTTTGCCTTTGTACTTCCTATACTTCTCACATTTTTTTTCATTATCTCCATTTGGATAGTTAGCAGCAATATGTCCAATCCAATTACATGCAAAACACTTCAATGGTAATTTACCTCTGTACTTACCGGTACCTCTGGGTAACCGCTTGGCCAACAATACTTCAAGCTCAATCAAACTATCTTCATCATCTACCTCTCTATTGGATCTAGACTCGTGACTGTAGCTCACTTCTCTCCTTTTCCTTACAGGTGGGGTTGAAACTGAGTCTCTAAATGTAGATTTTGATCTCTAAACACTTCCATCAAAACTATTTAATTCAAATACAGTTAATTTACCAATGATAGAATCAAGAGTTACCTTTGTCTTATCAATAGATTTTAGTTCTTGAATAGCTACAACTCGGATAGCGTAGACCGGTAGAAGGGTTCTCAACACCTTGCTAACCACTATGGTATCCTCCACTATACCTCCAAGACTTTTGATTTCTCCGACTATCTCCTTGATCCTCTGACCATGCTATTGAATATTTTCTCCTTCAACCATCCACAAATCATCAAATTTACCTCTCAGACTCTCTTCCTTGGCAATCTTAACATTCTCATCACCGCTATAGATATCTTCCAATTTCTTACATACTTCATATGCAGTCTCCAATCCATGAACATCAACATTCTCTGAATCAGACAAGGAACTGATAATGGCCTCCAATTCTTGATTGTTCTCCTGTTGCTCCTTCTTTTGATCACCTATCAGAATCTCACTAGGGAAGTTATATTTAGTAACAACATGTTCTCAATATTGACTTCCTAAGCTCTTGATATAGATCTTCATCCTATCACTCCAAATTCTATATTTTTCCCTATTGAACTTTCGACCTTCTTTCTTCATCATGTTCTCCTAGATCTTTTCCTAAAGCTATTAGGCTTAAACACAAGAGGACTTGAAATGCTCTGATACCAATTGATAATATAATGAAACTATAAGGATCTAGTCAACTACTGAGAGTGGGGGGTGAATCAGTAGATAGAAAATAAACTAAAATTTCACCAAACTTAGTTCCAATAAAAACAACTTGCTAACCTAACCGGTTTACACACTGTATCAAAAACTGCAACTGCACTGTCAAAATTTTCCAATTGATCAAAACATCAATGATACAATGCAACAGATCTGAAACGCAAATACCATTTAACCAAAACATTAAACCAATTCACTAATATCAATAATAGCACATTTCAAATCACTTTTGGTCACCTAAATATATCTAAGTGGATTTACCAGTTATTCATATCAACCATATCAAAACACATCCACAAAATCATTCACCACTTGACACAATGATTTTTCACATGGAATCCCAAATGGGAAAAACCATGGTGGGGATGAATACCCACAATTATTTTGAACTCTTCTAAAGTTCGCCCTATTAGGAGCCAAGCCTTGTTAGAAGATTATACAATAATGTCATATTAAGAACACATCCGATTAAGGACCACCCAGTTAAGGGATTGCCTACAATACCCTGTTAAAGGCAATACCTTGTTAGAGGTAACCTTGGTGGAGGATTTAAACAACACCAAGCCTATTAAATCTTACCCAGTTAAGGGATTTAACTATTGAAATGGTTAGAGAACAAAAGGTTCTTTGCTGATCCAGAAATAGTACTTCCTTGCTTAATCAAATCATTTTTTTCTCCTATCTACCTTCACAACATTCTGCAGACACACCTTCTGGTTCGGCAACAATCACTACCACACTTAACCAAATTTTCCAACACAATGTTGAAACAAATCATCAACCTTATAAGCAAATATAATAGGTTGGTAAAACAAAACAAAACCTACAAATCTCATAGAGATTACAAACATATTGGTTCAATCATAACCATTGGATTACATAGCAATCAACTACACATTGTTCTAGACAACTTCAACCACTCCTGGATCACTGCACATTGGATATGTTGGCATTTGCATGATGATTTCAATAATGATATGTTATGTTGTCATTAATGTTAATTAATCGGTAATGATATTGTTGATATTGTTGTAATGATGTTTTGTAACTGGTAGGAAGAATTTGTGGAGTGCACCGGTATTTCTATGTATTGGAGAGTTAAACTGGTAAACCCTACCTGTTGATTTGATAAACCCTAACCGATTAAGTTTGGTGAATTGGTTATATTGGTTTATGATCTGATGATGAGCGGTAATGATTATGACACATGATTATTGTATGAAGAGAGTTTCAAAGCAATTTTGGTGCGTTGATGAAACAGTTTTTGTCTAGGGAATGAGAAAGTATATTGCATGTAATGCAAAGCGTGTGATGAGTTACTGAGTTCGATGAAGTGGTGATCAAGGAGCTGTCGAGGTTTTATTGATTGATGTGAAGAGATTTCTATGTAATCCAATAGTCATACTTGAACTGACTTGTTTGTAATCTCTTTGAGAGAATTAGGTTTTTGTTGTGTTACCGACCTAATTGATTTGTTTATAAGGTTGATGAGTTGTTTAGTTTCAGAGTTGGCAAAGTTTTAGTTGAGAGTGTGGTTGCCAAACCGGATGATGTATCTGCAATTTGAGTAAAGGTAGATAGGAGCATGAAAAGGATCTAAACAAACAAGTGTAGTTCTATTCAAACAGATTAGCAAACTCCTATTGTTTTCTAACAATTACAGCAGATTGAAATCCCCTAACTAGGTAAGCTCTAACAAGATTGGTGCTATTCAAATCCTCTAACCAGGTGATCCATTAGCTTGGATTTAAAATCCTCTACTGAGGTCACTCCTTATAGAGTATTGCTTCTAACAAGGCATTATAGTCAATCCCTTAACTGAGTGGTCCCTAACAGGATCTATTCTTAACAAGACTTTTGTAAAGCTTTAATAGGCTAGGCTCCTAACAGGGAGAACTTCAAAAGAGTTCAGATAGTTATCTTGTGAGTCTCATCTCACTGTGGTTTTTCCCATTTGGGTTTCCATGTCAAAAATATTGTGTCAAGTGGTGAATGTTTTTGTGGTTATGTTCTTATGGTTGATTTTCTTAACTACTTAATCCACTTTGACAAATCATGATAACCATATGCATTGTGAAATGAAGTTTTACTTATGTCAGTAAAATAATTTGGATGTTTATGAGTTTGAAGTTGTTTACTATTAGTTTTTTGTAACAATCAACTAGTTTATCTTGAGGGTTTTTATCTTGACAGTGATATTGCATTGATAGTTCTAAGTTTACTTTGAGAGATTGATTTTGAGATTGGTGAAGTTAGTATTAGTTTTTCTATCTACTGATTCACCTCCCCTCTCAGTAGTTGACCAAATTCTTATTATTTCATCATACCATCAATTGGTATCAGAGCTAATGAGGTCCTCTAAGGTCTAAGCCTAACAACTTGAGGTAAAGATCTTGCAGATCATGATGAAGAAGGAAGATCCAAAATTTAATAGAGAGAACTATAGGATATGGAGTGATAGAATTAAAACTTATATCAAGAGTCTAGGAAATCAATACTGGGAAAATGTTGTTAATCAATATGTTACACCTAGTGGGATTATGACTGATGATCGGAAGAAAGAGCAACAAGAAAATAATCAAGCATTAAAGGCGATTATTGGTTCTTCATCTGATGCAGAGTATGTAGATGTTCATGGTCTAGAGACTACATATGATGGATGGAAAAAAATTGAAGAGAATTATAGCAGTGATGAACATGTTAAGATTGCTAAAGAAGAGAGTCTAAGAGGAAATTTTGACATGCGGATGGCTAAAGGTGAGAATATCTAGAAGTATCCTCAAAGGATAAAAGAGATAGTCGGTGAAATTAAGAGTGCAGGAGGTAAAGTGAAAGATGTCACAATGATCAATAAGGTACTGAGAACCCTGCTATCGGTCTATGCTATCTGAGTTGCAGCCATTCAAGAGCTAAAGTCTATTGACAAAACTAAGGTAACCCTTGACTCCATCATTGGCAAGCTTACTGCTTTTGAATTAAATGGTTATGATGGTAGTGTATAGAAATGTGAGTCTGTATTTAGAGCTTCTATTTCTAACCCATCTATGAGGAAAAGTAGAGATGTCAATCATAGTTGTGAATTTAGATCCAGCAGAGAAGCTGGTGATGAAGAGAGTTTAGTTGAGCTTGAAGCATTGTTGGCCAAGCGGTTGCCCAAAGGTATTGGTAAATATAGAGGCAAATTACCTTTGAAATTTTTTTCTTGCAACAAGATTAGACACATAGCTCCTAATTGTCCTAATGGTTATAATGAGCACAAACAAGAGAAATTCAAGAAGTATAAGGGTAAAGGAAAAATATATTGTCTTATAGTTGTTGATGGTGGTATCACTGATGAGGAATTTGATGGTGATGATAATGAAGATATTGTGTCTGTAGCCATTAAAGAGGAGATATCTAATCAGAAGGCATTAGTATCTTGAATGGATAACTCTGATGATTGGATCATTGATAGTGGTTGTTCACATCACATGACCGGTGATCAGAGCAAATTTCTTTCTTTGAAGAAATTTGATGGCGAAGTTGTAAGATTTGGTAATAACTCACCCTGCATGGTAAAAGGTAAGGGAACTATTTCTCTTAATGGAAAGAGAAGTGCAGATGATGTCTACTCGGTTGAAGGTTTAAAGCACACTCTTTTGAGTGTGGCACAACTCAATGACAGAGGATACCCATTGGAGTTTAAGAATGGTATGTGCAAAATCTATGGGAACAAAGGTGAACTAATTGCATCTGGGAAGAAAACTAAAGGTAACCTATTTCACCTTAATCCTAAAGTCAGCAACTATTTAATTGCAAAGATAGATGATAGTTGGCTTTGGCATAGGATATTTTGTCATATAAACTTTGATAACATAGTTAAAGTGAGTAAGTCCAAGACAGTGAGAGGTTTTCCTCAGTTGGATGAACTGATTAATGCTCTATGTAAGGAATGTCAGTTGGGAAAGATGACATCCTCAACTTTCAAGAGAAAATATTTTCAACAGAACATCTGTTAGATTTGGTTCATACAAATCTTTGTGGACCAATAAGGACAAAAAGTATTCAAGGTGACATATATTTTATGATCTTCACAGATGATTTCTCAAGGATGATGTGGGCCACATTCTTGAAGGATAAGACTGAAGCTTTTAGTAAGTTCAAGGCATTCAGGGCCTTAGCTGAGAAGGAGAGTGGTAAGAAGATAAAGTATCTGAGGACTGATCAAGGCAGTGAATTTACTTATAAGGAATTCACTAGATATTATGAAGAAAATGGTATCAAATGGCAGATTTCTGCACCAAGGACACCACAACAAAATGGTATCACAGAGAGAAACAACTGGTCAATTGTTGAAGCTGCTAGGACGATGTTGATACAAGGAGGTGTAGCGATTTTTTTTTGGAGGGAAGCTGTCAGCACAACTGTCTACATTATGAATCAGATTCTGGTAAAGAGAGGTAAGGACAAGACTTCTTATGAATACTGGTGTGGAATATCACCTAATGTTATTTATTTCAAGATATTTGGTAGAAAATTTTTTATTAAGAAAGGTGATTATGTTAGCAAATTTGAGGCTAAAAGTGATGAAGGTATATTTCTTGGTTATTCCACCAAGAGTAAGGCCTACAAGTGTTTTAACAACCGGACACAAAGAATTATTGAGAGTGTTGATGTTCAAGTGGATGAATATCCTGAAGTCTTAGAGGAAACCAGTTTGGAGAAAAAAGATGAAGATCCTTGCATTTTATTTTTGGAACCAGAAACTGTGAAACACGAAACCAGTAAAGAAAATATTGATGTACCAGTTCAATTGGAACAAATAAATTCAGAAGAAGATGATGATAATAAAGAAGATGAACCCAAAGATAATGATCATGTTATTTCAAGATATGTGAGACTCAATCACAATCCTGAGTAGATTATTGGAGATAAGGATGGTGGAGTACTAGCCAGAAGAAGAATCAAAGAGAATTCCTACATGATCTCCACTATTGAACCAAGAATTGCTAAGGAAGCATTTGGTGATGAGCACTGGGCTAAAGCTATGGAGGAGGAACTAGATCAAATTGAGAAGAACAACACATGGACCCTATTACCCTGACTGGTAAATAAAAATGTGATAGGTACTAAGTGGGTATTCAGGAACAAGTTGAATGAAGATGGTATTGTAGTTCACAACAAAGCTAGGTTGGTTTGCAAAGGTCATGCACAAGAAGAAGGAGAATATTATGGTGAGACTTTCGCACTAGTGGAAAGATCGAAAGATGTCATAACTTTACTTGCATTTGTAGCATATAATAAATTCAAGGTATACCAAATGGATGTTAAGTCAACATTTTTTAATGGGATACTGGAAGAAGAAGTATACATTGAGAAGGCAGATGGTTATGCTTTAACTGATGAGAAAGACATGGTATATAGATTGCATAAGGATTTATATGGATTAAAGCAGGCATCAAGAGCATGGTATGAAAGGCTTCATACACATCTGATGAAGATAGGTTTTCTGAGAACCAGTGAAGATATCAACATATATCTCAAATTTGAAGGAGATAAAATACTGGTCAGTGAAGTATTTGTAGATGATATCATATTTGAAGGTAATGATGACATGAGCAATGATTTTGTAGATGTAATGAAAAATGAGTTTGAAATATCTCTAGTGGGTGAAATAAAAAATTTCATAGGCTTGCAAATACAACAAATGAAGAATGGTATTTTCAACACACAGTCTAAGTATGTGAAAGAGGTCTTGAAGACATTTGGTATGAGTGATTGTAAACCAATTGGAACACCAATGGTTACAGGTTGTAATTTTTCTAAAGAAGATGAATCCAAATCTATTGATGAGAAGGAATACAGGTCAATGATAGAGAACTACACTATGTTGTTCATAGCAGACCGGATATAGCTCATGCAGTTGGGCTAGTTGCTAGATTCTAGAAGAATCCTAAGGAAACACATTTGATAGCAACCAAGAGGATTTTTAGATATTTGAAAGGTACTGTTGACTATGGAGGAAACTTTGACTTGAAGGTGTACACAGATGCAGATTGGGTAGGAAATGTTGATGACAGGAAAAGAACAACTGGTGGAGCATTTTTTCTTGGAGGAAGACTTGTTTTATGGAGTAGTAAGAAGCGGAGTTGTACATCACAATCTACTACTGAAGCTGAGTATGTTGCAGCTTACATGAATTGTACCCAGGCTATTTGGATGAGGCACATTTTGGAAGGTTTTAAGATGAAGATTTCAAAACCTATAAAGATCTTATGTGATAATAGAAGTGCCATAAATATTTCCAAGAACCTTGTTTTGCACGGACGAACCAAGCATATTGAATTAAAGTATCATTTCTTAAGCAAAAAAGTGCAGAGTAAAGATGTGATCTTGGAGCATGTTTCTACCAAAGAGTAGCTTGTAGATATCTTTACTAAACCTCTGCCTAAGACTACTTTTGAGTATCTTAGAAGTCAACTAGGGGTGTACCCCTTCATGAGGTCAGTTGAGCATGATGTAGATTACATCAGTCCCGGAGCTACTTACATAATTTTATAGCAGGATTGGTTTAGAAGTAGAGTTATTCAACAGGGGGAGCATCAAGTTGTAGGTTGTTGATGCTGAACAGTGAAATTTGACATTTCATGTTTTACTTTCAATTTGGCGTTGTTGTCGAAGGGGGAGAAAAACTATGTGATTTGTATGATTGACAGAGAGAAGGAATACAAGTTGAAGACAAGCTGAATACTTGGTAATGTAAACCAGGTTTCCTATTCCCAATCACAACAATCAATGGTATTGATATTTGTATTGCCATCAATGCCAAAGGGGGAGATTGTTAGCATTTGCATGAAGATTGCATTAATGATATGTTATGTTGTCATTGATGTCAATTAACTAGTAATGATATTGTTGATATTGTTGTAATGATGTTTTGTAATAGGTAGGAAGAATTTGTGGAGTGAATTGGTATTTCTATGTATTGGAGACTTGAACCGGTAAACCCTACCTATTGATTTGATAAACCCTAATAGATTAAGTTTGGTGAATTGGTTATATTGGTTTATGATCTGAAGATGAGCGGTAATGATTATGACACATATGATTATTGTATGAAGAGAGTTTCAAAGAAATTTTGGCCCGTGGATGAAACATTTTGGCACGTTGATTTAATGCAAAGTGCGTGATGAGTTATTGAGTTTGATGAAGCGATGATGAAGGAGCGGTCGAGGTTTTCTTGATTGATGTGCAGAGATTGCTATGTAATCCAATGGTCATACTTGAACCATCTTGTTTGTAATCTCTATGAGAGAATTAGGTTTTTGTTGTGTTACCGACCTAATTGATTTTTTTATAAGGTCGATGAGTTGTTTAGTTTCAGAGTTGGCAAAGTTTTAGTTGAGTGTGTGGTTTTCGAACTGGATGATGTATCTGCAGCTTGAGTAAAGGTAGATAGAAGCATGAAAAGGATCTGAACAAGAAAGTGTAGTGCTATTCAAACAAATCAACAACTCATATTATTTTCTAACAATTACAGTAGATTGAAATCCCCTAACCGGGTAAGCTCTAACAAGCTTGGTGGTATTCAAATCCTCTAACCAGGTGATCCATTATCTAGGATTTTAAATCCTCTACTGAGGTTACTCCTTATAGAGTATTGCTTCTAACAAGGCATTATAGTCAATCCCCTAACCAGGTGGTTCCTAACAGGATCTGTTCTTAATAGGACTTTTGTAAAGCTTTAATAGGCTAGGCTCCTAGGGTGAAATTCAGAAGAGTTCAGATAGTTATCTTGTGAGTCTCATCTCACCGTGGTTTTTCCCATTTGGGCTTCCACGTCAAAAATATTGTGTCAAGTGGTGAATGTTTTTGTGGTTATGTTCTTATGGTTGATTTTCTTAGCTACTTAATCCACTTTGATAAATCGTGATAACTGAAAGCATTGTGAAATTAAGTTTTACTTATGTTAGTAAAAGCATTTAGATTTTTATGAGTTTGAAGTTGTTTACTATTAGTTTGTTGTAACAGTCAACAGGTTTATCTTGAGGGTTTTTTATCTTGACAATGATATTGCATTGATAGTTATAAGTTTACTTTGAGAAATTGACTTTGAGATTGGTGAAGTTAGTATCAGTTTTTCTATCTACTGATTCACCCCCCCTCTCACTAGTTGACCAGATTCTTGTTCTTTCATCATACCATCAAGATCTTGTAGCTCATCACACATTTTTTACTTCATGCTATGTATTTGATCATTCCCAAGATAAACAATTATCTTCATGCACCAAATCCACTTTTAAACTCATCATGTGCATCATGCATATGTGTAATCTTCATCTTTGATCATCATTCGATTATAGATCATCACAACCAATTCACCGAGCTCCATTGGTTAGGGTTCTTCTCATCAACTGGTTAGGGTTACCGATGTATCTCTACTTTGATAATAATACCAATACCAGTTGCATTCACTTCTTTACTACCAGTTGCTTTACTGCATCATTACCGGTTGCAATACAACTACATTACCGGTTACTATTGACATCAATGCCAATACTATACTTAATCAATGCAATCTTCATGCAATGCCAACACATACATCACCATGTAGAAGCAAAATCATGAAGATGCATGATCGCACATCTAACCTTGGTGTTACTTCTATACAGATGCATACAAAAACACCTACCCATATCCAAAAGCCAAGTCTCTACTACCATTCCACTATTAGAACCATCAAAAGTGGGAGGATGAGACCTCAAAAGATCTCTCATGTGAGTATCTATAACTACATCCTGATCTAGAACAACATCAACACTCCTCCAAGGTGAATGTGAATGTTTTCTCTCTCACTCCTGATACTCAAATCTCTCTTGGCATCCAGAATGACAAGACTCCTCTTGCTAATTCTCCTCCTGCCTTGGCCCCAAACAAACAAGAAACTCCTTAAGCACATTAACTAACTACAAAACTACATCTCCACTTTGTTGATCCTGTTGCTACTCCTTCTGGTTAGATTATTCAAAAAGCTTGAGATGAGTATTTCGTATACTACCCATATGACCACTATGACCATGGCCTCTAACTCTACCAATCATCTTGTCTAAGTAAGACAAAAAGAAACAATAAGCTAAAAATCTAGGGAAACTAAAGCAAGAAAAACAACTAGCAGGATAACCTCATGGCTAAACCATTCTAAAGTGCTAACACGCACAATGGGCTCATATGAAACCAGAGTACCTAGTGTATGAACATGGGCTCTGATACCAAATGTAATGTCTACCAAAACACCTTAGAGAAATAAAGCTAACTAACATGCAAATAGAGATTTTTTTTTTAAAACATCATTTATTACGACACATTTAATCAATACTCAAATACAACTAACAACAATATACATGTTATGTACTTATACATCATAATCATAAGCATAAAAGCATAATCATAAAAACTCATTACACAAGCGTAAATAAACACCACTCAACATTCATCTTCCCTAGGGTATCTCAACGCTATTACTTATAACACCACCATAACAAATAAAATCCTGGTTATTTCTAATATCCAATGCATCCTAACAAAAATATCATCTACTCTTCCATGCATATACATATAAGATCATTCTCTAATCTATCTATCATGAATGGAACCACTAACAATGCAAATACCATTTAAACCCCATTAGGTTCATTTTAAAATAACCAAACCAAATGTTCCTAACCCCAATTACTTAATCATCATCTAACATCATTACTCTTCTCCCAAATGATCTATCACATTACTAACCCATCTCTTTTAACACAACAAACATCCATATGATACTAAGTGCACATCAATAGAACCAATCACATTATTCTCATTAATAATTTAGTATTCAAGATACAACATGATACATCAATATGTCTTACTACAAGAGTCATTTTCATCCTTAATACATCATCTATCACTACATTTACATTATCCATTTATATCAAGGAACATAGCTCTTAACTATAAATACTATGATATCACAAAATCTATAAATACATATGCCATATGAATCATGTGCATACATCTACTACAAAATATTTCCATAAGATTAAGAGATAAGAATCCACATCCATGCATAAAAGCATCTAACAAAGTGTTGGCAATTGACACTCATCCAGGCTCATGGTATTGGGTTGGATACTTATCTGGTATTGTTGACAAATGCACACTCCAATGAGACATTGTAGGTGATTGAAGGTTTTGTCATTGATGGCAACCTTGCAATCATATGATACTGACAAGACAATATACCGGCACTAGCAATGACAGACTCTACACCGGCACATAGAACACTGGCAATAAAAGGAAGTATACCGGCACCCAGCCTGACAAGAATTTTGTTTATAATATATTCTGTAATTAATTGTAAAATCATTATAAGCTGACTTGGCAAGTTGTAAAATGACTCATATATGTATGAGATCATTATAGAACATTTTGTAAGTAAGAAGATAGGCGAAATAAGGTAGACCTATTATGCGAATTATAGATTAAGGGTTTATGTATGAAGTAGAGCTAAAACCGGTACTGGATCTGGCATAGTAGATTCTATTTCAAAGAAGTACAAGACATTGGATTTGCATAATCCATTTTGTAAGTCAGTGAGACTTCCCATTTTGAAATTGAGAAGTGAGCTCTAGGCACTTGGCCTTCTTGCATGTGCAGGCCCCTATTGTAGCAATAATATTCTCTTATTGGCCAGTAAGTGAATATTGTGGGTCACAAATCCCACCGAGGTTTTTCCCATACTGGGTTTCCTCATTAAACTATTATGTTATGGTGTGCTTTTCATGTGGTTGTTGTTATCTCTGTTTATTGCTTTACTTTTTGTTTACTGGTATACAGTATTGATATGCTTTACATGTTTAAGTTAAGAAAATTCTATAACTGGTTAGATACTGATTCACCCCCCCCTCTCAGTATCTTTGGGAATCCTAACAGGTATCCACCCATATTCTAGGATTGACATCCGACATTCAAGGAAACCGTCAGGCAAGGGTAACTGGAAAACTAGGATCTGGTATTTGGAGGTGAACATAGGAGATTGATCCGACAAATCTTAAAGCGGAAACAATAACGAAGATTAATGTTTATATTTTTGTCTAGGTCAGCATGTAATTACCTTGTAATATGATTGAAAGTTGACATAAGGCATTCATTTTCATGTATGTAAGGGTATATAAGTCAGTTCAACTAGGTCATTTTGGGATATAGGTGTGATATGATTTATGCAATTATATGAGCGAGATCTTGATCGATAGAATATGAATGGAATGATCTGTTGTTAGTCCTGATTGATTGTCAAGAGGATTGGGAAGAGAACAGGGTTACTGGTAAGGAAGGAGTTATTGTTAATTGGTACAGACACTGCTGAAACCAAAACTCATCTGGCTTATCAGATGAACACCAAAGTTTATATTTTTCTTTGTAATTTAGTATTTTAAATAATGTAGTCAGTGAGGCTCTTTTGTGATGAGCAATACGCTCCAGGAAGTGTGCCTTCCTGCATGTGCAAGCCCCTCTTATAATATTTATTCATTTGGCTAGTGGATAGATATTGTGGGTCATCAATCCCATCATGGTTTTTCCTCTTTGAGGTTTTCCACGTATAAATATTTGTGTTATGGTGTTCATCTTTGTGGTTGCATTAT
Source organism: Cryptomeria japonica (assembly GCF_030272615.1). Classification (NCBI taxonomy): domain Eukaryota; kingdom Viridiplantae; phylum Streptophyta; class Pinopsida; order Cupressales; family Cupressaceae; genus Cryptomeria; species Cryptomeria japonica. The sequence goes on from NC_081409.1 coordinate 23,737,906, forward strand.
TATCACTAGTTGTTACTTGCTTTTATGCATACCGGTTATAGAGTTGTTTTGTTAATAAGGTTTAAATTAGTCTTACCAGTAGAACACTGATTCACCCCCCTCTTAGTGTTCTTGGATTCCAACAACTAGTATCAAATCCTCATGCCTTAGAATAAGTTTAACAACTTAAGGAAGATCCTAAATCTAGAATCCATGGAGATGAGCATAGAGAAAGAACTTGAAGTAGCACTTGAAGACTATGATGCTGAAATATTGAAGAACATGAAGCTACAAGATGAGTTAAATTTTGCAAAATAATTCATCCTTATCCTGCAAGAGAGGTTGTCATCTACTCAAGCCAAAAGGAAGGAACTCTTAAAAAATTAGGATGGTGAAGAGAAGAATGCTTTAAAGGAACTATGTCAGAAGGCGAGTCAATAAAATGGTGTGATGAAGAATGAAATGCAAGCCCTAACCATGAGGATGTCTAAGGAGATTGAAGATAGGAAGAAAAATGAAGAAAATCTTGCCATATCTCTGAAAGAAAGATCTAAAGAATGCATTAGGTTGGCACATGAGAATGATGTGTTGAGAACTGAATTGGTGCATTCACAAAAAAATGAGCATGAGTTGGAAAGAATGATGACAATCCTAAGAGTAGATCCAGATGCTGTTGTATGCGGGAAAAGCAGGTCAATAGAACTCAAAATGCGAAAAATGGAGCTCTAGGGAGCCTTGCTCACACACTCATAAGACTTCTTGGTGCAAGCTATGGAGTAATGAAGTATCACTCAGCTTCCCAAGGTTGGTCCCATGGTTCTCTATCTTACACGGTCCCTCAAACCAATGTTTTTGCTCTTAGATTACTGAGCAAAATGGTTTAGGGATGGAAAATGCAAGAACGAGGGATGCTTTTTGTTGGTTTTTAATATGATATGCATCCTAAGCTATGCATGAATCTAGAAATGCAATAAACTAACTATAAGATGACAAGGTTAGTATAAATACTATCCTAACATGATATATTAGTATAAGATTGAGCTAAATGATAAAGAAAGTATTCTAAACATGCATATTTAGACTAATTCCTAGTTAAAAGAGAGGCTAAATGATGAGCATATATGAAATGAAAGCTTGAATTTATTTGAGCATAAGTATGATACTACAAACTTGGATGATGAAAATGGAGGAATGAGAGCTCTATTTATAGCAAAAATAGGGCAATGGATGGTCAGGATTGAAAGAGTTTATCAAGGGTTGAGTTTGAAAGTTGGGAATCCATGTTTGCAATTTGCACCAATGAAATGATGACAATTGTCAACATAGGGTTGGGTTGAGAGAAGGGGTTGGAGACATTAAATGCCTGAGAAGACCTCATGATTATCTAGAGGGTAAGGGTCAAGCTTAAGTTAAGATTACCCATTGGATTAAGAGTTAATCCAAGGATAAACTCTTGTGCAAATGATTAAGGAATAACCATGGTCAAAGCAATGAATGCTTGAAGAGACCCTTGGGTTAGATGAAGGTTAAGTTAGGCAAAAAGTCTCTAACCATGTAAGAGGGTTGAATTAACCATTAATGGTTTGGGAGACTTTGGAAAATTAAGTGGTTGAAGACTTGAAGCCTTTAATGGTTATCAAAGACTTTAAGGTTTTGAGAAGTGACCTCCCCTTGCTTAGGGATGTGACAAAGTTTAGAAGATGGGTTAGGTTAATTTAGAAGTGATTAGAAGGGTCTAGAAGAAATTTAGGAATAGGTTTTAGAATGCAAGTGGGAGATGTAGGAAAATGCAAGTGGATGGAGGGATAATAGGATTTAATTGAAATAAAGTTAATTTAATTCAATTTAGTTGTAATTTGGGGAAATTAAATAAATTAGATTTATTCAATTTAGGATAACTATTTAATTAAATTTGAATTTAATTAAAAGTGGATAGAAGGGATTTAATTGAATAAAATGATTTATTCATTAAATGGTATAGTGAATTTAATTGAGCAATTTACTTAATTAAATAGAGGAATGCGGGTAATTTAATTAAATTGGATTTAATTAAATAGAGAAATGAACATAAAATATTCATTTAGGAATATGGTCATTTTTATACGTCTACAACTACAAATGAATATGAGACAATTTTAAGGCTAGTTCTGCAAAGCTTGATAAATTATTGAAGAATCAAAGGGACACTGGGGACACTAGAGGTCTTTTATTTGATCATGGAGAAAGCTCCAATACTTCAAATTAGGAGAACCTACCAGACAACCTGAATCAAAGGTCACCGGTCAGACAACCCAATGCACATAAATTTAATGGTAGATTCTTTGTTTGCAATAAGTTTGGTCATATGGAAAGTCAATGCAGAAATAGAGTCAATCAAAATAATAATTTAGGTATCGGTCAGTGTTTCAATTGCAAAAATTATGATCATATGACAATAGATTGTAGAATGAATCTGAAATGTCATGCATGTGGAAAGTTTGGACATGTGGCTAATCAATGTAGGTCAAAAAATTATCAAGGTTACAACAAGGAAATTCAAAAGAACAATGTCACTTGCTATGCATGCAACAAAGTAGGACATATTGCTAAATTTTATAGAAGCACAAACCCACTGGTAGGAAATGATGAAAAGGGAAAAAAAAGGTCGATGATATCCGAAAGGAGCATGAGAAGAAATGGATTAGAAAGTATGAGGATCAATCAGCTGAAGCAAATACCCCAGTTACTCAACAGACATAGCAGAATGTTCCTGCACCAACACAAAACTCATCCGATAAGTAAGGTATTACCCTTAGGGGGAGGCAAACTAATGACAGATATTGCATTACCACCAGTAGTGGTCTGAAAGCTGAATTCATACTTTGGAAAAGTTAGTCAGAAGGTTCACCGATGTAGATATGATGGACCTTGGATCTGGTATGATATGTCGGCAAGCATTTATGTCAATGAGGAATTAGGGTTTCACGGGTTAAAAGGAAAAAAGTGATTCATCTTTCACCACCAACCATTCAAAGCAAGTCAAATCGAGTTGAAGAAGATTGAGAGAGATCTTAAGCATTCTCAGGTGAATTCCAGTGCATCCTGAGTGATTTTTCAAAGATTTTTCATCGATGAAGTTTCTAAGGTATTTCTCAGTTTTTAGCTATCTTTTTAGAATTGCAATGGCTTCTGGATCTACTCCCTCTCTGGGAGATGTTGTCACTCCTTTTGTGGTTGATATCAAAGATCATCCTTGCCCAATATTTAAGAAATACCCTAAGATTGTGAAGGTTGATGATTCAGTCGGCAAATTTTCTAGGGTTACCAATGACATTCTTTATGTTGAGGATGTTAGAGCTTACATTCACTATATTTTAAAATAATTGGGCACATTAGAAATGAAAACCATGTATATGACAACATTTTTGGATAAGAATGGTGTAATAACACCAGAATTCAGACATTTTAAGGATCTAGGGTTTACAAACATTTTGGAGATGCCTGAATTTGATGATGAAATCATCCGGTATGTATTAAGTCATGTTCATGGTGAGTTTATATGGCTAGATCAACCTCATAAAATCACTAAGGATGCCATTCAGGCAATTACCAATTTTCCCCAGGTTGGTTAGAGACCGGATAAGAAGAAAATCTCTAACAATGAAGTCACTAAGCTAACTAGTGCTACATTCGACAAACACTCTATTAGGATTAGCACATCAGGGCTAAGGACATGCAATTTGCTAGCATGGTTATCGGGTATAAGGTAGCTCAATATAAGTGGTTGAACTCTGTTTCTAGCTCTTGTATATACTGTGCACATAAGATGATCAAGGAAAATGAGAAATATGATCTTTGCCAGTGTATGTGTGATGAATTCATGTTGAATCTTGGGAAAATCAAAGGTGAGAAGAAGGGAGTATTATGGTATGATAATCTTATTGTTTGTTTGATGCTCTTTTTCTATAATGAGACCTAGAGATCTTGTAAAAGGCAATGGGCCTTTGACATTCTATTAGGAAAACAAATCAAGGATGCCTTAAGAAACGTAGGACAGGACAAAGAATCCACCTTATGGGGATATTTCAAGGCTTTTCAGAAGGCAATGAAACAAAGGAAAAGGGTGCCAAAGCATATTGTTGATAAGTATTCTACTGAGATCTATTTTATGGTTAAGAAAGATGAAACTCTAATTGAAGGAGTGCAACATAGAAAGATATGAATAACTGATATAGGATATGAAGTTTATACAGAGATCTTGGACCTATATACCAAGACACTTACAAATGCCCTAGTAGATGAGACAGAGAAGACTTTTGGGATAGAAAAGAAGAAGGAATCAGAGGTGCAAATAGGGTTCAGGTTGTCCAGAAGATGTCCACTAAAATAAAATAGATTATTGGACTAGTAGAGTCATCTTCTCTAGCAGCAGTTCAGGCCCCACTAGTAGCAACGACTAGAAAAGGAGTGATGAAAAGGAAGAAACCAGAAACCTTTATTGTCCCAGTTGCTTTGGGATCTGAAAATGAAGAAGAACCCTCTAAGATTCCCAAAATTTACATGAGAATTCAGAGGAAGAAGCCTAAGGAAGGAAAGCAGCAAAAAACCAAGGTCACCCCTCCGGCAGCCCATGAGCAACCTTTGAAGGAGAGGAAGCGTATAGAGAAGAGGAAACCAGTCAGAGATACAACTCCCTCATCTGAGAAAGAGAAGAAATCTAAATTGGATAAGGCTCTTGAATTTGGTAAAAGTATAAAAATTATCGCTCCTTTATCTGTAGATGAATGGATTGATCAAATCCCTAAGGATAGAATTTTGAGTAATATACAATATTATTATGTGCATATGGATAATGTTGAGAAAAAGGAAAATGAGGAAGCAATTTTATTATACTTAGAGATATATAACAAAGCCTTAATTGATATAGAAAAGTATATTCTAGCAAAGTTTTACAATAAATTAGATGCTAGGAGATTATCTACTATTGAGGAATATAAGCATATAAAGGTTCAAAAATTGTTGATTGTTTGTGGTGCAATGACTGAAGAAGAGATACAATAGTGTCTTGAATTTGCTAATAAAACAATTTTCCAGAGTAGACACAGGGATGTGATTCTTATGGTGGGAAGAGTGAATGAAATAGTTAAAGAGACTCATGAGGCATGGGTAAAATTCTTTATTGATAAACCAGATTTCTTTACATCACCAAAAGTTTCTCCTAAGTCTGACATTCTAGACATCCCAATTGATGATAAGGATAAAGGGATATTAGGTGAAGATCCACCGGTTTTGGATACAAAATTAAATAAGGATATTCCTTCGACAATCACAAGTGTATAGGATATAGAGGAAAATAAACCGATAGACAATATTGAGGACAATTTTCCTCTGGTTATTGATGTAGATACAATTGAGACTCATGTGGAAAAAGAAATAACTACAGCAAGTGGCGAAGCCACCAGTGCCATGGAGTAGAAAAAGGAAAAGGAACAAAAGGTGTTAGATACTTGATCAGTCCCAAAGACACTCGGAGGGGGGGGGAATCAGTGTCTAACCGGTTAACCAAAGATTTAAACTTGTTTGCAACTTTATAACCTAAATTAATATACTAGTAAATAAGAAATAATGCAATAAAGAGAAATAAGAGAGATAGCATAAATACACACCATAACACAAGATATTTTGGCGAGGAAACCTCGTAGGGGAAAAACCTTGGTGGGATTTGTGACCCACAATATTTACTCACTGGCCAATATGAATAAATATTATTGATACAATAGGGGCCTGCACATGCAGGAAGGCCAACAGCCTAGAGCTCACTGCTCAATCACAAAAGGATTCACACTAACTACAAAATTAGATGATTAAATCCAATGACAATGTATTGCTCAAAATAGCATTTGCAATGTTGGATTCAGTGCCAGTTGAAGCTCCGTCAAATACCTCTGCCATAAACCTTGCTTCGCTCTTCTCTACTCTTATTTTCTCATAAAATAATTACATCAAAATGCATATACAGATATTCGCTCTCATAATCTGCTTGCATTAGCTAATTACATATCCTTTCACACATTTCATACTTGCAAAATGACCTATAAGATCTCATACATATATGAGTCTTTATAATACATCATGTCGGCTATACAATAAAATTACAATAAAAAACAATATAATTTCCATGTCAGCTGGGGTGTCGGTATAGTCTGGATGTTAGTATGAATATCCTATAGTGCATGTCGGTGCCAGTAGATGATGTTTGTGTTGCCAGTATAACCTATGAATCATTTTACCAGTTGGTTGCCATTAGTGACAACATCAACTATTCTCATCTGAGTGTAGAATGCCAACAATCTCCCCCTTTGGCATTGATGGAAACACTCATGAGAATAATCCAAAAACTATTATCCAAAAATGAAGTCCAAAACTGATCCAAAAATAGGAGTGCTCCCCTTGAGCAAATGATCTCATCTGTACATTTTTCTCCATACTGCTACTCCCCCTTTGACATCAATGACAAAGGATGTCAAAAAGTATCAAAGAATTCAAAATTCTACCTTATAGCCTGTATCCAGTTGTGTACAATTTGAAAGATATCCCTCAAAATTAGATTAAGACTCTGCATGAATTTGGTGTTGAATGGTTTCAGTTTGCTGGATCATACCAGTCAGATAATGCATTTGATGCTCTGATGATCTTTCTCCTTGAATTGTTTCTTTAGATAGCTCAACATGCTGAGTTATAAGGTTGTCCAATCTAGGACTAAGTTTATTTTTCAGCTCCGGGGCCTTCATTATTATCCTTGCTTTTTCTTTTTCCAATTTCTCAATCTTTTAAAATAAAACTGCCATTTCTTGATCTAAAACATAAGTAAGATCCGAAGAACCTATCATGTTATCTGCTACATCATCAATCTCTTTTTGTGTTTTCCTTATCTCATCATCAATATCTTCTATCATATGGTGAGGGTTGCATACTTCCTTATACAATTCTTTATATTCTAAAATGGTGGAATTAAGTATCAGTAAAAAGGAATCAATATGCTCAGTACAATCCTTGATAGTTTTATCAAAGAATTCATTTTTCTCCTTATTCACCCTTTCCTTAACAGTCTCTTCATTAATCTTATCCACAGTTAGAATATTTGAAGCAATGAATTTGGACAATGTATCCAATTTATCTAAAGATCCATCAATATGATCTATCTTACATGTCGGTGCAATCATTTTTAAAATAGGTAAGGTGTCATCAATGGCCTTAAATGCTAAGGCGTTGCAATCAGTGATCCTCTTTATGGAGTCCAAAAGTACATATGTTACAGTGGTAGGTCTATAATCCATGGTGGAAGTGCTAGGCTCTGCAATAACTTTCTTTTCTTCAGATACTTGTCCAATTGCCTTGACCACTTCTTCCTTGTTTCCATCATTGAACTCTTCTTTATTCACTATTTCTTCCTTATGATCATTATGTGTTTCAACTTTGTTTTCATCCTTACTATCATCCTTAACTTCTACCTTGCTGACTGTCGGTTCAGTTATACTCTATTTAGGTTCTTTCTCTATTTATTTCTCTACCTTATGCTAAGTGTCAACATTTATAGTTTCAGTTTGTGCTTTTACCTTTGCTTCTGCTTGTGCTTCTATCAATTTCTCAATGTTAAGTTAAGTATCATTGGGGATGCTATCGGGTTTCTCAACTTGTGCCGGTATCTCAATGTTCTCAGAGTCAATAGTGTTGACTAGTGACTTAGAGATCTCAATATGTGTAGCTTCATTTTGCTTTACCTTTGTGGTTTCCTTGTCCATGACAATGTTGAAGTCCTGAGTGTCCACATTCATGGTAAAAGGAATTTCAGATTCTAGATTAGTATCATCTCTTGTTGTTTCCTTTTCCTTCTCTTCCAATTGACTGTTAGTTTATACCAGTGCCTCTGCAGTTATTGGAGGGGTGTCCTATGCCGGTGGAGGAAGGTTACCCTTGACCTTTATATCAGGTACACTACCAATTTTACTTTTACCTTTATCCTTCTAATATACCTTTGCAAAAGACATCCATTTTTTGTCTATCCTTTTCTTCTTTCTTTTCCCTTTCCACAAAAAATATGTCCCACTTGTTTGTTGTTTCATCTGTTATTTATTTCACTTGGCCTACCATAAGGCTAACCTGTCGGTGACCACTTACAAAAACTGATCTATTTGCCTCTGAAATTAAGTCATCAATTTCTTGTTTGGAATTAATAGGATGTATAGCAAGTAGAGCATCTACCTATAATTTCTTATCTAATTCCATTACCGATATTCTTTTAGCCTCTAACCTTAGGTACAAGTCATTAGGAAAAACATCTACAACTTCAATATGAACTTTCTTGTAGATATGAAGATATAAAATTATACTTTCTTCTATGATGTCTTTATCCAAATCCTTGAAATAATGATAAAGCTTATTCACATTGCTAAGGTTACCTTCTTGTGTAATTTCATTTGACAACTCTTCCAGTGTAAGAGTATGTGGTGCCTTAGGTTCTTGTTTCTTCTTTGGAGTTACCTTCTTCTTCTGACCACTAGGCTCTCTTACAACCTGTTGTTTCTTTCTTTGAGTTCTTGTCTTCTTGGGAGATGGAGCACATGTCGGTGAGGGTTTTCTTTTTCTATACACTCTCTTGAATTCAACTGCCCTGTTATCATCAAAATCAGAAGAAGTAGCTACTGGTGAAATGTGAGCTACTGGTTCCTGTTCTGATTTCCTTTTTACTTTGGTAGCAATACCATTGATATGAATTAGTCCTTATGTTACCTCTTTAACCACTTTTGAAGCATCTCTTATTAGCTTTTCTCTTTTCTTTCTTTGTTTCTACATGTCTACATCTTTCTCTATTATCTCGACACTACCAAAAATTTCTTCAGAAGGTTTCGGTGGAGCATCTAATATGATTTTTGCATATGAATCTAAAATGTGAATATCCACCTCATATCCTGATGAATACTAAGAGGGGGGGGTGAACTAGTATACCGAAAAACACTGCACTTAAACACTTAAATAGTTTAAAGATAAACTGGTAAAACAATTTAACAGACAAACCGGTTATCACACATGCAAACCAAAATGCAAATAAAGCATTCACCCACAAAAGCAATACAACCATAACACAAGATATTTGATGTGGAAACCCAAATGGGAAAAACCACAGTGAGTTGGAACTCACAAGTCACTATCTGTAGAATAGAAACCAGACTATTTAAGGGTAGACCAGTTAAGGTCTAACAATGTTCTTCACCAGAACAGATCCTGTTAGGAATCTCAATCTCTGTTAGGAGATAAGTCCAATCAAGGACTACCTTGCTAGAGGATTTTAGATTCACAGAGGTGAACCACCTTGTTAGAGGATTTTACAAAAGGCTTTTGGGCCTACTCGATTAAGGGCTACAGACTTGTCAAAGATGTGAGTAATCAACAAGTGTTTGATCTATCTAATAGCATAGACTGCTCAGTTAGATCCTTGATAGCTCGTTCTTAATGTACTCCTACATTACTTCAGTCTTCTACACATTTATATTCTTTTCAACTCCTCAACCACCTTAAATCCTAGCAACAACATAAACCCTTTTTTTTGCAACAACCTAAAACCCTAGACATGATGTCCTTTTAAAGGAATTTGATTTCATGTCAGTCCAATAGGATTACATTTCAATTTCTAAGGTTCAATGAATCTAGACATACTCAGTAACATGACACAAGAAGCACTGCCAGTGTGTCAGCACCATCAAACAATCAGTGGATTGGTAACTCATCACAAAATGTTGGTTGGTAACTCATCACAGAGTATTACCAGTTCATACAAAAAGCCGGTTGCCAGTTTGACAAAAATGAAGACTAGTAGAAATTTTTTATGCCGCTTTAATCCCTCATACCGCTTGAGGTCAACATGTCGCTTTAGACCAGTAAACACATTCTGTAAAACATCAATAGTCTAATGACTATAATACAACATACCTACAACATATCGGTTGGAACAAATACCAATTGTTCTCTAACTCATACATATAAAAAGGATCTTAATGCAAGTGTGTGTCCATCAATGACAATCACAACATTAACATAAAAAATGCCAACAATCTCCCCTTTTGGCATTGATGGCAACACTTAGGAAAATAAAATTTTGACATCTAAGTGTTTTACAATAAAATCATGCCATTAGCAAAATTGCTCCCCCTAAGCATATACACTATCCCTTAATCAATACAATGTATAGCAATTTTGCATACAGAGCATAAACATTGAGATATCAAAGCATATAGCATATAGCAAAATTTTAAGTACCAGATACTTCTCCCCTATACTTCTCCAAAATAGAATACTTCTCCCCCTTTGCCAACAATGACAAAGTACCGCTAAATAACCCTGTGTCCATTTGATATATAAAATAAAATAAAAGTTTATGACAGTAAGGAATAGTACTTGTCAAAAATGGATTTATAGTCTTGCAAGAATTGCTTCATTGATAGAGACCAGGACTCAAGTAGGGAGGTGGCCACTTCTTTCTCTATTTGCATCTGGGAGACCTGTACTTCCATGGCATCAACTGTGCTCATCTCCTATGTAACTATCAAGGCATCCAGGTTCAGATAACACTTATGAAGAATTTGCAGATGTGGAAATAAAACCAATTGAAGCTCCTGCAAATCTCTAGACCGTGTGCTGATCTCTTGCTCCATTTTTGTTGACTGGACATGAAACCGGTGAACGGTTTGCCCATAAGTTGTGAAGGAATCATAAGGTGGATTGAATGTACTCAAGTAAGAATATAAGTTTTTTTGAAGCTTTTGCTTTTGAGCTAGCACATCATCATAGAATAGATGGGGTTGGTAGATTTTTCTAAGTAGAAGATTTCCCTCATCCAAAGTGTCCCTTATATTCTTTTGGTCTTTCTGCAATTCAGACCGGAGCTCATTCAACTTCTTTACCAGAGCAATGTTAAGATCTTTTTGATGCTCTTTCTTGACATTTGCCTCAGCTGCTTCTTCCAAGCTCTACACCTGATCATCCACTATTGTACATAGGAGCTTTAGTCTAGCTAATGATGAATCGATATTTGGAAAATTTGCATTGGGTATCAAATCGGTAAGTGTGTCCACAGCCACTTGAATTATATCCTGCTCCTTCTTCCTTTGAATGATTTCAAGGCACTCTTGAGCAACCTTGATGCTCTGCATTAGCTCCAATTCACTTGTAGATTGGAGATCTGTGGGACTGGAGAGGTCAGCCGATTTGTCTTGACTCCTGGTTGCCTTTGGAGTCTCCATCTGGGTGCTCTTCACCGCTTCTCCTACCTTGTCCTCTTCCGCTTTCTTCTTCTCTACTTCTCTCCTCTTCTCTACTTCCTTATCCTCCTCTGCCTTTTTCTTTTCTACTTCCTTCTTCTTCTCCTGTTCCTTATCTTCTTTTTCCTTCTTCTTCCTCTCTGCTTCCTTCTTTTTCTCTTGTTCCTTATCCTCCTCTTCTTTCTTTTTATTTTCATCTTCTTGCTTCTTTTTCTCCTCTTCATTCTTCTTCTGCTTCTCCTCTTCATTCTTCTTCTTCTTCTCCTCTTCCTTCTTCTTTTTCTCCTCTTCATCTTTTTTGTTTTTCTCCTCTTCATCTTTCTTCTTCTTTTCCTCTTCATGTTTCTTCTTTTTCTCTTCTTCCTACTTCTTCTACTTCTCTTCTTCATCCTTTTTCCTCTGCTCTGCCTCTTCCTTTGCTACTTCCTATTTGTCCTTGGCTTTCTTCTCCTATTCAACCTGTTGCTCTTGTCCTATTGCCTCAGATGGTATTTTCTGAGTAACATCTTCTTCATCCAGGGCATCGACATCAATAATGTCGATCGACTCATCAACCAGATTTCCTTCATCATCAAATGCTTCATCCGGTTTGGATATAACCGGTTCTTTCTCAGCTTGTCGGTTGGCTTCATCCAATTGATGCATCTTTAGAGAATCTAGAGCATGAGTGTGTGTATCCTTGAGCACTTCCTTACCTTTTCCTTCTAGTAACAGGAGTCTTCTTCTTCTCATGAAGAAAAGACCTTTGTATTTGTTCATTACATCAAACAGTTCTGAATTTGATACATCAGGAAAGTGTTCAGCAAAAACTTTTTCTCTCATTTCTTGTTCTTTCTCTATGGCAATGCACCATTTATTGTCTAAGAACTTATACAAAGAATCCGGTGTTTCAGATCTAATTTCTGAAGGGGACTGGTCATTAATACATAAATATTGAATTATTTCTTTTTCCACCGCCTCCTTTTCATCATCATTAAAGTCATCAAAATAATCAATTAAATCATTCAATACTTTTCTCCTAATTTTTTTTATAGTTCTTTGACAATGTGTCAAAGGTTTGTAGGAGGAGATATCTATATTTATCGATGCGAAAAATGTCAGTTCACTCTTTGTCTTCTTTCTTGTCTGTCTCACCTTCTTGGGCTGCTCCTTAGACACAGTTTCTTCTGAGTCCGGAGAGTTGCTTTTTGTCTTCCCTTTCCTCTCGAAGACTTTAGCCGATGCTGCTTCTAGTTTCTTTTTGGCTGGTGACCACTTGGTCACTCTTGGAGTTGCAGTAGTAACCGGTGCTGATGCTGCAAGCACTACCTTAGCCTTCTTCACTATTGGTTCTTTCTCTTTCACTGCTGGTGGTTCCTTAGCCAGTGCTATCCTCTCTAGGTAGGTGTTGGTTCTCTTCACCTTAGGATCAAGCGGTGAGGCAATAAGGGTAGAGGCATACACTTCCAACATGTCGTACATCACCTCATTGCCCATTGGCTCCACTTCTTCAATTCTAGGCTCAACAGCCTCCATTTTGCATTTGTCCACCTAGATGGTGAAACAAATGTCATCTTCATATTTATTGACGATATCACTTGAGATCCTCATCCTTTGGCTCATTTTTTGTTTGAACTCATCAAAATACTTGTTTAGAACTTCAGGATAACCGATTCCCACTTCTTGCAAACTTTCCTTTATCTGTTTGGTAACCGGTTGGTCCATAGACCACTGAATGTCTCCCACTCATGGGAAGTATCCTTGAAAGTAAAAGAACAACCCAACCACTAGTTGTCCAAACTTGAACCTCAGTGCATTATCTTGTTTGATTGATTTTAGGTTCAATAGGAGTTGCCTCTGCATACCGGTGCATAGGTCAAATGATGCATCCCCCTTTATCATCCGGTAAGCAGCATTTACCGCTGTAGCAGATATAGAGTTAATCTTGTTGGCTGAGAATGTCTAGTATCCAATCACCATACACGCATACTTCACCAAATCATCCTTGATTGAATTGACTATCATGCCACATGAGTCACTCACTAAACCGGTGAGCATGGACATTTCAATTTTTCTAACAGTCCTTAGGGCTGGTACTTCCCCTATATTGCAGAAACCGGTGACTACATGAATTGCCTGCGGCGTGATATCATGTATCCTCTCTAGGTACATTTTGTCACCATGGACTCTGCTCAAAATGATTCTTTGTAAAGTCTTCCAGGAAGTATACAACATTATGGAGTTGCTTCTTCTCCAAGAGACTATACTCCGGTTTGATTTTCTTATCCTTTCCACAAAATAGACCTAGTTGGGAGTGGATGGCCAGAGATCCTAGGTCTTCAATCTTGTAATCTATGTAGTTAGAAATTCCCTCTTCTACTATCACTCCAGCTAGAACTTGTGATAGGGCATTATACTTTGACTTTCATTGAATAAAACTTTCAGACTCAATAGATGCACTAGAACTGGTATGAGATGTGGAAGCCATTGTAGAAATTTTAAGAACTTGAGAAATACCTTTTAAAACACGCGAATTTAGGGCTTTCTGATTCTCCTTCACTCCTCACTTCATCGGTAGTTGAATCACCACTTTGTGTTCTCCACTTGACTGTTTGCTATTTGAATTTGAATCTCCTTCACAGTTTCTCAATTTCTCCAAATCTTTGCTCAAATCATCTTTTCGTCTCTCTGCTCTTTGAAAAACTTTTCTTCGCTCAAAAACTGATAGTGAGAAATGATTTCAAAAATGCTTTTAAACATAGTCCTCACCTACCATCATTAATGCTCCTCCATTAGGGCATAAACCCTAATTTGTCTTTTTACCATTTTCGGTCTTCTGCCAAGCGACAGGTATCATATACCGGTTAAGGTCTTTTGCCAGTATAAACCAGGGGTTCGAAAACATTTTTCCATTTGCTCCCCCTAAGCCTTTTGAAGCTTAGTTTGTTGGTTCTGATATTTCCACACTAGGTGCAGAAATTGATTCCTCTTCCAACATTACTAGTTTCCTCTTCCAGGTTTTGTTCATGTTTGCTTGAACTATTTCAACATCAATTCTTCCTTCCTAAGTGACCGGTATATCATCAGATATACTCTTTCTACTTCTGTAGAATCTTGCAATGTGACCCGGTTTGTTGCAGAGATAGCAAACCAATCCAGGTGCTCCCCAAGGTCCATTGTTCATGTTTCCATTCTTCCTTCTACATGTTGCAGCAGTGTGACCATGACCATGACAAATCATACAATTTTCTCTCCATTTGGTTGCCGCTTGATAGCCACCGCTTCTTGGCTAATGATTGAAGACATTAAACTGGTTGTGATTCCAGTTCACAAAAGGATCAGGACCAACTCCTTGGGTCCTTTGAGGATATCTTCCAATGTCATTAATGACAGAAATGCACTCAAATGCTATATTCCCATACTTGTTGCATGCATAACAGTTACCATTGAATCTATAGGATCTAGGCTTATCATTTAGGAAATAAGGAAAATTGTTGTAAGCCTTACTCCTACACACATTAGCAGTATGTCCTTCTTTAAGATAGTTGAAACAAATAGGTTTAAAATTTTGCTTACCTTTATCCTTTGATGTCAGTTGCTTCTTTGATGCTTTAGCATTTGGTCCAGAGGTTTCACCTTCCTCATGACTGGAATAACCAAGTCCATTGGTATTCTTGACCGATTTGGCAAATTCAAGCTTTTGCTCTAGCTTGACAGTACTTTTGATGAACTTGGCAAGTATTTCCTTTGACTCAGAGAGTTCTTTGGAAATAACAACATTTATTTTCAACAGGTTTTCATTCTCAAAGATGGTAGTGTTCAGTTCTCCTTACATGTCTTCCTTTTCCACCTTGCTTGCATGGAGTTGAGCATTTAGGGAACTCATCTCTTGTTTCAACTTGGAGATCTCAAAATCTCTTTCTTTCATTAGGTCTTTAGCTTCTCTCCAATTCTCAAGCTCTTGACACATCCGGATAGTCAGTCCTTCCAACTCCTTTCTCAATTTGGAGTTTGATTCATTCAACTTATTTACTTGTGCAATTAGGGCTTCCATGTCTTATTCATCTGCAGAACTATTTTTAGATAACTCCATCAGCTTTTCTGCATGTTCTCTCCTTTTTGCTTGAGATGCCTTGTATTTGACCATAAGATCATCATAGGCTTGCTCAGATTGAGTGAGCCATAGAGTAAGTTCCCTCAAGGTGTATTCCCCCATATCTCTTTCCAAGTGGTTAAACTTATAGAAAGGTTGGCTCTGATACCAATTGATGAATACTAAGAGGGGGGGGGTGAATTAGTATATCGAAAAACACTGCACTTAAACACTTAAACAGTCTAAATATAAACTGGTAAAACAGTTTAACAGACAGACCGGTTATCACACATGAAAAACAAAAATCAAATAAATCATTCACCCACAAAAGCAATACAACCATAACACAATATATTTGACATGGAAACCCAAATGGGAAAAACCATGGTGAGTTGGAACTCACAAGTCACTATCTGCAGAATAGAAACCAGACTGGTTAAGGTCAAACTGGTTAAGGTCTTACAATGTTCTTCACTAGAACAGATCCTGTTAGGAATCTCAATCTCTATTAGGAGATAAGTCCAATCAAGGACTACCTTGCTAGAGGATTTTAGATTCACAAAGGTGAACCACCTTGTTAGAGGATTTTACAAAAGGCTTTTGGGCCTACTCGGTTAAGGGCTATAGACTTGTCAAAGATGTGAGTAATCAACAAGTGTTTGATCTATATAATAGCACAGACTGCTTGGTTAGATCCTTGATAGCTCGTTCTTAATGCACTCCTGCATTACTTCAGTCTTCTACACATTCATATTCTTTTCAACTCCTCAACCACCTTAAATCCTAGCAACAACATAAACCCTTTTTTTTACAACAACCTAATACCCTAGACATGATGTCCTTTTAAAGGAATTTGATTTCATGTCGGTCCAATAGGATTACATTTCAATTTCCTAGGCTCAATGAATCTAGACATACTCAGTAACACAGCACAAGAAGCACCGCCAGTGTGTTGGCACCATCAAACAATCGATGGATTGGTAACTCATCACAAAATGCCGGATGGTAACTCATCATAGAGTATTACCAGTTCATACAAAAAGCTAGTTGCCGGTTTGACAAAAAGGAAGACTAGTAGAAATGTGTTATGCCGCTTTAATCTCTCATACCGCTTGAGGTCAACATGTCGCTTTAGACCGGTAAACACATTCTGCAAAACATCAATAGTCTAATGACTATAATACAACATACCTACAACATACCAGTTGGAACAAATACCGGTTGTGCTCTAACTCATACATATAAAGAGGATCTTAATGTAAGTGTGTGTCCATCAATGACAATCACAACATAAACATCAAAAATGCCAACATATCCCATCTTTGTAATCTAGATAATCCTGGGTCTAACTGTCTCCATCCATATTTCATCTCTTTTCACTACAAAGCATATTTGTCTATCATATTTATCTACGATGCTCTGTGGAATCCTTTCTCTCTGTTTCATTTTAGAATGAAAATTCTTGAAGTAATCTTTTACCAGATCATCACTATTAGCTCCCATACCAGTAATTGCCTCCTTTATCTGTTTTCCAACAGAAATAAATAGGAAAAATCCTAATGACCAATACTGGGGATCTCTTTTGAAAAGTAAAGCATTAGACACACTAAGAGACTTCCAAATTTGAAGGTTCCTTTCTTATCACCTTTGAGCTTATCCAAATTCTCTATCAATTCATCCTTCAACCATTCACAAATATCAATCTTTACATTGTTTACAAGCATCTCATGTACACTATGAATGCATGAACTTGACATAGAATTCACCTGTTTGTATGACCAACTTTATATCCAATGACCATGCTAGAAAATTTAACATTTTTATCCTTTATGTCATTAACCCTAGGTGACTGGTTTGTCATAAGTAGCTCCTGCTAAGCTCATAACTTCCTTGTTAGGGATTTTATTCTTCTTGTCAGGTCTAGAACCGGTGGAGGGTAAACTAGTAACAACTCTAATAGCTTCCTTGGTAATCTTAAATACTGAGTCCAACCACATAAATTCACCGTGAACCCTGCTAAGGACATAGCGGATAGCTTCATCTGAGAATTCTGGCATATGGAGGATATCTATGAAACCTAAATCCTCAACTACCTTATGTTTTGGTTTCTCTATCTCATCCTTGTCAGTGATTACATTCATATACATGTTCATCAAATCTTCAGATCCTAATCTTTCTATGTTGCAATGTATGTATTCCCTAGGGTCTTCAGTAAACGCGACTCCTTTCAGAATTCTCAAAAATGCACCAAGGGATTCATCAAGGTTTTCTATCTTAGGAATGGTCTTAAAAACAGGCCTAGGTTGCTTAATTTTCTCCACTATGGTAGGGTTTTCTATGAATTCAAGAACAGAAGATGAAGATGTCATTGTGAAAGATAAATACCTTTTGAGAAATCCTTGAATGCTTTGAAAAGACCTTTGTTGCTCCGCCTTTAGAATTCCTTTGCTCAATTTCTCTCTCTTCGAATGCTTGGATGCTTGGTGAAGTGAAAACTCCACATATATGTTGGTAAAGAAGAAATATAACTTCTTACCATCAACAAAGGGTAAATGCATGATTTTCAATTTGCTTCCTTACCCCTAAGGATTATTCCTCAGTTGGATGAAGAATCTCCTGCCAGTGCAAGATTACTTTGTTCTACCGGTGCAGTGACAGATTCATCACTTCTTTGGTCTCGCTTCCTAATCCATTGTTTTGAAAATTCTTGCTTGATTTTAGTCACCTTCTCTTTGCCTTTGTTATTGGATCCTTTATTATTCACCGGTATAGTCTTGCTTCTACAAAATTTTGCAATATGCCCAATCTTGCTACATGCAGAACAAGTTACATTATTTCTCCGAATTGCCTTTCCATAACCTTGATTGGTTTGATTTCTGCATTGATTAGATAAATGTCCAAATCTACCAAAAACATAGCACTTCACATTCATTCTGTAATTATCTAAGTTATGACCATTTTTGTTGCATTTGGAACATTGACCAGTGGGTGAGTTTGTATTCTGATTTTTCCTTAATCTGCACTAATTTTCTCTATGACCAAATTTGTTGCAATTAAAACATTTTCCATTGAATATATAAGCATTAGGTTGCCTTACCGGTTTTTTGTGATCATGATTGTTTGCAGTTCCCAAAACTTTATGCATGTTCATATCCAAGTCCAACTATTTCTCCATCAGGTTTCTGACTTTTCAGCATATCATCAAGATTATCTGAACTTTTCTTGAATTTGTCTTTGTATTCATTTGCAGTGACCAACTCACTTTCCAAAGTACTAACTTGTCTCATAAGTTCCTCTTTGTCATGTTGCATATGATTCAAATCAGTTTTAAGAATATCATTTTCATAACCAAGCCTTATAGATTCATCTGATCTTTCATTAAGTCTTCTGGCCAAATCTTTTTCATTATTCTTTCTATCTTCAATATCCTTACATAATCTCATGGTTAAATCTTGTATCTCATTCTTCATGTTATTGTTCTCTTGTCTCAATTTCTCTACAATATCTCTGAGAGTTTCTTTTTCATCATAATCTTGATTTTGCAATTGCACATGTAATTCTTTTCTCTTATTCTTTGCTATAACTAGGTTATCTTGAAGTGCTTTGATAAATTCTCGAGCAGTTCTAAGTTCATCTTCCATTTTGATATTCTTCAATTTTTCTGCATCAAAATCTTCAAGAGCTCCTTCCAATTGTTGTCGTAAACTTTCCATCAGTACTAGTTTCAAAATGTTCCTCAAGCTGTTAGGCTTCTGCAAATAGAGGACTAGGCTCTGATACCACTTGTTAGATACTTGATCAGTCCCAAAGACACTTAGAGGGGGGGGTGTGAATCGGTGTCTAACTGGTTAACCAAAGATTTAAACTTGTTCGCAACTTTATAACCCAAATTAATATACTGGTAAACAAGCAATAATGCAATAAAGAGAAATAAGAGAGACAAAATCAATGCACACCATAACACAAGATATTTTGGTGAGGAAACCCAGTAGGGGAAAAACCTCAATGGGATTTGCGACCCACAAAATTTTTTCACTGGCCAATATGAATAAATATTATTGATACAATAGGGGCGTGCACATGCAGGAAGGCCAACAGCCTAGAGCTCACTACTCAATCACAAAAGGAGTCACACTGACTACAAAATTGGATGATTAAATCCAATGATAATGTACTACTCAAAATAGCATCTACAATGTTGGATTCAGTATCAGTTTAAGCTTTGTCAAATACCTCTGCCATAAACCTTGCTTCGCTCTTCTCTGCTCTTATTCGCTCATCAAAATGCATATATAGATATTCGCTCTCATAATCTACTTGCATTACCTAATTACATATCCTTTCACACATTTTATAATTACAAAATGACCTATAAGGTCTCATACATATATGAGTCTTTACAATGCATCATGTCGGCTATACAATAAACTTACAATACAAAACAATATAATTTCCATGTTGGCTAGGGTGCTGGTAAGATCTTCTGTCGATATAGTCTGGATGTCGGTGTGAATATCCTATACTATCTGTCGGTGCTGGTAGATGATGTTTGTGTTGCCAGTGTAACCTGTGAACCATGTTACCAGTTGGTTGCCATCAATGACAACATCAACTATTCTAATGTAAGTGTAGAATGCCAACAAAAGGTAGAGGAGAAAGTGAAAGAACAAGAACATGAACAAATTTAAGTCAAGGTACCGAAACCATCACTGATTGTTGGTCCCTCATTGGTTGCACTTGACACATCCGGTCAAGTACATTTTAGTCATTTTGAGAAGAAGAATATTGAGCAGCTGAGTAGTTCATAATTGATTATGGTTGTAGCTCAGAAGCTAATGAAGGAAACATAAGAGGACAAGAAAGTTATAGAGAAATCCATTCTAGTCTTGTAGCAGCTTGTCCCAGAATACAAGATCAGTCAGGTAGCTAGCCCTTCCAGAAACCTAAAGGGTTTGATAGAACACATTGCCAAGGAGTACAAAACTCTACAACAAGTGTCAAACTAACAATTGGTGGATAGGTATAATGCAGCTAGGAAGGTCACTTGTGATAACATGATCACATATGATAAGGCAAAGCTGATAGAAGAATTAACAAGGATTGATGAATCTCTTCATCAATATAGCAATATATACCGATCTTGCACTAATACTGCAAAATTAACAACAAACCTAGAAGATAAAATAAAGGCAGCTAAGGTCTGGTTAGAGCATCTTGCAAATAATTTTGATGGTTCTCAATCATTGACCAACACTGTTGATGGTCAAATTTTTCTTTTAGAATCAAAGATTTTTGCTTTGGAGAAGGATATGGATAGGTTAATCTGGCGGGACAGAGTATTGAGAGGTTTGATCAGTCCCTAACTTAACACTTTGTTGCTTCACAAAAGGGAATCTATAGAATAGATGAGTAAGAGCACACAGAAAACATTAACCAAAGAAGAATTGCATGCTTACATTCTTAATGGGCTTGTTTCAATTTTGGGTACATTGAAAACTGGCTGGGACACTTACTTGGGATTTTTGAAGAGTGCTTACCCTTCAATATATTTAAGTACATCTAGATCCGGTAAACACTAATTTTGATTTCATTCATTTCTTATTATCTATCCCGGGTTTGGCATTGTTGTCAAAGGGGGAGAGGTTGGATGTGAAAACTGATAAGGGACATAAGAAGTAATGTATAGCTCAGGGGGAGCAGCTTTCTGAGATCAGTTTTTGGGAACATTTTGGATAGGAACCGGCACAGAACTTCAATGATCTATTTTTCACATGAGTGTTGCCATCAATGCCAAAGGGGGAGATTGTTGGAAATTGACACTCATCTGGGCTCATGGTGTTGTCATTGATGACAACACACATCATTTTGGGCTGGATACTTATCTTGTATCCACCAGTATTTTAGGATTGACATCTAGCATTCAAGGAAACCGATAGGAAAGGGTAATCAACAAACTAGGAACTGGTATTTTAAGGCTGACATAGGAGATTGATCCAGCAAAGGTTAAAGTGACAACAGTCACGAAGATTAATGTTTATATTTTTATCTAAGACAAAATACAATTACCTTGTAATATGATTGTAAGCCGACATAAGGCATTCATGTTCATGTATGTAAGGGTATATAAGTCAATTCGATTAAGTCATTTTGGGATAAAGGTGTGATAGGATTTATGCAATTATATGAGTGAGATCTTGATCAAAAGAATGCAAATGTAATAATATGTTGTCGGTCCTAATTGGTTTTCAAGAGGATCGGGAAGCGAACAAGGTTATCGGTAAGGAAGGAGATAGTGTTAACTAGTACAGACAGTGCTTAAATTGGAACTCATCCAGCATATCAGATGCACACTCAGAGTTTAGATTTTTCTTTGTAATTTAGTATTTTGAATTTGTAGTCAGTGAGGCTCCTTTGTGATGAGCAGTGTGCTCTAGGAAGTGTGCCTTCCTTCATGTGCAGGTCCCTCTTGTAATATTTATTCATTTGGCCAGTGGATAGATATTGTGGGTCATCAATCCCACTGTGGTTTTTCCTCTTTGAGGTTTTCCATGTATAAATATCTGTGTTATGGTATTCATCTTTGTGGTTGCATTATTATCACTAGTTGTTACTTTCTTTTATGCATACTAGGTATTGAGCTATTTTCTTAATAAGGTTAAAATTAATCTTACTGGTAGAACACTAATTCACCCCCCCCCTCTCGAGTCTTCTTAGATTCCAACAATTGGTTTTAGAGCCTGGTGCCTCAGAATAAGTCTAACAGTCTGAGGAAGATCCTGAATTTGGAATCCATGGAGATGAGCATAGAGAAAGAACTTGAAGTATCACTTGAAGACTATGATGCTAAAAGATTGAAGAACATGAAGCTGCAAGATGAGTTGAGTTCTGCAAAGGAATTCATCCTTACCCTGCAAGAGAGGTTGTAATCTTCTCAATCCAAAAGGAAGGAACTCTTACAAAATCAGGATGATGAAGAGAAGAATGCTTTAAAGGAACTATGTCAAAAGTTGAGTCAAGAAAATGGTGTGATGAAGAATGAAATGTAATCCCTAACCATGAGGATGTCCAAGGAGATTGAAGATTGGAAGAAAAATGAAGAAAACCTTGCCATATCTTTGAAAGATAGATTTGAAGAATGCATTAGGTTGGCACATGAGAATGATGAGTTGAATACTGAATTGGTGCAATCACAAAACAATGAGAAAGAGTTGGAAATAATGATGACAGTCTTAAGAATAGATCTAGATGCTGCAAATGAATACAAAGGCCATTTTAAGGATAGTTTCACAAAGCTTGATGAATTATTGAAGAATCAAAGGGACACTGGAGACACTACAGGTCTTGGATTTGAGCATGGAGAAAGCTCTAGTACTGCAAATCAGGAGAACCTACCAAACAACCGGAATCAGAGATCACTGGTAATACAACCCAATGCACATAAATTTAATGATAGATGCTTTGTTTGCAATAAGTTTAGTCATATGGAAAGTCAATGCAGAAATAGAGTCAATCATAATAATAATTCAGGTATCAGTTAGTGTTTCAATTACAAAAAGTATGGTCATAGGACAACAAATTGTAGAATGAATTTGAAATGTCATGCATGTGGAAAGTTTGGACATATGGCTAACCAATGTAGGTCAAGAAATTATCAAGGTTATAGAAAGACAATTCAAAAGAATAATGTCACTTGCTATACATGCAACAAAGTAGGACATGTTGCTAAATTTTGCAGAAGTAAAAACCCACCAATAGGAAATGATGAGAAGGGAATACAAAACCTTAGTTGATGATATCTGGAAGAAGGATGAGAAGAAATGGATTGGAAAGTCTGAGGATCAACTAGTTGAAGCAAATACCTTGGTTACTCAACCGGAAGAGCAGAATGTTCCTGCACGAGCAGGAAACTCATTTGGTAACTGAGGAATTAGCCTTAGGGGGAGGCAAACTGATGAAAGATCTTGCATTACCCCCAACAGTGGTCTGAAAGCCTATTTTAGACTCTCAAAAAGTTAGTCAAAAGGTTCACCAGCGTAGATGTGATGGACCTTGGATCTGGTATGATATGCTGACAAGCATTTATGTCAATGAGGAATTAGGGTTCCATAGGTTAAAAGGCAAAAAGTGATTAATCTTTCACCACCAAGCATTCAGAGCGAGTCAAAGTGAATTAAAGGCTATTTAAAGAGATCTTGAGCATTCCTAGGCGAATTCTAGTGCATTCTGAGTGATTTTTCAAAGATTTTTCATCAGCAAAGTTTCTAAGGTATTTCTCAGTTTTCAGCTATCTTTTTCAAATTGCAATGGCTTCTGGATTTGCTCCTGCTCTGGCAAATGTTGTCACTCCTATTGTGGTTGATATCAAGGATTATCCATGCCCCTCAGATTGCAAAGGTTGATGATTCAGTTGGTGCATTTTCTAGGCTTCCCAATGACATTCTTTATGTTGAGGATGTTAGATCTTACATTCACTGT
This sequence comes from Cryptomeria japonica, assembly GCF_030272615.1. Taxonomy (NCBI): domain Eukaryota; kingdom Viridiplantae; phylum Streptophyta; class Pinopsida; order Cupressales; family Cupressaceae; genus Cryptomeria; species Cryptomeria japonica. The sequence goes on from NC_081409.1 coordinate 23,761,726, forward strand.
ACTTTGTAGGAATTGGGCACATCAAAAATGAAAACCATGTATATGAGAGCATTGTTGGATAAGAATGGTGTAATCAAACCAAAATTCAAACATTTGAAGGATTTAGGGTTTATAGACATTTTGGAGATGCTTGAATTTGATGATGAAATCATCTGGTATGTGTTAAGTTGTGTTCATGGTGAGTTTATGTGGCTAGGTTAGACTCATAGAATCACTAAGGATTCCATTTAGTCAATTACTGGTTTTCCCCAGGTTGGTCAGAGACCGGATAAGAAGAAAATCTCTAACAATGAAGTCACCAAGCTAACTGGTGCTACATTTGATAATTGGTCTATGAGGATCAACACAATCAGAGAAAAGGACATGCGATTTGCCAGCATGATTATTGAGCATAAGGTAACTCAATCTAACTGGTTGAACTATGCTTCTAGCTCCTATATATATAGTGCACATAAGATGATCAACGAAAATGAGAAATATGATCTTTGCTAGTGGATGTATGATGAATAAAGTTGAATCTTGGGAAAATCAAAGGTGAGAAGAAGGGAGTATTCCAGTATGACAATCTTATTGTTTGTTTGATGCTCTTTTTCCTTAATGAGACCCTAGGATCCGGTAAAAGGCAATCAGCCTTTGAAATTTTGGTAGGAAAATAAATCTAGGATGCTATAAGAAACCTAGGATAGGACAAAGAATCCATCTTATGGGGATATTTCAAGGCTTTTCAGAAGGCAATGAAACAAAGGGAAAGGGTGCCAAAGAATATTTTGATAAGTATTCTATTGAGATCTATTTTATGGTTAATAAAGATGAAACTATAATGGAAGCTGTGTAACCTAGAAAGATATGGATAACTAAGATGGGCTATGAATTTGATGCAGAGATCTTGGACCTATATGCCAAGATTCTTATAGATGCCCCAGTAGATGAGATAGAGAAGACATTTGGGAGAGCAAAGAAGAAGGAATTGGAGGTGCAAATAGGGCTCAGGTTGTCCAGAAGATGTCCACTAAAATCAAACAGATTATTGGACTAGCATAGTCATCTTCTCCAGCAGTAGTTCAGGCCTCAGTGGTAGCAACAATCGACAAAGGAGTGATGAAAAGGAAGAAACCAGAAACCTTTATTGCCCCATTTGCTTCTAGATCTGAAATTGAAGAAGAACCCTCTAAGATTCCCAAAATTTACATGAGAATTTAGAGGAATAAGCCTGAGGAAGGAAAGCAGCAGAAAACCAAGGTCACCCCTCCGATAGCCCATGAGCAACCTTTGAAGGAGAGGAAGCCTACAGAGAAGAGGAAACTAGTCAGAGACATAGCTCCCTCATCTGGGAAAGAGAATTAATCTGAATTGGATAAGTCTCTTGAATCTGATGAAAGTATAAAAATTATTGCTCCTTTATCTGTAGATGAATGGATTGATCAAATCACTAAGGATTGAATTTTGAGTAATATACAATATTCTTATGCGCATATGGATGATGTTGAGCAAAAGGAAACTGAGGAAGAAGTTTTGTTATACTTAGATATATATAAGAAAGCCTTAATTGAGATAGAAAATAATATTTTGGTAGAGTTGTATAATAAATTAGATGCTAGGAGATTATCTACTATTGAGGAAGATAAGAATATAAAGGTTCGGGAATTTTTTGACTATTTGTGGTGCAATTACTAAAGAAGACATGCAACAGTGTCTTGAATTTGCTAATAAAACAATTTTCCAGAGTAGACACATGCATGTGAGTCTTATGGTGGGAAGAGTGAATGAAATAGTTAAAGAGACTCATGAGGCATGGGTAAGATTATTTATTGATAAACCAAATTTCTTTACATCACTGAAAGTTCCTCCTAAGTCTAACATTCTAGACATCTCAGTTGATGCTAAGGGTAAAGGGATATTAGGTGAAGATCCACCGGTTTTGGATAAGAAATTAACTGAGGATATTCCTTTGACAGTCACAAGTGTATAGGATATAGAGGAAAATAAACTAACAGACATTATTGAGGACAATTTTCCTTCGGTTATTGATGTAGATACAATTGAGATTCATGTGGTAGAAAAAATAACTACACCAAGTGGTGAAGCCACTGGTGCCATGGAGCAGGAAAAAGAAAAGAATAGAAGGTAGAGGAGAAGGAGAAAGAACAAGAATAGATTGAATTCAAGGTACTGACACCATCACAGGTTGTTGGTCCCTCATTCTTGGCACTTGACATATCCAACCAAGTAGATTTTAGTCATTTTCAGAAGAAGAATATTGAGCAGTTCAGCAATTCATAATTGATGATGGTTGCAGCTCAGAAGATAATGAAGGAAGGATTAGAGGACAAGCAAGTTATAGAGAAATTCATTCCAGTCTTGTAGCAGCTTGCCCCAAAATACAAGATCAATCAGGTAGCTAGCCCTTCTGGCAAGCTAAAGGGTATGATAGAACACATTGCCAAGGAGTACAAAACTCTACAACAAGTGTCAAACCGACAATTGGTGGAGAGGTATAATGCAACTAGGAAGGTCACTTGTGATAACATGATCACATCTGATAAGGCAAAGTTGACAGAAGAATTAACAATGATTGATGAAGATCTTCATCAATATAGCAGTACATACTGGTCTTGCACTAACACTGCAAATTAACAACAAACCTGGAAGATAATATAAAGGCGGTTAAGGTCCGATTAGAGAATCTTGCAAATAATTTTGATGGTTCTCAGTCATTGACCAGCACTATTGATGGTCAAATTTTGTTTTCAGGGTCAAAGTTTTCTGCTTTGGAGAAGGATATGGACAGGTTAACCCGACAGGCCAGAGTATTGAGAGGTTTGGTCAGTCCCTGACTTAACACTTTGTTGCTTCACAAAATGGAATGTATAGAACATATGAGGAAGCCTACATTGACAACATTAACAAAAGAAGAAATGTATGCTTACATTCTTAATGGGTTTGTTTTAATTTTGGATACATTAAAAACTGGTTGGGACACTTACTTGGGATTTTTGAAGAGCACTTACCCTTCAATATATTTAAGTACATCTAGATCCGGTAAACACTAATTTTGATTTCATTCATTTCTTGTTATCTACCCTAGCTTTGACATTGTTGTCAAAGGGGGAGAGGTTGGATGTGAAAAATGTTAAGGGACATAATATAGCTCAAGGGGAGAAGCTTTCTGAGATCAGTTTTTTGGAAGATTTTGGACAGGAACCAGAACATAACTTCAATGATCTATTTTTCATATGAGTGTTGCCATCAATGCCAAAGGGGGAGATTGTTGGAAATTGACACTTATCTGGGCTCATGGTGTTGTCATTGATGGCAACACACATCATTTTGGGTTGGATACTTATCTAGTATCCACCAGTATTCTAGGATTGACATCATACATTCAAAGAAACTGACAGGAAAGGGTAACCGGCAAACTAGGAACCGATATTTGGAGGCTCACGTAGGAGATTGATCCAGAAAAGGTTAATGTGGCAATGGTCACAAAGATTAATGTTTATATTTTTATCTAGGCCAACATGCAATTACCTTGTAATATGATTGTAATCCAACATTAGGTATTCATCATGTTCATGTATGTAAGGGTATATAAGTCAGTTTGTTTAGGTCATTTTGGGTAATAGGTGTGATAGGATTTATGCAATTATATGAGTGAGATCTTTATCGACAGAATGCAAATGTAATGATCTGTTGTCAGTCCTAGTTGATTTTTAAGAGGATTGGGAAGCGAACAAGGTTACCAGTAAGGAAGGAGATAGTGTTAACCAGTACAAACAGTGCTTAAACTGGAACTCATCCAGCATATCAGATGCACACTCAGAGTTCAGATTTTTCTTTGTAATTCAGTATTTTGAATCTATAGTCAATGAGGCTCCTTTGTGATGAGTAGTGCACTATAGGCTATGTGCCTTCTTGCATGTGCAAGCCCCTCTTGTAATATTTATTCATTTGGCCAATGGATAGATATTGTGGGTCATCAATCCCACCGTGATTTTTCCTCTTTGAGGTTTTCCGCCTATAAATCTATATGTTATGGTGTTCATCTTTGTGGTTGCATTATTATCACTAGTTGTTACTTGTTGTTATGCATACCAGTTACTGAGTTGTTTTGTTAATAAGGTTAAAATTAATATTACTGACAAAACATTGATTCACCCCCCCCCTCTCAGTGTTCTTGGAATCCAACACAAAGAACATCCCAATGGAAGAAGGAAACAATCACCTGACCATGTGGAACTAAAGGAACCACCCCCAATGATAGGAGATGACACAAGGTCCTACAAACACTCTAGACCTAAGATGACACATATCAACCAAAGAGAACTCAAGAACTCAAGAACCACAACCAAGAATCAACCAAATCCTACAAGCCAAATCACATCACATGGTGAATCATAAAACATAGAAACTCCCAAAGGCATATCAAAAACCATGGCATAAGGAACAAGGTCAAATGTAGGAGTGAAGTGTCATCACATGCTATCCTCGCATAGAGAGGAAAAGCCACACCCTGATAGACATGTTGATGCATTCTATCCTCACAAAGTAGGGGAATATCAACCATGATAGACATGTGGAACCATCTCAACCTATGAGACATCAAGGGAGTTTGGTTCCCCATCACAATGTCCTTCCCAAGATTATCCTAAAATATCCTCCCTAGGATTAAGTCTTGGAGCTCAAATCCAACCATTATTATCTTGTTTAGATGAATCCTAATTACCCAACCTATCTAATTATTTATTAATGTTATTACTTATTTTATCAAGGAAAACTTCCAATGTGCCTTGGTGGTCTAGACTCCAAGCATCCTTGCTAGGAACCTCTTAGTAACTTATCTCTCATGACCCTGATCATCACATGAAATCCCACTCCCCCTACTATGTTTAAAGACCTTAGGGTAACATAAAAAAAAACATCAAGATAACAAGGAGGCTCAATAGAAACATCATGAAAGTAACTACATCTCATAAGCAATAAGCATAACAACCAAATGCCAAGATGCCAAAGCATAAACAATAGCCTCAACAATGATCAACATACCAATGAACAAGAGTAAGACAACATCCACTTACTCAATCATAAACAATATCAAATCCTCAACCAAGGCACAACCATCTCATTGGAGCTAAACAAGAAATCATACTCAACAACAAGTCTTATCAACTTTCTAGAGAAAACAAGACAACCCCAATGACAAGGAACTAAAAATATTGTCGGAGCCAAAACACATCAAATGATCAAATCTGAAATATAAATAATGCTGGAAAATCTCAAAAATATCATCAATTGCTTTTGGTACAAAAGACAGAACTAGAGAAACGAACACGGAAGACCCAAAACATAAAGATATAGTTGATAGAGCACAATGGCTCATCTTTAGAACAAAATGGCACATTTGAAAATTACTACAACGCATATGATTAACAAAACAATGCTTTTGAAGTATTCTGCAATGCTTTCATTGAATACAGTAGTGCATATACCATATTTAATAGTGTATTTAACAAATAAATTAGTATATACATAAAAATTAATAGTGCATATGAAAGATTCAATAGCACAAACAATGTTTAAGCATATTTGCTTGAAAACTCAGAAAACGGAGTAAAAAAGTTCCAACAAACTTAAAAAATTAATAAGACTTTGGAATGATATCAAAACTGATCCAATGGGGATGCAAAAACCATGATAAACCAAGGAAACTTAAATATATAATACTATGGAATACAAATTATAAAACTCTTCTCCCATACATAATATGTGACCTTCGACAGTGCACATAGAGCCATCAGTAAGTGGTAACAAAATAGATCAATCCTTAGTTCATGATATACCATATACACGGGACAAATGGCAATCAACTCCATATGAAATAATAGATCAATTCTAGCATGCCCCAATCAAAATCAATTCACACAAATCTCAAGAAATCCATAGAGCCATTCATGACAGTACACCAATCAATAAAAAAATATTGTAGCATCATAAATTGTACACCCTTAGTTGGGTGGTACAATTTCGCGCTTAGGTTAGCACCCACCTTAATATGTTTGCATCTTGCATTTAAAAGTATCTTTCAGCATTTAATTAATTAATTTAAATGAATCTATAGTCTTCTTTCATCCCTCTACACATCATAAAATTGGGCCCTTATCCCTAAGTGTGCCCCTTTTTATTTTATTCTTCCAATTAATTATTTCATCAAAAGCCCTGATTATGTCCTATTTTGACCTTCAAGGCCCAATTTTGCATATCTATACAACTTGAATCTCTAGATCCTTCTGGAATTCAATTTAGAATTACAATATCTTGCTTCCCCAAAAATTTGAGAAAAAGTTGGCCGGACCAAGAGGTGTGCCCCTTTTTATTTTATTCTTCCAATTAATTATTTCATCAAAAGCCCTAATTATGTCCTATTTCAACCTTCAAGGCCCAATTTCGCATATCTATACAACTCGAATCTCCAGATCCTTCTGGAATTCAATTTAGAATTACAATATCTTGCTTCCCCAAAAATTTGAGAAAAATTTGGTCGGACCAAGAGGTAACCTCTTGGTTCAAACATTTTTACCCTGAATTTTGAGAGCATGATTTGGCAATATTTAAATGCTTGAATCTAGGATTTTGTGAAATTATATTGATTCTAGGTTGGCCTATGATCAAAAACAAAGTTAGGGTTTCATACATATAACCTTTCCTTTCCTCATTTTAAGGATTCAAATACAAGAAATTGAAGGAGCCTCTTATAAAGTGAAAGTGCAAGTTATGTGGAGTCTACAATCATAAAATCAAGCATTCATCAAGAATTTATCAAGTCTACATCAATCATCTTCAACATCAATTAGGAGCTTTGAAGACATTGAATAATAATAGGAGATCACCGACTATTTATTGGCTTGTACCTCTCCCTTAGGGTTTGGTATGGTTTCATGTTATTTTCATGTCTTTGCATGAGCTTCATAACATTCATTTTCAGATTTACATTCATGCTTTAGATCCATTGTTGCATTTGTGATTTGAAGCATTTACATTTATATTTACACTCATTTAGGGTTTACTCTACAAAGTGTAGGGTGGATCTCTAGATCTACTTTCTTGTTCATTTAGGATCTTGCATACACACAAGATTCTTGCACACACATTTTCAATATATTATCGGCTATTTGTGGAGGTGGAAATAACTAAAACAAGTGTTTTGAATAAGGCAAAGCCCTATATAGCCACCCACAACACAATTTCCCTTCTTTTGGTGTGTTAGTTACAGATTCAGGAGCCATATAGGATTGGAAAGGACAAAGGAGACCAAGACAAAGTGAACTGCCTTTTGCAGATCTTCCAAAGACCCCTCGAGACCAGGGTGTTTCCTCTTGGTCCCGATAAGGACCAAGGCATTACCTCTTGGTCCTGACAAATTTTCCCATGTTTTTAGGTGTGGAGTCTGATCCTCTTCATGATCTTAGATCCTATCTTGTGTCTTTTTTTGATTTCTGCAACACAGTATTTTTATCATTTCATTACAATAGATGTAGTGCTCGCAATTTCCAAACCTAATTCAAGATTACACAATTTCAAAAACAAAAGGAGAAATATGATCTCAATCAGCATTCAACCCTCTTCCTAATAGAATTGAGGTTGGATCTATTGAAGGTTCATCCTCCTTTTAATGTTCTGGTTAATTTGTCTAATTAGTGGTTTTAACCTACTTGGTGTGACCCTAGTTCCAAATTATTCCATCACATTTTGGTGAACCCGGTGTGAACATATTTAATTTTGATTTATGTTCTCAGATATGAGTGTTATGAAATTTAAAATTCAAGTTTTCATTTACAAGTTTTATTTCTTTGTAAATTTTAAAAATTTTGAGGATAATTTCACTAAAACCCTATTTTTTAATTTCAAAATTGGACTTGTCGATTTCTTAAATTGGATTAATTATTTCAGATTTGATTTGGGAACACATTGCACTCATAGATCTCATTTTCCAAATCAAAATTTACAGTGCTTGCATTGGTGAAAACATCATAAATATTGAACATTGCTTTCTATTTTGCATATGTCAACATTTGGAAAAGGCAAATTATTTTCTTAGCATTCATTTCATAGGTGTGGTAATGGGTTAGCCTCCCTTGTCTCAATTTACCCCTCTCTTAAAGATCCCCCTATCCATGAGGACATTTTAGTGCAAAGAAGAGTTGTTAACAATTACTTCAAAACTCTCCCATGTTCTAAGGATGAAGATTTGAAGAATGATGTCGATATTTCACCTAAGATGTGTTTCTCTCATTAACACTTTTCTTAATGTTACCTTACCTTTCATACATGATTCTTCTCCTAGAGAAAACGTGTTGATGGACATCAATTTATCTTATCCCAAATTTGGTCTTACCAATGGGGGAAAATTAGTGCAACAAAAGGTTATGAACCCTTATTTTAAAGATATCCTTCCTAAGTATGAATATTTTCAGAATGATGTCCATCTTCCTCCTAAAATGTACTTCCCCGTGAGGATCATTTGATACAAGTAGATGGTATTGTCCCTAATTTTCCTTGTGATAGGATACCCTCTTTTGATTTCAATAAAATGCACACTAGAGATGAAGCATTAATGAGTTATGTTTGTCCTTTGCCTAAAGCTTGTCTTAACTATAAAGATACCTTGGAAGAAGAAGATGAAATTATAAGTAATTTCATTAATTCCCTCTCTCCTAAAGATCCCAATAAATACATTTTAAGGTAAGAGGATGATTTAAACAACACGTGTTAATGCTCTCCCTTCTAAGGATGAAGCATTAATAAAAATTGTTAATCCCTCTCCCAAAATTCCCTAAACAATGGGGACATCATGGTGCAAAAAGACATTTTTAACACCTCTCTCAATGATCTCCCTCTTTGGCACGAACCTTTGGAGAATGATGTCGATTACTCTCTTACTATGTCCCTCCCTCATAAGGATACCCTATTCCAAGAAGAGATTGTTAACATCTCTTTCAAAGATCTCCCTCTCAAGGATGAATCTTTGAAGAGTAATGTTGATCTTTCTCCTAGAGAGTTCCTCTCTCATGTAGATCCTTTGGTGATAGAGGGTGATATGATCTTTCCTACTAACACTATACCTTATTTCAATAACTTTACCTCTAGGGATGAAACATTAATACCTACTTCTAGTCTATCTCCCAAAATTGATCCTATCCATGATAACATTTTGGTGCAAGAAGAGACTCTCAACACTTATTTCAATAATATTTATCATACGAATGATGTTGATTCTTCTCCTAAAATTTATAAAGATACCTTGGAGCAAGAGAGTGATCTTAGGTCACAAGGGTTTGATATTACTAAACCATCTTTGATCAATATGATACACGTGAATGGTTATGAAACGCATAATAAACCCCTCTTCATAGTTCAAGGTGCTAGTCATTCTCCAAATTCTCAACCTCTAAACAAGCCTATTTTTTTGGATCAAGGTGGTTGTAGTAATGATTCCTTTTCCACTCCTAACAAACCAGTTATTAATGTGCAAGGAGGTTATCCTACTAAGAGATGAGTATGATAAACAAATCACCTGAGAGAGTTACAATTCAGTTTCCCACACATATAATATGTGAAACAATAGGCAATCTAATCCTCCTCTAGTTATTCCTTCTTCACTTCTTGTCTCTCAACCTATTCTTCCACAAGCACCTCGTATATCACAAACCCTTGGTAAAGAGTATGACTTTATTGAACAACTTAAAGTTACCCCTGCCAAGATATCTCTTTGGGATTTGATTCAAACTTCATCCACTCATCATGGAATGTTACAAGATGCTTTAAAGAACTTAAATATCACACCCACAATTACACCTAATAATATGGCTTCTTTGATTGACTCCATGACAACACCCAAAGCTCAAATTGTATTCACACAAGATGAGTTTCCCTTCCATGAGATCCAACATCAATATGATCTCGTTATGATTGTGGTCCTTATCAATGGTAATGATATAAGAATAACCCTTTTTGACAACAGATCTGGCCTTAATGTTTGTATTGTTAATTTATTACACAAGATCGGGGTGGACACATCATTATGTGACATTGTTAGCTCACTTATTGGTGGCTCATTGTTCATTCATGATAGTACAATTTTATGTGCAATCATACTTTGGAAGAAAAATAATAGCTTATTTTTGTCCCATCTCTTGTCTCTATTGGGCAAGAGTGATTTCAAACATCTCTCCTTCTCAAGATTAAAACTTTCCCCTTTGTGAAATAATGTCTTCTATAAGGATTTCTTATTGATTGTAGAGGTGTATATTCCTATTTGGAATTCCTTCTCTCATATTGGAACAAGTATCCCTAATGAGGATTTTAAGTACATATCCTTAATTGGGACCTCTTCCTTGGTGTTTGAAGTCTTTAATCATTCATAAAATTCATTTTTTTATTAAGTAGTATATTTTATAATGAACCCTTCTAGGTTGTGAACATGCATATACCTGATGAGGATCTCTTTCCTTCTTATAGAGGAGTGTTTCTTTTATAAATAACATCTCTTTGATGTCATTGTTTCTATACTTGGGGGACAAGGGTTATAATTATATCTTCTATCACTTTTTCTAAAGATTCACCTTTCCTTTTTTGAGTTGTATTTTTTCATTTGATGTCATTTCTTGCATAGAATATGTGTCTTCGTTATATAGGACCTATTCTTTGTTCAAAATGATATATCTTCCATGAGCAATATCTCCTTAGTGAAAGTGTGCAATCCTTCACTAAGAATCCTCTTTTCCTAAATATTGGAGAAGGTGTGCATTCTTCTCTCGATTCTCCTTTTAAAGATGATATCTTTATCAAATATCCCCTCTATTCTCAAAGGAGGATGTCTTTGGATAATGAAATCTTCTTCCTATTCAAAAATTTAAAAGGCAATTCTTTCCCAAACCCTAATTCTACATTTATCACCTAATCTTTTGTCTTTTTTTAGAGTTCCAATCCTCACACTCTTGGTTGTGTTGGAATTGGGTTTATTTCTCTTTCTTACCAAATGTCCCATGATGCACTTCAATCTTGTGTAAAGCTTCATTGTGATCATTTGTCATCACCTCTTTTCACAATTCACTATGGTAAACATGATACCCCATTTCACCTCACTAATTAGCAAGCTGAAATAGGGGGGCATATAGATACCCATAAATTTCATCACTTCCCTAGTAAGCATTTAGGTGATTTTGTGATTTTATCTAACAATGTGGTTTTCTAGGGTGTGGTTCCTAACAGTGTACTACAAATACTGTTGGGGGCTTCATCCAACACCTTATGGATATATCCTTTTTCATGAATGTTTACTTTTCTATACTTTAGCTTGCATATACACTTAGTGTCATAGGACCGCTAAAGTGGGGGCTAAATATAGCATCGTAAATTGTACACCCTTAGTTGGGTGGTATAATTTTGCGCTTAGGTTAGCACCCACCTTGGTGTGTTTACATCTTGCATTTCAAATTCTCTTTAAGTATTTAATTAAATATATGGTCTTCTTTCATGACTCTACACATCATAAAATTGGGCCCTTAACCCTAAGTGTGCCCCTTTTTATTTTATTCTTCCAATTAATTATTTCATCAAAATCCCTGATTATGTCCTATTTTGACCTTCAAGGCTTGATTCACATATCTAGACACCTCAAAGGGCCACATCCTTCTGGAATTCACTTTATAATTACAATATCTTGCTTCCTCAAAAAATTGAGAACAAGTTTTTTGGACGAAGAGGCAACCTCTTAGTCCCGACATTTTCGCCCCGAATTTTAGGAGCATGATTTGGCAGTATTTAAATATTTGAATCTAGGATTTTGTGAAATTATATTGATTCTAGATTGGCCTATGATCAAAAACAAAGTTAGGGTTTCATACATATAGCCTTTCCTTTCCTTATTTGAAGGATCCAACTACAAGCAATTGAAGGAGCCTCTTATGAAGTGAAAGTGCAAGTTATGTGGAATCTACAATCAGTAAATCAAGCATTCATCAAGAATTTATCAAGTCTACATCAATCATCTTCAACATCAATTAGGAGCTTTGAATATATTGAATAATAATTAGAGATCACCAATTTTTGATTGGTTTGTGCCTCTCCCTTAGGGTTTGGTATGGTTTCATGTTATTTTCATGTCTTTGCATGTGCTTCATAACATTCATTTTCAAATTTACATTCATGCTTTAGATCCATTCTTGCATTTCTGATTTGAAGCATTTACATTTACATTTACACTCATTTAGGGTTTACTCTCCAAAGTGTAGGGTAGAGCTCTAAATCTACTTTCTATTTGAATCAAGGAACACTAAGAGGGGGGTGAATCAATGTTCTACAATTTTTAGCCTTTTTTACTTGTTCTTTCAACCACTTAATGCAAATGAACAAAAGAAAGATGCAGAAACACAAAGTAATCAACAACAACACCATAAAAACAAATTTATACATGGACAATCCAATTAAGGGAAAAACCATAGTGGGGATGAGACCCACAATATAAAATATACTCTGCAGAAGTATTAAAATATTGCATAGGGAGTGCGCTTGCATTTGGGCACATTTCCTAGAGCTCATTTCTCAAAAGAAAGAATGGCAACAACCTCGGAAGGCTCACTTCCTTACAAAATATTTTACAAAAGATAATTGGAATGTCTGGACTAAAAAATAGCATCTACAAATGCCAAGGTACGGTTCCAGTTAAGCACAAAACATTTTAATCACTCACTGCTCTGTTCCATTGATTTGCAATATTCTGGAGCACAAATCGTTCACTTGTACACGTGAAACTACGTACAATCGATCACAAACACTTTCCACATATATATCGATATCCAAAATGATCATAACCGTTGGCCTTATATATCTGCATCATAAAATTAGGTCTTCTACATGTCAGCTCCAAGAACACAATACAAATAATGAAACATGTATGAACTATCAGCTGAATCTGATCTCCAATGCATATGTAGACCAAAAATAATTATCTACACACTTCTCAGATGTCGGCTAAACATCCTTGATCACAAAAATAATCACCAAAATTACTCCACCAAATCCAAACAATGATCAATTATTCAAAACAGTCATACCACACTACTCAACCCAAAAGCTTGTGCACCGGATCTTCTAACTCAATCAAGAATCAACATCGAAGTATAATATTCTGGAATAAGGTACTCTAGACATATAACTAACATCCTTTAGCTCCACAACATAAAATATTCAACATAAATGAAATTCCAACCAAAATATGTACTATGTCAGATGTCATGTTCTAGCTCATTGGACTTAACCAAATATGCATTCTAACTTCTGGTATAAGAAAATTGATCACTACAGATGGGACCACTAAATTGGGCTACCATCAATTGCAACATTGAACCATCTGTGCAGTGTCTATTGCCAACAATCTCCCCCTTTGGCATTGATGGAAACACTTAGTGAAAAATGATTGTGTTTGAATCAGTACTAACATATATACATTGAAAAACTTCAAAAATCCAACATTCCAAAATTTCAGAACTCCCCCTAAGATGAATACGACATTTTTCACTACTCTACACTCCCCCTTTGACATCAATGGAAAATATAGGGATTTTGGAAACCAAAAATGTACACAAAATTTTATACATAGAGGCATATATACACACAGACCTTACTAACTTACAAAAATTCAAGATATCTGCAAAAGTGTTATTCAATGAACCCAAATGGCTATCCTAGTGCTTCTTGAGACTCTCCAAGACATATATGAGACCACTAAATAGATAGGCTTGCATCTCTATTGACTTAAGATCTGAAGGTTCATTAACAGCCTGAGCATCCTTCAATTCACTTAGCATAATGTCCAACTTGGGAGTGATGTGACTCCACAGTTCTCCAACTTTGCCAATGATTATTTCCTTTTCATGGCTAGGCTCCTGAGCTTGTCAAGTAAAGATATTACTTGATCTTCTTTACTGCTCATAAAAATTGACAAAGGATCAAGAGATTGAGATATCTAGGCTAATTGATCCTCATGCTCCTTGGACTTCTCCTCAATATCCTTAGTGAACTTTGACAATGATAGGAATAATTTGTAAATATTGCCTCCTTCAGATAATCCATCTTGCACACTCTTGGCATAATGATCTAATGTAACTCTATCATCAGCAATCATTATCTTTAATGTCCTAAGCCTCTTGGCATTGAATTCATTGTGAACCTTCACTTAGAATGACTTCTCCAATGACTCAAAATGAGTATCCACCGAATTGGTCAAACTCTTCAGTTGTCTGGATGGAATATCAGACGTGTTGTTTTGAAATGTGGGCATTAACTTTTCAAGAACATTGGATGCCAGGGTAAGTAATTTTTTGTCTTCTGTGTGAGATTTCAGCAAATCCTCACTTTCCTTGGCTTGAGAAAATGAAGCTAATTGAAGCTTCTGAATAGGGGACATAGTGGAAAGGTTGATTGGGCCTTGGACAAATTTTGGATCATCAATAATCCACTTACCTTTCACTACCCCGGCAGTGTCTCTTGCTTCAGTGATTTTTCCCTCAATATCAACTTCAACTTTAAATTCAACCTTCTCCTTCTATGCGACCTTTTCTACATCAGCCTTAGGCAGGATTGCATCCTTTGCATATTTCTCAATAGTGTCAATTGGAGGATTCTGGGATCCCTCATCCTCATTTCCTTTTCCTTCTTCTCCTTCACCCTTATCTACCACATCCTTATCTCTAGCCTCTTTCAGAATGTTCACCTCTACCGGATCAACTATTTGCACTTCTGGAATAGGAGTATCAATCTTTGTCTGATCACCTTGGGATGGCATGCTCTGAGCTTCTAGACCAGATTTAGGAGCATCATCTTGAGTTTTCTCAGGGATAACTTCATACTGATTCTTTAGCAAAATTGATCTCAGATTCTTCTTTGTATCCTTAATTACTTCTTTAGTGTTTCCAATCATGATCTTATTTACTCTAGTTTTTCTTCTAAACTCATTCTTGGCCTCCTTGAGAATTCTCGCAATCTCCTCATTTACAAATACAAGCCAGAGTTCTACCAACACATATTCCCTTAATCTTTCTTCTTCCTTATTTGTATTTTTCCTCCTCATCTCCAAAATATCAAACAATCTCTTAGGTATTTCAAACATTATTTCTATTAGATCTCTATTGTACACATTCAAATACTTAACAATAGCTTCCTCTAAAGTCCTTTTTCCTTTATCATCAAAATTGTCATACCATTCAGACATTGGCTTCAAAATTCCATTCTTTACAACATCATCCACATTTTCATCTAATAACATAGGAGGTTTGACTATTAATCTTACTTGCTAAATTACCATCTCTATTTTGGAGGTTTTTGGTTTCTTTCTTGGCTTGTCTCCACTAAATGGCTTCTCCTTGGTAACTTTAGTAGCTTTAATGCCCTTTTGCTTTACTTCCTTCACAACTTTATTCGACTCTATCTCCTTATCATTAGGATCTACAACATAGACTCTTGTTCCCATTTATTTCTTCCTCTTCCCTTCGCCATTGGATGGTTTGGCTTGGGGTTTTGGAGATAGTATTGGCTTCATCGGAGGAGGGTACAGAGGTCCTTGACTACCTTGTCTTTGGAGTAGAGTGTTTCAATTTAGATTATTTTCCTTTACAATATGCTCTTCAGATAGGATATTCCTTTTTCTCGCCTCCCAGATCGCCTCTTTGGTGATCTCAATGCTTTTAGCATATGCTTCCACTTCCTTTCTCACTTTCCTATGGATTTCTAGTTTCTTGAACTAACTATGTAGTTTCAAGATCTTTTCAACATAAGTTCCAAATCTCTCCTCAGAGGGATCTACCAGTTTGCTCAGGAGATGTTGTGCGTATAGCTCAAGAATTTGTTCCTCCACCTCATACATGATCCAAGATGTCCTAGGTTCAACAGTTTCCATCAAACATTGATTTGTATCTACCATGAAGCAAATAGTATCTTGGTAGTTCCCCACTATTGACTTGGGGATCCTCTCCCTATCATGCATCTCACTCTAAATTTTTTTTAAATATCCCCAGAGAGTAGCATTCTGGACCTTGGCATCACCAATGCTATACAAATACTCTTTGATCTTCACTACCACTGGTCTATCATATGCCCATTGGACTTGACCTACTCCCAAAACTTCGCTCATGAAGTATAAGTACAAACATAGGATCAAGGTGTCATAATTGAATGTGTTCTTCTTGTCCTCCTTTATCTTCTTCAAGTTCTTCATCAACTCACTCCAGGGTAATTCACACAAGTCATACTTGTTGTCTTCCTTTATCATCTCATATGTAGCATAGATAGTTGTTCCAGACATAGATAACCCTTTTGGAGTGGTATACCTTATACCCTAACACCATAGAAGCAAACTTAACATGATACTCTACAATATCGTTGATTGTCATGTATCTTTGATCAAATTTTGACCCTGTTGCATCTGTGATGATCTAGTTTTTCGTGGCCTTCAATGTGGGTAAGTCATCGGTACAACACACACTAGTAACAACCCTAACAACACTATTTGTGATCTTGATTGGCTTGTTCAACCACATAAATTCATCATGCATCCTACTAAGTACATACCGGACCCATTCGAGTTCATCAAACATTGGAAATTTGACATACTGCACAAAACCCTTTTCCTCCACAACTTTGAATATGGGTTCCAGACTACCAACCTCATCTATCATCTACTTGGTGTATAAATTCAACATTTGTGCACTTCCAAGCTCCTCAATATCGACATGAGTATAATCCCTAATATCCTCTATATCCAAAACATCATGTGGTACCAATGAAAATGCACTCTTCGGATAATCTTCCATGGATATAAATGGATTTTTCTTAAAATCTAGTCAAGCTCTCTCTATGATATCTACGACTAGTGGATTTTTTGTACCAGAAGCGGCCATTTCAGAAATTTCAAACTTCAAACTTAAAAAGTTTCAATGAAAATACCTTGACCACCAGATTAGGAAATTCACGTGACAAATCTTCTTCACGCTTTGGTCTCTGAAAATTTTGCTTGCAAAGTTCTCTTCTCTTCTTCTCTTTGAATGCAAAGTGAGAAATAAAGTGATTAAGTCACTCTTTATCTTCCACATACCTAACTTTTAGGTGTAATAAATGCACTTTTCTCTAATACTTTCGGATACCCTACATACACAGACAATTCTTCAAGAAATATTTTGCGGCTCTTCAATTTCGTCACTCTTCTGAAAATGCTTCAAAAAAATCTACACCACCATAATATAGCTACTGACAATCTACTGATCTTCCAACACCAACATCTAGTAGGGGAGAAAAGATCTGCATGGAGACTCCCCTTAGTCTAGAGGCCTCAATCTAATTCCCAGAGGAATTTGCAGCATCAGAATCAAGTGTGGACCCATTTCCAACATCTGAGTCATTGTTCTTAACCCATGTCTTCTTCAACTAATCTTTGATCTCCTCCAATTTTTCTTTCCCTTTCTCATCTAACTACACACTTTTATTCCTATCTATCAGACCATTCCTATTCACATTTCTTCTTTTGCAAAATCTAGCAATGTGACCGGATTTGTTGCAATTATAGAAAACAACATTTCTCTAACTAGGCCTAAAGTTGCCTTGGTTTCCTCTTGATCTACATTGGTTAGAAACATTTCCAAACCTACCACATGCATAGCATCTGATATTCTTTCTAATTGGAAATTTATGCATCATACTTTTGCATTCACTTGACTTATGACCATACTTATTGCATTTGAAACATTTACCGGAGAAGGATGGACCATTCTAATTCATTCTATTTCTACATTGACTAGCCATATGACCAAATTTATTGCAAACAAAATAGTTACCATTGAACTTATGAGCATCAGGTTGCCTTACTAGAAACCTTTTATCTTTGTTCTTCTGATGTTCATACTTTTGACTAGATCTAGAGCTTTCACCTTTCTCAAATCCAAGTCATCGCTTGTCATCTTCACTCTTTTGACTTTCAAGCATCTCATTAAGTTTGGTTGAATTGATATTGAACTTCTCCTTGTATTCATTTGCAGCTTCAAGATCATATCTAAGAAGAAGGATCTACTTTCCAAGCTCTTCCTCATGTTGTTTGGATTCCTGCAGGTCAAGCTTTAGTTGACCATTCTCACAATCAAGTCTACAACATTCATCAAATTTATCTTTCAATAACTAAGAAAGATTCTCCTCATTATTCTTCCTTTCCTCAATCTCCTTTATCAATTTCATCACAATAGATTCCATCTCATTCTTCTGAACTACATTATCTCTAGCAAGTTTCTCACATTCTTTTGTCTTCTCTTTCAAGGATTGATTATCAATGCTTTGGCTTTCTTTATCCTTTAGCTTATCAACAAGTTCCTTTCTCTTCTCTCTTGACTTGTTCAACTTATCTTTCAATGATTGGATGAAGTTCTCAACATCATTAAGATTCACTTTCATTTGATGGACCTCATCTTGGGATTGATCAAGATCCTAAAGTGCCACAATAAGTTGATGTTGAAGACTACCAAAATACATTGATTCACCTTCTTGGATCCTCCTCAAGTTGTTAGGCTTCTTTCGAGGAACTAGGCTTTGATACCAATTATTGGAATCAAGGGACACTGAGAGGGGGAGTGAATTAGTGTTCTGCCATTTTTATCCTTACTAACTTGTTCTTTCAACCACTTAATGCAAATGAATGAAAGAAAGATGCAAAAACACAAAGAAATCAGCAACAACACCATAATGCTAGATTTATACATAGAAAACCCGGTTAAGGGAAAAACTATGGTGGGTATGAGACCGACAATATAAATATACTATGCAGAAGTATAAAAATATTACATAGGGAATGCACATACATTCAGGTACACTACCTAGAGCTCACTACTCAAAAGAAAGAAGGGCAACAACCCCGAAAGGCTCACTACCTTACAAAATCTTTTACAAAAGATAATTGGAATGTATCAACTGAAAAATAGCATCTACAAATGCCAAGATATGGTTCCAATTAAGCACAAAACACTTTAATCACTCACTGCTATGTTCCACTGATATGCAATATTCTAGAATACAAATCCTTCACTTGCGTACGTGAAACTGTGCATAATGTGAGAGTTGAGAAATACAACACCATAGGAGCCCAAATGATCTCTGTAAGCTGAAATAAACTCGTTACAAGGAGAAGCAAGGAAGAAAAAAAAGAAAAACCAAACACACAAAAGAATGCTCAAAAAGATGAGAGCTCAATATTCACAAAAATGTGTAATGTGATAATAATAATGAGACAAAGAAAGGAAATTAACCTCTAATAGGTCAAGAAACCCTAAAAGGGAAAACCTAGGCTTGCACATAATAATTAATAAAAGAATTATTTATTATGCACCTAATGTTAGCTTAAGTGTAAAAGAGATAAAGGGAACTTAATTAATTTAAACAAATGTTGTTTAATTAATCAAGTAAAGACCTGATTACTCTAATACCCCCCTTAAGCTAGACTTAGGGAGAAGCTAAAACCTATAACAACTATTGAAAGCAAGAAAGATGGGTCCTGACAACAAGGCCTAATCAGGTACCCAAATACAATGAAATCTCTATTAAACAAAGAAAAAGGAGAAAAACCAATGGGAAAAAACTCCTCTCCAAAAAGAGATAAAAGAACATGCTGAAATAAATAAGAAGGAAGGAAGGCCTCATAAAGACCCCCCAAGGAAAACTTACTTCACCCCAAGCATAGAGCGCAACTGAAGATAGCATAGCGATGCAAAAGGTTTCATGAAGATGTCTGCAACCTGCTCAGAAGTGGGAATGTACTCCAGAATGAGAGAACAATCCTGAATCAATTGGCGGATGAAATACATGTGAAGCTCAATGTGCTCCATCCGTTGATGCTCTACCGGGTTGCGAGAAATATGAATATCACTTTGATTGTCACACCAAAGAATAGTAGGACTATCAAGAGGAAAACCAAACTCGGTCATCAACTATCGAAGCCATAAGATCTCCTGACTAGCGAGCACATCAGCTCGATACTCAGCCTTTGTAGATGATAATGCATGAGCAGTCTGCTTCTTGCAAGACCATGAGATGGGACAAGAACCAAGATAGAAAATGAATCCAAAAGTAGACTTTCGATTAGTGACATCACCAGCCCAATCTGAGTCAGTGTAGCCAACAATGTGAGGTTCCCCTGATGTGTAGTGAATGCCATGAGAAATAGTGCCCTGAATGTACCACAAAATATGTTTAATGGTTTGCCAATGACTCTCATGAGGATAATGGGAGAATTGAGAGACAAGGCCAACCACAAAGGAAAGATCAAGATGAGTGTGTGTCAGGTACAACAAACTGCCAACCAACTGCCTGTAAAGTGTAGAATCTACTGAAGGAGTGGAGCAAGTAGCAATCAAAACAATCCCTAACTGAAAAGGAGTGGGAGCAGGCTTGAAATCAAGCATGCCAAAGCACTAAATCATGTCAAGATCATACTTCTGCTCGTAAATGTAGATCCCATCAGAAGACTAAATCACTTGAAGACCAAGAAAATAGTGCAGAAGACCGAGATCTTTCATCTCAAACTGGTCCATCAAAGCTCGTTGAACATGTTGAATCATAGAGGATGAGATACTTGTGATGAGGAGATCATCAACATATAGCACAAGGATCAAGATCTCACCCTCAAGAAGCTAAATGTACGTAGTATGATCAGAATGATAGTGGGTGAAACTAGTGGAGAGCAAGAAAGAGTCCATCTTCTCATACCAAGCCCGAGGGGCCTTCTTGAGACCATACAATGAATGTTGAAGTCAGAAAACCAAAGAACTATCCTACAAAAATCCGCGAGGCTGCTCCATATAGATTTCCTCCTGTAGGTCCCCATGAAAGAAAGCACTCTTCGCATCCATCTGAAAAATGGGCCATCCCCTAGAAGTTGCAAGGGACAGTACAAAGTGAATAGAGTTCATCTTGGCGATAGGGGAAAGTGTCTCAGAGTAATCAATACCCTCAACCTATGAGAAACCCTTTGCAACAAGATGTGCTTTATACTTATCAATTGAACCATCAGCATCATACTTAGTGTGATACAACTAGCGGCACCAAACCATCTTTCTGCCCTTAGGAAGAGGACAAAGATACCAAGTATTATTCCTCATCAAAGAAGAATACTCTTCCTCCATAGCACAATCCCACTCAGGGTGCCCTATAGCCTCTGAAAAATTTTGAGGATCATCTAAAATGGAATGACTCAAAATACTAGAACCCACAGTATGAGAACAGGTATGAAAAGTATCTGAAGGATCACCGGCCATAGATCCTACTGCCTCAGCAGTAAAGTGAGCCCACTTGGGCATCTGAGGTGGAGTAGGTGGAGGTGGGGATGGTGGATCATCAGCAGCATCATCAAAATCATCCTCAAAATAACCTTGAAGAGATGCAGTGGGAGGAGTAGGCAGAGGAGTAGACACTGGAGACAGGGTGTGGGAAGGCGCTCATCAAACTGAACATCTCGTTGAAATAGGACCTCTCTGGAATCAGGATCAAACAACTTGTATGCCTTAACATCCTCATAGTAGCCAAAAAAAATGAGGGGTCATCTCTTCTGCTCCATTGCTTTCCTCTGAGCATTAGGAATAAATGCCCATGCCTCACTGCCAAATACTCAGAAAAAAGAAACATCAGGCTTGTCATGAGACCAAGCCTCCTCAGGAGTCACATGTCAAATCGCCTTGTGAGGCATTTGATTCTGAATGTAGTTGGCACAATTGACTTCCTCACCCCCAAAAGATGAATCCATGCACCTGGATTGAATCATACAATTCGCCATCTCCCATAAAGTTTCATTCTTTCACTCAGTGACACCATTCTACTGAGGGGTGTAGGGAACCGTAAACTGATGCCGCAAACCATGCTCAGTGCAAAAATCTCTGAAAGCTTGATTCACATACTCTTTGCCATTATCTATATGTATCCATCAAATAGAACAACCAAACTGCTTCTTTGCAAATGTATTGATGATTCAAAATGAATCAAAGACAATAGACTTGTACTTAAGAAAGTACACCCATGTGCATCTGGAGAAGTCATCAACAAAAGTGAGTACATACTTGGACCCAGAAAAAGGAGTAGGGAATGACATGAGGCCACTATGAATGAACTCCAAAGGTGCCAAAGAATGAGGGGCTCTTCCCTTTAGAAAGGGATCCATGTGATACTTGCCAAGCACAAAACCATGACAAACACCATCAGTGCAAGAAATCTATGGGAGCCCAAGAACAAGTGCCTGTGTACTCATCTGCTGAAGATATATGTAATTGACATGGCCCAAGCACTCATGCCAAATCTTAATCACTGAATCTACATGTTCTATAAGAGATGAACCTACACTCGTAGAGGTCTCAAATCCATCAAATCTATAAAGATGAGATGCAATATCAACACTCCCAGTAGCAACAACCAAATCAAAGTCATGAAAGTCCCTAATAACCACATCATGTGGTGAGAAATCAACTGTCTTACCAGAGCCAAAATGGCAAATCTGATAAATGGTTAGGAGGTTCGTCAAGATGTCAGGGACAACCAGAACATCCTACAGAGTACCCCCATCCAAAGAGACAGAACCTGAACCCAAGATTGAAAGCTGAACTGAGTCACCCACTACAATCTGTGAATTTCCACAAGAGGCAAGAGAAGTAACCAACTACTGAGTGTGAGTCATATGGTGAGAAGCACCAGAATCTAAAATGTAAGTGGACCCATAGGTTGAAGCTCAAGCAGTGAGAGCATGACCTTTCCCTGTGGAAGGAGAAGATGTCTGAGGTGAGGAGATGTGATGCTACTGCATGGCTCCCTCTAAAGCCTCTAATCATTTCCAACACCTGGAAACCGAATGTCCTTCCTTGCCACAAAAATTGCAAGTATCTCCTGATTTCTTCTTAGTCTTGGAGGAAGACTCACCAAACTATGAATATTTCCCATGTTTTAGAGGAAATGGTGGTTTAGAGTCAGACTTAAGAGGTGGCTTGGAGGAATGCTCACTGCCTGCAGAATTCTTCTTTGGCTTCAGTTTCTACTTTTGCTTCTCTTTAGAGAACTGAGCAACCAATTCTTTGTTGTTGGACCCTGAGAGCATGTCTACTTGAGAAAGGTGAGACTACTCATGAGATAAACACTCACAAAACACATCAAAGGTAGGCATGGTGAAATGAGCACCCAAGCCATCCATGGTAGAGTATAAAGAAGAGGCAAAAAAGTGAAAATGACCCCAAAGCTTCGAAAGGATCAAGTGAATGCACTTTGTGTCTGTCTTGATCTTTTCACACCCCTGGAGAACAGATCTAGTAGTCTTGAATTTGTTCAAAAAATTATCAATGGTGGGAAAGGAATCGGGTGACAAGGAAACCAACTCTCCCTCAATCTGTAATGCCTGGATCTCATTAACCCTCTCGAAGAGAGACTCAAACTTCAACCACATAGTGCAAGGAGTGAGAAACTCATCAAGGTGAAACAGAAGACTGTCGGAAATATGTAAAGAGAGAAAACCCATGGCCTCATCCATCTTATTTCTATGGTGAAGAATCTCAAAAGGATGCTACAATAGAGGCCGAACCTCATCCAAACAAGACCACAACCCTCATGCCCAAAGAAGCCTCATGATGTGAGGCTTCCAGGTGTGATACTTATGTGATGTCAACAACTTAACTAAAGGATCTGCCATGAAACTCTGCACCTGCACCTGCTTGTGGTTTTTCTTATTATGTGATCTTTCGGAATAGATAGAAGATGCAAAAGGGTTTGTTTGTTTTGAGAGTTTTGGTGTTCTATATTTCTAATATAAATGAGAGAAAGAAAAAAAGAAAAAAGCACCCCCCCACAAGAGATAAACCCAAACCCTAGTACATACTGATGAGAAGGAAGTAGTGCATAAGCAAAAAAACTTCAAACTAAAATATCATGTACCTAATGAAAAATATGAGAAACAAGATCACATATCTGAATAGAGCATGATGAGATCTTTCCAACACCTATTTGTTTTCAAAAAATGGAGTCTGTTTGCCCATTCTACAGCCCTAGAAGTGTAGAAAAGAGAGCCCACTTTGACTAGAAAAAAGTAGAGTCAACCAAAAAAATTGGTAAAACATTCCAACCTCATGAGGTCCAGCTTGGAACCAGCTTTCCAATGCCTATTCATTTTTAAACAAATGACTCTGTATGCTCAAGATATGATGAAAAAACCAACCCCCCCTAAAAAGGCAAGAGGGAGATGGTCTGGTGGCAGGTCCGGGCAGAGGTGGTGCTCCGAAGGTGCTCTGGCGGTGGATCGGTGAGCCTGGGCAACAATGGCTGGCGGGCAGAATGACCGACGAGCGTGGAGCTGCCAGTGGGAAGGAAGGCGGCTGGTGGGCGGGGAGATTACTGGTGGGCGGGAACGGGGGCTAGGGACCGGCAGGCGGGGCTCGCTTTGACAGGGCCAGCAGGGGCCAGACTGTCAGACTGATGGTAGTACTGGCAAGCCGACGAGGCCAAACAAACCCCAAAATAAATGATTTTTAAAAAAAACACTTTTTGCAAAATACTTTTGAATGATGACGTGAGTTTTTGATTTTTTGTTGTTTTGTAAAAAATCAAAGTTCGGCCTGCATGCCGTAAAAAAGAAAAAAAATTGAATTTTTTTCTCGAACTACATGCTAATGTCGTACGCCCTGGTACAGGAAAACAATACCCCCAGAGGATCAAGAGTAAAAAATGGTCAAGCTTTTTATGACCATAGGGGTTTTTGGGCCTTCTGAGCACAATGGTGAGGTCTGTTTAGGCCCAAAGTGCTCAGAAAAAAGGCCTATCCCTAAGTGCACAAAAAACTTCTAAAAAACCTCAGATCTGCTTCCAATGCAAAAAAACTCAAAATAAGAACAGGTAGCTATAGATCTGAAGCTCTGATACCATGTGAGAGTTGCGAAATACAACACCACAAGAGCCCAAATGATCTCTGTAAGCTGAAATAAACCTGTTACAAGGAGAAACAAGGAAGCAATAAAGAAAAACCAAATACACAGAAGAATTCTCAAAAAGATGAGAGCTCAATATTCGCAAAAATTTGTAATGTGATAATGATACAAAGAAAATAAATTAACCTCTAATAGGTCAAGAAACCCTAAAAGGGAAAACCTAGGCTTGCACATAATAATTAATAAAAGAATTAATTATTATGTAGCTAATGTTAGCTTAAGTGTAAAAGAGATAAAGGGAACTTAATTAATTTAAACAAATGTTATTTAATTAGACAAGTAAAGACCTGATTACTCTAACACATAATCGATCACAAACAATTTCCACATATATCTCAATATAAAAAATAATAATATCCATTGGTCTTATATATTTGCATCATGAAATTAGGTCTTCTACATGTTGGCGTCAAGAACACTATACAAATAACGAAATGTGTATGAATTGTCGACTGAATCCGATCTCCAATGCATATGCAGACAAAAAAGAATTGTCCACATGCTTCCCAAATGTTGGCTAAACATCCTTGATCATAAAAATAATCACCAAAATTACTCCACCAAATCTGCACAATGATCAACTATTCAAAACAGTCATACCACACTGTTCAACCCAAAACCCTGTGCTCCTGATCTTCCAACTCACTCAAGAATAAACATCAGAGGCTAAGATTCTAGAATAAGGTACTCCCAACATCTAAATAACATCCTTTATCTCTACAACACAAAATATTCAACATAAATGAAACACTGGAACCAAAATACAGTACTCTATTGGATGCCCTATTCTAGCTCACCAGACTTAACCAAATTTGCATTTTGACTTCTGGTATAAGAAAATTGATCACTATGGATGTGACCACTGAATTGGGTTGCCATCAATGACAACATCGGACCATCTGTGCAATGTCTCTTGCTAACACTTTCTTGTTCATTTACGATCTTGCATACACACAAGATTCTTGCACACCCATTTTCAATACATAATAGGCTACTTGTGGAGGTGGAAATCACCAAAACAAGGGTTTTGACTAAGGAAAAGCCCTATATAGCCACCAACAACACAATTTCCCTTCTTTTGGTGTGTAAGTTGCAGATTTGGGAGCCATATAGGACTGGAAAGGACAAAGGAGACTGAGACAAAGTGAACTGCCTATTGCAAATCTTCTAAAGACCCCCTAGGACTAGGGTACCTCCTCTTGGTCCCGACAAGGACCAGGGCGCTGCCTCTTGGTCCTGACAATTTTTCCCAAATTTTCAAGTGCAGACTCTAATCCTCTTTTGGAGCTTAGATCCTATCTTGTGACTCTATTTGATTTCTTCAACACTGTGTTTTTATCATTTCATTCCAATAGATTTAGTGTTTGCAATTACCAAACCTAATTCAAGATTACAAAATTTTAACTCAAACAAAAGGAGAAATAGGATCTCAATCAACATTCTGTTGGCATTGTATTGTCATTGATGTCAACCGGTATAGGATGACCACCGGTAGTAGAAATGTATGTGCAACACTACTTTCAAGAAGTACAGGATGTGATAGGATAAGATATCTTGGATATCACCTTGTGTTGCATAACACCGGTAATGGTAAGGAAAGTATGTCAACTGGAAAGTGATGTGTTGACAAATGGGCAAGGTGTTTGAGTGGTTGTTTGTGATGAAGAGGTGAAATGTTAACTGAATCACATCAACGCTGGAAGAGAAGAATGAACTGGTATGATGAGAGGTTGCAGAACAACAGGACTCCCATCGGATGAAGATGTAGTCATCATGAGAAGCAATGACTAACAATGAATGTGCTCACTTCAGATCACATGTGTCTATTTGAAGAGATGTACAAATAGGGAAGTCGCATGATTATATGGTAGAAAGTAGATGGTGTTACTCCACCAAGTAAGTGGAGCTTATCTCCTATTATGCATTGAGTGCATTATACTTTGGAGAGATAAGTGTGAAGAGGTAAAGGCAAGCACTTGAAGGATCACACCAGATCTACTAGTGAATTAAGGGAATGCCTTTAGGTGCATGAGATTAGGGTTATGCACTGGACATAAAGAGAAGACATGTTGAGATGCCAATACAAGGGAAGTGTGAAGTGTTTGTCACCTTGACAAACCGATAGAGGAATGAACAAGATTCATCAAGAAGAAAGGCAAGACCAAGAAGATGCAGTCTGAAGTAGAAATACCTGATTCAAGATGGAGTCTTATGAAGGTTGATGACATGGTGTCATCAAGAGTGGTAACTGGTATGTAATTCCACCAATTATATAAGCAAGGTGAAGATGCAGAAGACTTCCCACTTGTGGGAATGAGCATATTTTGGATTTACCTATCTGGAGACTAGTTTGAGAGTTCCATTGATAGTTCAAGATAAGGGCAGATATGATGAGGTAACCGGTACAATAAGTAAGACCGGCTGGGTTAGCAAACCGGAAGAGAAGAGGAACCGGTAGGGTGGTTAATCGATGATCCTATCTAGACCGACTAAAAAATTCAAGTTAATAGATGGTTGATGTGGATGCCACATGGGATCAAGGTGGCAAGCTTGCAGAGGTTGGTGAAGTGCCATGTGGAGTTAGGTATCTCGACAGGTGTGCACTAAAAGTGGATCCCATGATTTGTGGATCGAGTCAGAAGCATGTGGCTCAAGGAAGAATGAACAACAGAGAAGAATCAAGGAGTTGTTGGTGCCTGAATCAAAGCAAAAAGATTAGACTGTTAGAAGACCTTGAGAAGGAAACAATAGAGGGATTAATGGTGATTGACCAAGATGTATGTCGATAGATTGTTTGCAGGTTGCAGAAGATGGAAGGCATGTTCTGGAAGGCATGTTGATAGCGGACTTGTGCAGTTGGATGTCAGGAAGAACAAATCGAGCAAAATCTGATTGGATTTGGTTTGCCTTGAGGATGGCGAGGAAGCCCTAGCCCTCCAAATTTTGAATTGGTTTTTGGCGGGAAGTCTGGGCTATAAGTATGAAGGCCAAAGAAAAAGTTTGGTGATGTTGGATAGAAGATCATTATGCTACTGCAAAGTGGGATACTTCTGCAAGTAAGAGAAAATCAGCCAAGTTCTCAACGAGCATCTAAGAGAAGTGAGTGAGAGAGAGGGAGAACCTAGTTGAAGTATTCAACCATCTGGAGAGAAGAACCGGTAGTGTTCATACTGGTCGATCAGAAGTGAAGGAGGCTACAGAGAAGGTAGATAGAGAACCAATAGAGTGTTAGTACCAGTAAAGAGTAGAGAGATAAGAAGGAGATTCAGTGAGAGTAGAATAGAAGAGAGATGAACCGGTAAGGCTTACCAGTAGAGAAGCAGTAGGTGAAGAGAAGCAAGAGAAGTGAGTCAGTGTAGAAGGAAAGTATCTCATCGACAGAGTAAGATATATGACAAGCTTGCAAGATTCACTTGTAACAAGACAAATACTTTTGTAATTGAAGATATCTTTGTGTTCACTGAGTTGTAGCTTGGTGCAGGGGTTGGTGCTCCTTGGGTTGGTTCCCTAAAGTCAGGGGTTGTAGCTCCTTGGGTTGGTGCCCTAAAGTCAGGGGTTGGTTCTCCTTGGGTTGGTGCCCTAAACTTTGTAACAACATTTTCATTGTGAGGCTGGATTGGAGCGGTAGACTCCAGTAGCACTGCTCACCGAGGTTTTTCCCATCTTGGGTTTTCCTCATATATGCTAGTGATATGAGATGTCCCTTGTGTGATTGGATTTGTGTTAGTCTCCCCACTAACTGGTAAGTCTGCATTGATTTAGACCTATCAACTGATATGCTCACATCGGATTGCTAAAGGGAAAAGATTTGAGAACCACTAATTCACCCCCTCCCCTCTCAATGGTGCATTTTGTCTAACACATTCAACCCTCTTCCTAATAGAATTGAGGTTGGATCTATTGAAGGTTCATCCTCCTTTTAATGTTTTAGGTAATTTGGTTGATTGGTGGTCTTAACCTACTTGGTGTGACCCTAGTTTTAAATTAATCCATCACAAAGATGAGCATAATCTCCCCCCCAAACTATATACAATAGCAATAATATTTAACAACTATAAAAAAATTCCTCAAAACTCCCAACAAACAATCTTTCTAGAAGACACAGAGAATACAAACTTTTCTGGAAAAACGAAATTGCAAAAAAGGAGTAAATTAAACCAACTTGGAAAAATAAGAAGTGATGGCAATGCAAATTTGACGAAGAATCAAAATCCAAGCAAAATTCAACCAAGCCAAAACCCAAGAAATCAAATTCTCCAAAGTTGTTGAAAACTCCTGGAAGCCAACCCAACAAAATGCACGAGAAATCAAGTAAATAATATTGCATTAAAAAACTATGCAATAGAATAAGACAATCAAAATATTCCAAAAATACTATATTTCATACCAACCCTTTCTGAATTCGAGGTAAGAAATATAAAATAATATTATTTACTTACCCCACAACTTCCAACCAATAAAATAATAGGATAGGTAGAAAAAATATAATAGTAATTAACCCAATCAGTAACAAAGGGAATAATAATAATATAATAACCAATAACAATTAAATAATAAAGCAAGTCCCAATAAAATAAATCAAATCCAGTTATAAATAAATGCCACAAATAATTGTGAACCATGGAGTAGAGAAGGGGGCTAGGGTTTTAGAGAATCTTTCGATCTGGAGTTGCAAGAGTTTCTAAACCAGAAGAAAGACAAAAGACAGTGCAAGCGGAAGAAATTCCTTTGCTAGATCTATCAGAAGAAATAGAAGAAGACATCTCATTATGGCAAAAGTTGGCAGTAATAGGAAGATTTGTTGGTAGTCGGCTAGAGAGGGTCAAAATAAAACATTGGGTTTCAACACATTGGACTACTCAGTCTGAGATAAAATTCATCTCTAAAGGTTTTTTCATGGTTACTTTTGCAGAGGAGGAATCCAGAAATAGAATTTTATCCCAATAGAATTGGTATTATGAGGGAATGCCTTTGTATTTGCAACCCTGACATACTAATTTCGACTCGATTCCATTAGCAGTCTATAACAAACTGATTTGGATCTGATTATACAATCTCCCAATCGAGTATTGGAGAGACTCTTGTTTAGAAAGGATCGGTCGATCACTGGGAACACTTCTTTCTATTGATGAAAAAATTATGGAAGGATACTCATACTTATGTGCAAGATTGAAGTTAGCGGTAGTGAAAAAGATTCCTTCAAAGATTTGGTTATCATCCGCAGATTGTAAATGGCTACAAGAAGTAGAAGTTGAACTTATGTCCACAGAGTGCAATAGATGTGGAATGAATAACCATTCAATAGATCATTGTAGGATTTTTGTTAGAAGAGCCTTCAAGAAAGGTGGAGGCAACAAAAGATCCATTTGGAAAAAGAAAGGAGTAGAGGAGGTTTCTCAAGGAAATCATCTTATGATTCAAGCACCCTTTCTCGGTGAATCCTCCAAGAAAGACTCAGAAGTAAATGCTTCCAAAATACAGGGTTTCACCCCAGTCCAGGATCCTCTAAATTCAAATTCAAGGGAGACAGAGTATTGTCATGTGAGCAGCTTCAAATTAGTTGTTCATAAGGGCCTATTAGACACAGAGATAGAATATGGCTTTGGATCGGAAGAGGACTACACCCCTGATGACGAATGGGATAATGTAGATCCGCGTAGCATCAGCCAATCAACAAACACTCTTCTAGGTAAAGGCAAAGGTTCTAGGGGCAGAAAGAGTCATAAACAACTCAGAGAGGAAAGAGCCAAGGAAAAAGGAATCATTAGTGTTCTAGATTTCATGAAGAAGGCCAAGGGAGGTAAAACCTCCCTTGAACAGCAATGAAGTTATCCTCTTAGAATGTTAGGGGTCTATTGGCCCCTGACAAGAGGCGCTTGGTCAAACGTAAATTAGAAAACATTTCAAGTGATGTGATGCTTTTACAAGAGACCAAACTCAGTTTAGATAAAGCGCTAAGCTGCCTGCATAAATGTGGTAAATGGGAAGGTTTTTTTCAAGAAGCAAGGGGATCGACAGGTGGTCTAGGAATATTGTGGAATCCTCATTTAATTAGTGTATCTTGATGGTATGATGAAAGAATAAGTATCTGGTCAACTACTAAGAGGGGGGTGAATCAGTAGTTCAAAAAACTGATACAAACTTCACCAATCTAAAAAATCAATCTCTCAAAGTAAACTTAGAACTAACAATGTAATATCTTTGTCAAGATAAAAACTCATAAGATAAACCGATTGATTGTTACAACAAATTAACAGTAAACAACTTCTTCATTTCTCAATGCTTTCAGTTATCATGACTTATCAAAGTAGTTAAGCAGTTAAGTAAATCAACCATGAAAACATAACGACAAAAATATTCACCACTTGACACAAATATTTTTTGACGTGGAAACCCAAATAGGTAAAAACCATGGTTAGATGAGACTCACAAGATAACTATCTGAACTCTTCTGAAGTTCACCCTATTAGGAACCTAGCCTATTAAAGCTTTACAAAAAGTCTTGTTAAGAACTGATCCTGTTAGGAATCACCCAGTTAAGGGATTGACTACAATGCCTTGTTAGAAGCAATACCCTGTCAAGAGTAACCTCGGTAGAGGATTTGAAAATCCAAGCTAATGGATCACCTTGTTAGAGGATTTGAATAACACCAAGCTTGTTAGAGCTTACCCGGTTAGGGGATTTCAATTTTGTTGTAATTGTTAGAAAAAACCAAGAGTTTGTTGATCTGTATGAATATCACTACACTTGCTTGATCAAATCCATTTCATGCTCCTATCTGTCTTTACTCAAACTATAGATACATCATCCGATTTGGCAACCACACACTCAACTGATCTTTGCTAACTCTTTGCCAACTCATTAAACTAAACAACTTCATCAACCTTATAAACAAATCAATCAGGTCGGTAACACAACAAAAACCTAATTCTCATATAGATTACAAACAAATCGTTTCAAGTATGACCATTGGATTACATAGCAATCTCTACAAATCAATCAATAAAACCTTAATCGCTCCTTGATCACCGCTTCATCGAACTTAGAAACTCATCACATGCTTTTCATTAGATGCAATACATTTGCTCATTCCCTAGACAAAAACCGTTACAACAACTCGCCAAAATCTCTTGAAATTGTCTTCATACAATAATCATACATGTCATAATCATTACCGCTCATCATTAGATCATAAACCAATATAACCAATTCACCAAACTTAATCGATTAAGGTTTATCAAAAAACAACAAGTAGGGTTTACCGATTACATCAATAGATAAGGTTTACACTAGTTACTAGTTCACTCCACAAATTCTTCCTACTGGTTACAGTAACAATATTACAATAATATCAACAATATCATTACTGGTTAATTGACATCAATGACAACATAACATATCATCAATGCAATCTTCATGCAAATGCCAACAATCTCCCCCTTTGGAATTGATGGCAATACAAATATCAATACCATTGATTGTTGTGTGATTGTGAATAGCAATCCTGGTTTACATTACCAAGTATTGACCATGCTCTCTATGTCTTCAGTTTGTCGTTGGTTCTCCTTTTCATAATCACATAATTCTTCTCCCTCTTTGACAGCAATGCCAAATTAAAAGTAAAACATGTAATGTCAAATTTCAATGTGCATCATCAACAATCTGCAGGGTTAGTGCAAGAAGATGAGTCCACTTTTTGGCCAAAAAGTGGAAGTGTTTTCCCTGATTTTCAGATTTTGTCTCATTTGAGCTTAAATTTTGAAACACTTAGAGATTGAATCTTGGAAAAAGTCGGTAATATAAAAGATAGCCCTCTGAGTGTACTTTCCAAATATATAATTTATTTTAATACCCACATAATAAAAAATAACTTTTTAAATGGAGTTCTAAAAACTATGTTTTAAAAATGCCTATTTCAGGACCATACCATGCATGTGTACAACCCACACTTTTTGACACAATTAAAATTATTTTCTCAAACCGTTTTGAGAAATGGTTTGTAACACACTGAATATTGATGAGCATATTTTTCTGTATTTTTTTTTCTAATATTTTTTTTTAATTAATTTTTTAATGGCCGTAATTATCATTTTAAAAATTTGACGTGTACGACCCACATAATTTGATGTAAACTTAACATTTTTTGATTTTTTTTTTTTTTAAATACAAAAGAATGTTGTGCAGATTGATGACATATAATTTTTTTTCCAAAATTCTTTAAAATAAAAAAAGTTATTAAATTAACAAAATTAGTTAATATTTCAAATTTATGGACCCGATTTAGTATAAATTAAATGAAAAATAGTTAAAATAATCAATTTTTTAATAAATTTACATATTTAGAATCTAGACAGTATAATCTGAA
Source organism: Cryptomeria japonica (assembly GCF_030272615.1). NCBI lineage: Eukaryota > Viridiplantae > Streptophyta > Pinopsida > Cupressales > Cupressaceae > Cryptomeria > Cryptomeria japonica. The sequence continues at coordinate 23,795,123 of NC_081409.1, forward strand.
ATGGGTTTTAATTTCGTATAAAAAAATTTTGATTAGAGGCACGTAAACTATTTCTGAAGTTCATATTTGTGCTTTCATTCATGGAGATTTGAATTTGCAGGTCCATGTCTCAGGTGTGGCCATCCCAGGCCTATCCTAGGCCTGATCCCAAGCCAAGTGGTGGGTTGTGGAATCAACTTCCACAAAACGGGCCCCCGTTTTCAAACAAGGGCGGCTTGTGGAAAAAAAAGGAAAAATGCCATTTAGAAACGGGGCCCGGTTTTAAACAAAACGGGGGCCCGTTTTTAGAAACGGGCCCCCGTTTCTAAAAAATGGGCCCCCGTTTTGTTTAAAAGCGGGCCCCCATTTTAGAACAAAACGGGTGCCCATTTTTTTTGCTTCGGACCCCCGTTACCTTTCGGCTTGGGAGCCCGAAGCACAAACGGGCCCTCATTTTTTGAAAACGGGCACCCGTTTATAAGAGCACATTTTCCAACGCGTGGACTTCTACGAATTTGTGACTCATTACCTTGCACTTGCCCTGCAACTTGATGCTCCCCCTATGGAATACATCCACTTCTACACCAATCCTTCTATAAAATTCTGCAAGTAGCTCCAAGACTGATGTAATCTACATCATACTTAACTGACTTCATGAAGAGGGACAGCCCCTAGATGACTTCTAAGATACTCAAAAGTAGTCTTAGGTAGAGGTTTAGTAAAAATATCCGCAAGCTACTCCTTGGTAGAAACATGCTCCAAGATCACATCTTTACTCTGTACTTTTTCCCTCAAGAAATGATACTTTAATTCAATATGCTTGGTTCGTGCGTGCAAAACAGGGTTCTTGGAAATATTTATGGCACTTGTATTATCACATAAAATATTTATAGGTTCTGAAATCTTCATCTTAAAATCTTCCAAAATGTGCCTCATCCATATAGCATGTGTTCAATTCATGTAAGCTGCAACATACTCATCTTCAGCAGTAGATTGTGAAGTACAACTCTTCTTCTTACTACTCCATGAAATGAGTCGTCCTCCAAGAAAAAATGCTCCACCAGTTGTGCTTTTCCGGTCATCAACATTTCCTGCCCAATCTGCATCTATGTATACCTTCAAGTCAAAATTTCCTCCATATGGATATCATAACCCATAATCAATAGTACCTTTCAGATATCTAAAAATTCTTTTGGTTGCTATCAGATGTGTTTCCATAGGATTCTTCTGGAATCTAGCAACTAGGCCAACTACATGAGCTATGTCTGGTGTGCTGTGAACAACATAGTGCAATTTTCCAATCATTGACCTGTATTCCTTCTCATCAACAGATTTGGACTTATCTTCCTTAGACAACTTACAACCTGTAACCATAGGTGTCCCAACTGGTTTACAGTCACTCATGCCAAATGTCATCAAGACCTCTTTCCCATACTTAGACTGTGTGATGAAAATACCATTCTTCATTTGTTGTATTTGCAAGCCTATGAAATTTTTTATTTCTCCCACTAAAGACATTTCAAACACATTTTTCATTTCATCTACAAAACTGTTGCTCATGTCATCATTACCTTCAAATATGATATCATCAACAAATACTTCGTTGAGTAGTATTTTATCTCCTTTAGATTTGAGATATATGTTATTGTCATCACTGGTTCTTAGAAAGCCTATCTTCATCAGATGTGTATGAAGCCTTTCATACCATGCTCTTGGTGCCTGCTTTAATCCATATAGAGCTTTATGCAATCTGCATACCATGTCTTTCTTATCAGTCAGAGCATAACCATCTGGCTGCTCAATGTATACTTCTTCTAGTATCCCATTCAAAAAATGTTGACTTAACATCCATCTGGTATACCTTGAATTTCTTGTGTGCTGCAAATGCAAGTAAAGTTCTGACACCTTCCAATCTTGCCACTAGTGCAAAAGTCTCACCATAGTCTTCTCCTTGATCTTGTGCATAACCTTTACAAACCAAACTAGCTTTGTTGTGAACTACAACACCATCTTCATTCAACTTGTTCCCGAATACCCACTTAGTACCTATCACATTTTTATTTACTAGTCGGGGTACTAGGGTCCATGTGTTGTTCTTCTTATTTTGATCTAATTCCTCCTCCATAGATTTAACCCAATGATCATCACCAAATGCTTCCTTAGCGGTTCTTGGTTCAATAGTGGAGATCATGCAAGAATTCTCTCTGATTCTTCTTCTCAATAGTACTCCAACATCCTTATCCCTCATAATTTGTTCAGGATTGTGATTCAGTCTCACATATCTTGGAATAACATGATCATTATCTTCAGGTTCAGCTTCTTCATTAGCATCATCTTCTTCTGAATTTATCTATTCCCGTTGAACTGGTACATCCATATTTGCTTTGTCGGTTTCAAATTTCATAGTTTTTGGTGATAGTTTTGATACTTAATATAAGTACAAATCCAATAGCCAACAAGATGAGAGGGGCGGGGGTGAATCATACAAACTTAATCATCCATAAAAACATCAGATTCAACCTCGCTAACATATATATCAGTAATATAACCAAAACTATTAAACATGCAAACTCAAAAGCATATGAACAATATAAACCTCATAACACCAGATTTAACGTGGAAACCCAAATAGGGAAAAACCATTGTGGGATTTTGGACCCACTAAAAAATATACTCTTCTAGAGTATGCTCGATTAAAAGCAAATCCTGTTAAAGATTACAAACACATTGCTAGATGTGACCCGGTTAAGGGATTTCCCTCAGATCTGTTAGGATCTTCACTTTGGTAGAAGTGACCTTGCTAAAGGATTTCAAACATTCAATCAAAATGTAACCTTGCTAGAGGGTTTACATATAAGACTGTTAAGTCCACTCGGTTAAGAGATTTTCTGTCACTTTCACAAAATAACAGTAATAAAAATCTATCTGCAACTTCACATCTAAGATGCTAAAGCAGATTCTTATTTGTTCAATACAATCTAGACATAGAACTAATCTTGTCTATCTGCTGGCCTTCTATACTCTGTTATTCTAACAGGGCTTCAAGCTTTTGTGCTCGGTAATCACTGTGTAGCATCCCTATGCATACACTTGCTCGCATACATTGTTTATCAATAGTTTCCTATTTATAAACAATTAGGTAATTGCTTAATCTCCTTGATCACATTTCCCATGATCAATGATAGCCATCAGATCTTCAATCTTGTCCAGGTTCAATGCATCTTTCGATCTGAAAGCATTTTACCCTACCTTGGAACTTGCATAATAGTCTTGGAACTTGTGCCAAGGTATTGCGATTCAATTTGAGCTGTAGATCTTCATGCCGACTTTCCATTGCCTTAGATTTGTTAACAAACTTCTTCCACGGCTTACCAATCATTTAATCTGCTCCAGCTCATCAGCTTCTTTCATTAAATACCGCATGTAAACATTTAATGCATTCTGTTATAGCTTGGTTAACTCGGTAACAACTCGATGAATACTAAACTCCACTCGGTAGACATTCCGCCTTCATTAACCGATATTGATAACCTTAGGGTTTATCGACTAGGTTCCTTAGGGTTTACCGACTAGGTTCTTTGCTTGATAACATAGTATAGTATTAACCTTTACAATTTACAACATATGTATGATGTTAAAACAATCTAAAACATCATGATCTCATCATTTTCTGACTCGGTAGTAGTTGCCCATTAAATACCTTATTCATCATATTCTTTCCTGTGTCTTTTACCGACATCTTTATAATCTTCATATCATACTTCTCAAGATATGGCAACATCATACTAAATTAGAAAATCAATTTCTTGATATCAATGACAAAACAATAATATCAAGACAGTAAAACATCTTTAATCAGTTATATCCATAATCATCAACAACCTTCTCAATATCCTTAAGAAATGCCAACAATCTTTCATTGTCTGTTACAATGCAATATTGCCAACAATCTCCCCCTTTGGCATTGATGGAAAAACCAAATGATTTGACCTTAATAGATTCAGATTGTTGTGATTCTAAAATGCTGAAATGCTCTCCCCCATACATTAGACTTCTCCTCATTTCTTCAGTCTACTTCCCAATCTGTAGTCTGCTCAGTTTTCTCTTAGTCTTCTCCCCTGATAGATCTTCTCTCAGTCTTCTCTCCTTTATAGGTCTTCTCCCCCTTTGACAACAATGCCAAAAAGAACTTAAAACATAATTTCTTTCTGTAAGAAGTGATTTCCTACTGTTGTGTATCAACTAAGTCTCGGTCAGAGCATTTGTCTTCAATTCCTGCTCCTTGTAATATTTCCTGTATTAATTCTAGTACACTTTTAGAAAACATGCTAAAGTGTATAACTCAACATCACCTCCCAAAAGATATTCATTAGAGTCATCGGATTGATGCTTTCACCAAACTCGATCAGTGAGTAGAAGATAGGGGTAGGACCCCTAACTTGCTTCTATGATATTCAAAAGTGTCCTTTGGTAGTGGCTTGGTGAAGATATCTGCTATTTGCTCCTTTGTGCTAACATATTCCAATACCACTTTCTTCTCTTGAGCTTCTTCTCTAAGATAATGATATTTGATAGATATGTGCTTTGTCTTAGAGTGCATAACAGGATTCTTTGAAATATTAATGGCACTAGTATTGTCACAGAATATAGTTACTAGCTCGGTAACTTTCTCATTTATACCTTCCAACAATTGTTCGATCCATGCAATGTTGGTACAATTCAATGTTGCAGCAACGTATTCAGCTTCTGCTGTTGACTGTGAAACACATCCTTGTTTCTTGCTAAGCCAACTCACTAGTCTTTCTCCTAAAAAGAAAACTCCTCCGCTTGTGTTTTTTTTGTCATCAATGTTGCCTGCCCAATCAACATCAGTATAAACTTTTGAATCAAAATCATTTCCTTTCTGATATACTAAGCCATAATCCTCTGTGCCTTTCAAGTATCTAAAAATTCTTTTGATTGTTGGCATGTGTGTTTCCTTAGGATCTGCAAAGAATCTTGTAACTATACCTACTGCATGCACTATGTCTGGTCTGTTGTGAACAACATATTGTAGTTTTCCAATCATGGATCAATAGAGTGTCTCATCAATAGATGTAGATTCATCATTCTTAGATAATTTACAGTTGGTAGTCATAGGAGTACTTACTGGTTTTGAATCATCCATTCCAAATTTCTTCAAGATTTCCTTTATGTACTTGGATTGGGTAATGAAAATCTCATTTTTCATTTGCAGTATCTATAAACCTATAAAATACTTTATCTCACTGATTAATGACATCTCAAATTCTTTGCTCATTTCATTTCCAAAGTTCTTGCATAAAGAGTCATTTCCACAAAATATAATATCATCAACAAATATGGCTGAGATCAGTATTCCATTTTCATCATTCTTCATGTACATGTTGTTGTTCTCACTTGTCCTTATAAAACCAATCTTAATCAAATAAGAGTGCAATCTTTCATACCATTCTCTTGGTGCTTGTTTCAAAACATATAAGGCTTTGTTCTATTTACATACCTGATCTTTATTATTGTCTTCAACAAATCCTTCAGGTTGTTCAATGAAAACTTCTTCTAATATTCCATTCAGAAATGCAGATTTGACATCCATTTGATATACCTTGAAGTTCTTGAAAGCAGCATTGGCCAACAATGTTCTTACTCCTTCAAGTCTAGCAACAGGTGCAAAGGTTTCACCATAATCAATTCCTTCTTCTTGAGCATAACCTTTGCAAACTAATCTTTCTTTGTTTCGAATGACTTCTCCTTTTTCACTTAGTTTGTTTCTAAAAATCCACTTTGTACTGATTACATTTTTGTCCTTCGGTCTTGGGATTAGTGTCCATGTGTCATTCTTCTTAATTTGATCAATCTCTCTTGTCATAGCATTTACCCAATCTTCACTATTAAATGCCTCTTTCACTATTCTCGGTTCAAATTCAGATATCAAACATGTGTTCTGTCTCAGTTTATTCCTTGTCATCACTGAATCATCCTTATCTCCTATAATCTGACTTGGTGCATGATGTCCTCTGACATACTTGGCTAATTCAGGCTCGGTAGGCTCTGTATGATCTTCTTCATCACTCGGTAACTGGATATTATCTTCATTTTCTTCAACAGTCTTCTCGGTAGGACTTCTCGGTTGAACATAGACAAATTCATCATAGTCTTCTGGTTCCTTGGAATTTCCTTCATCATTTCTTTCTGCAAAGTCATCAATTTTCACATTTGCACTTTCTACTATTTTGTTAGATGATTTGATCAGACATTTAAATGTTTTTCTTTTGGAAGAATAACCTAGAAATGTTCCTTCTTCACTTTTCTGATCAAACTTGTCATTTCTATCATCTTTATGAACATAGCATCTACTTCCAAAGATTTTAAAATAACTAACATTAGGTTTCTTATCATACCAGATTTCATATGGTGTCTTCAAAGTACCTTTCTTCAATTGAACTCAGTTCAAGGTGTAAACAGTTGTGCTTATTGCTTCTCTCCAAAATGTTTGTGGCATCTTATTTTCAATCATCAGTGTTCTAGCACAATCCACAATAGATCTGTTTCTTCTTTCAGCTATTCCATTCTGTTGTGGAGTTCTCGGTGCAGAGACTTGTCTTTTAATACCATGATCATTGCAGAATAATTTGAATTCATCAAATGTCAACTCTCCTCCTCTATCCGATCTAAGACATTTCAGTTGTCTTCCTGTTTCATTTTCAACTTTTTCCTTGTACCATTTAAACTTTTGAAAAGCTTCTGATTTTTCCTTTAAAAACATTACTGACATCATCTTTGAATAGTCATCCACAAATAATATGAAATACTTATCACCATAATAACTTTGAACTTTCATAGGACCACAAAGATCAATGTGCACTAGATCTAAAATTCCCTTAGAAGTGTAAGACTTACTTGTAAAGCTTGATCTTGTCATCTTACCCATCTGGCATCCTCGGCACATAGCATTCTCAGGTTTTTCAAGACTCGGTAGACCTCTTACTCTATGCTTCTTACTTATTTTGATCAGGTTATCAAAATTTACATGACAAAACCTTTTATGCCATAACCAGGTATCATCAATCTTTGCATGCAAACACTTATTCCGAGTTGAGTCAAGGTGAAATGTATTACCTTTTGTTTGTGTCCCGGTAGCAGCTAACTTTCCATTCTTGTCATGAACTTTGACAATTCCTTTTTGAAATTCTATTCAGTAACCTGTGTTGTTAGCTGTGCTACACTCAACAAATTGTATTTCAAACCTTCAACCCAATAAACATCATTGCATCTTGAATTATCAAGAAGTGTTATAGATCCTTTACCTCTTACCGGATATGGTGCATCATTACCAAATCTAACATAGCCTCCATCATAATCTTCTAACATAACAAACTTGTATTATCTCCTGTCATATGATGTGAGCATCCACTATCTATAATCCAAGAATCATTAGTATTTATGTGAGATATTAGGGCTTTTTCTTCATACCTTTATTCATCTGAGCCATCCTTGATAGCCACATAAACTACTTCCTCTGTATCAATCTCATTTGATTTATCATTGTTAGATTCCTCATCAGCTATTAAGCATGTCTTTCTATCTCTTCTTCTGAAGTCTCGGTGTCCTCTGTAATGGTTATCTTTCTGTCTGTTATCTCAGTAATCTCTCTTTTCAGTAAAATCTTTGTCAAGACAGTTAGAAGCCATATGTCCTATCTTATCACAATTGAAACATTTCAAAGGTAGTTTTCCTTTATACTTACCTTTGCCTCTCGGTAACATTTTGGCTAATAGTGCTTCAAACTCTTCTTGCTTTCTGATTTCTTCATATAGTTTGTGTAGTTCTTCCATGTTCTTCTAAAATCTTTCACTTGCTCCACTGTGATCTCCTTCAGAGTACTTATACTTTCTTTCATTGTAATCATTAGATTCATCAAGATGAAAAGAACTAAATGCAGATTCAACTTTATTTACCAAAGATCCACTGTTATCAAAATTACTTAACTCAAATGCATGTAGCTTACCAATAGTAGCATCCAAAGAAACTGGCATATTAGGTATAGACCTCAATTCATTGATTGCAGAGACTCGGATTGCATAAGCTGGTAGAAGGGTTCTTAACAACTTACTTGTTATATCCTTTTCTTCAATAGTTCCACCTGCTCCTTTGATTTGATTGACAATCTCCTTTAGTCTTGTACTATACCGAGTTATGTTCTCACCTTCATTCATCCTCATAGATTCAAGTTGTCCTCTCAGACTGTCTACTTTTTCTCTTTGAACATGTTCATCTCCTCCATATACTAATATGAGCTTATCCCACATTGCCTTTGCATCATTGCAGCCTTCTAGATCATTAAACTCTGAATCGATCAATGCAGATGTTATTTCAATCATTGCTTGAATATGTTCTTGCTTTGCCTTTATCTCTTCCATAGTCAATGGATAGGTGCTCAGTGTAACAAAATCATTCTCCAAATAGTATACATCATATTCTCCAACTCTTAATAGATGCAGCTTCATCCTTTTCTGCCATGTAGAGAAACTTGACTTGTTCAGCTTCGGTGCATCCCTCTTATACATCTTTGGATCTTTAACTCAAGTGCCTTTAAACTTTCCTTCCTGAGTCCAAAGCTCTAATACCAATTGATAGTTCCGATACTTAATATAAGTATAGATCCAATAACCAACAAGATGAGAGGGGGGGGGTGAATCATACAAACTGTAATGCCCATACCCTAGTTAGACTTGTAAAACCCGTTTGACCATGATTGACTTCCTATGTGGCATTCTTGAAAGGTAGGTTAACATGGTCAAATGTGTAGTTTAGATAATATAAATAACTCTGCATACTTATTATTGTGCTTTTGCATCGATTCTCATGTAAATGTAATTGTTCCTAACCTTTGTGATAAATCTTGAGCTAACGCCTTCATTGAATATGTATATGTATATGCATGTTTGTATGAATTCATGGGTGCAGGAGATTGCAGGTACAACACCACTTAGGGCAAGGTTCATCTCCTTTGGGATTTGCAAGGTTGAGTATGCCTCTTTCATCTTTAGAATTCGGATTTGGTGGTCATATAACTCTCGTCTTGCCTTAGCCATGGTTAGGTGAGCATCGTGTGTGGATTCGTGGGGCTTTCTTTTCATTGGATTTCATGTCGAGTGATTTGGTGGACTTCCTCGTTTTGCATGCCTTGCACGAGGTAAGCGGAGTTTGTTGTTCTAAGTATTAAATTCAAATTTATGAGTAGACGTGCACATTAGTAATTTAGAAATTTAAATGGGTAGCTTCCTTTATATGATTAACCATTAATTTAAGAGATTGCCTTAAATTATTATTGTAGCAAGCTTAAGGTATTTAACTGGGGTTAGTGTGCTCATTTACACATTTGTAGTTGAGAAATTAGAATAAATAAGACTCTTGCATTAGATTTGTCATTTATTTAAAAAGGTCGCTTTATTATGTTATAGTGGATCAATTTAATAGTTAATTTTATTAATAGCGAATTTAATGAGCTATGCGTTTTAGGAAGGAAAGATTTAAAGTCATTCGGAAAAAAATAGAAATAAATTAATCATATTCACATTTGGAAGAGAAAAGGGTAAATTTTATTATTTAAAAGAAATTATTTCTTTTTACTTGTAAAGTGGATATAGTATAAAAGTTTGATTTTTAGAAAATTAAATTAATCAAAACGCCTTACCTTGGTCAATAATTTCGAAATAAGAAGTAGGCCTAAAATTTATATTGAGAAATTAAAATTTAAAAACGCAATAAGAAATAGAAGCATTTTAATTTTGATAAGGAAAGCGAATAAGATGTATTAAATGATGTAAATGAATGACTTCCATTTTCATTTTCATTCATTTTATTTTAAAAATAAATGCCTAAATTCGAAATTGAAAATTAGGGCAAAAATAGGGTTTCTCATTTTAAACTAGTTGGGAAATGTTTTTGGGGGTTCTTGGCTTTTGGTCATTTTTTTTGGGAAAAACATGGTTTTTTTTTGCAAGAGAGATTGGGGATTTTGGACAGAGATGGAGTTTTAGAGCAGCAAATTTTGGAGCTCTTCTTCAAAAATATTCTTCCCAGAATGCGTTTGAAGGTAGGATTCCAACCCACCCTCTTGTTATTTGTTGGATCTTGAGTGGAAGATGGAATGCAAACATTGTTTTGGATTTGGTGGTAAATCTTCAACTCTTCTATTTATTTATTTTGGAATCCATAACATTCTGGAAAATGAAAGGAAAAAGAAAAGGGGTTGTGACTGCAATAAATGGAGAATGAGGGTTTTTACATTTTGTTTTGGTTGTTTTGTTCATGATCATTTCAAAAAAAAATATAGTTCCCCAATTGGTTGTTTGCTATGAGAAATCTGGAAAACATATGGATTATGAGTTTCTTTCAAAATAGGAGGTTTCTGGAATGTGAGTTTCTTCAAAAAAAAAATATACAAAATGGAGAGGTTGCTAGAAAATGTTTTAAACCCCTGTCTGTGAGACTGTGTGATATGCATTTGGGGATTTGTTATTTGTTTTTTCTTATCTATTTCTTTTTTTTGTTACAAATCTGTATATTGTAGAAAACTATAAAAAAATAATAATAAAAAAAAAATATAAAATAAAATTTGAAACCCCCCCATCGCTGCTGGTAGCAACTGCTACCTGTTAGTAGCAGCGCTACCAGAGGTAGCGGACTGCTACCAAATGGTAGCAGCGCTACCAAAGGTAGCGGTCTGCTACCATTTGGTAGCAGCCCATCGCTGCTGGTAGCAACTGCTACCTGTTAGTAGCAGCGCTACCAGAGGTAGCGGACTGCTACCAAATGGTAGCAGCGCTACCAAAGGTAGCAGTGCTACCAATGGTAGCGGCCTGCTACCATTTGGTAGCAGCGCTACCAATGGTAGTTGGGCTGCCAAAGGGGAGGGCCCACGTGGGTGTCCATGTGGGTACCTTCCCTCTTTTTTTTATTTTGAAAAAAGTTTTTTTTATTTATTTATTAATTTACATTTTTTTTAATATTATATATAAATTAATTAGTGAAGTTAAATAAATGAGTGAAGTTAAATTTAGTTAAGAAATTTTAAATTCAGTTTTCTATTATATTATCTAATTTTAAATTCAGTTTCTATTATATTATTTAATTCCAAATTAGTAAATAATATTTGGATTTAGATAACCATCACTTGGTAAATTTATACTTCATTTATAGTTATTGATTTCTTTTGATTATGTCATGCTCGGGTATTACACATTATTAACATGGGCTAAGTATTAATGATGGATTAATGTGAAGTTTTAAATAAAAGTTAATTTAACAAAACCATAAACTTGATCGACATTAATGGATAGAAATGATATGGAAAAACGAATGCCTCTTCCGGATGATGTCCTTGCAGATTAAATTGCTGTAATAAAATTTGGTTAGGTAATAGTGAGACTTGATATGCTAGTGTTTGGTCATAAGTCGGTCAAACCCCTAGTTAGGGTACCATCAAACAATAGAATCTAGGTTGGTTTTTTTTTTTTTTGTTATGATTCAATTTGACCCGCTTTTAAAAGGGATCACTATGTAATAATCAATCGAGGTAGATGTTGAATAGTGTATGTGTTCGCCTAAAGGGCAGAGTTGTAAAGACATGTAAATATGTAACCTTAACTATATTAAATGCCAGAGGGGTCTTGCGGTTGAGCAGACCCGGAGATGTAGCCCTTTAGGGGTGAACTCCAAGATCATATCTGTGTTATGCGATGTTTTTAGCTTACTTTGTTTTATGCTTTAAATTATCATGGATGGTTGTATTCTTGTATAAGTGTATGGTGGAAATTTTAATGAATTTAAATCTAAGTGCATAACATTATTCATCTGGATAAATGTAGTTATTTAGGTTCATAAAACATTGTAAATTATGATGATGGCAAAGTATTTAAAATATTGTAATTAACGTTGTGGAAAACGTATTTTGATAAGGTTAATTAAACGTAGTAATAGTGGAAAGAATCTTGCTAGGTTACATCATTGGGTTAGCTTGTTACTAAGCATGCAAATTGAACAAATGAGTATGGGAAAACAAAGATAGAATTAATGTTATAAATTCTAAGTTGGATTCTAAAGGATAAACAACATATAGGTAATCACTTTTATCTTCTTAAAGGAGTAACGCCATGTTAATTATGTTCACTACATTGGGTGAACTTGTTTAGTTAATTCACGTTTTAATCTTGACGATAATCCTTACCAAAATTAACTTGATAATTGGGTGAACTCAACTGGATATCCATAGTTGTAACCTTAATAAAGGAATCTCTTATGATTTCTAAAATGAACTAAAACGGGAAGTATTTGTATAGTTGTTATATCTAAATCTTAGTAAATGTACCTTTTCATATTAACTTCATTTAACCAAAAAAGAGTGATATGCAACAAGATAATTGTATTTCAATCATAATGGAAGAACGTCACTATGAACTTATAATTCTAATCTTGAAATGATGAATATCACCTTGCTAAATATATCTTAATTTAAAGGATGAACTCATGTGTTCCTAATACATTTTCATCTTAATGAATTTAGCCATCTATTAGTATTATTAAAACTTCAATGAATTCTATGGCTACTCACATCTTACCTTTCATAAAAGAACTACAACTGACTAGTTGGCTATGCATGAAATCAAATTAAGGGATCTCACTCTATTAATTGTAGTTAATCCTTAATGAATGAATCTCGTCTGATTAACCATACTTTTAATATTAAAGGATGATATCGATTGTGAATGGATTCCCTAATCCCAATGAATGAACCTCATTATATTAAACGCTTGGAACCTATTTGGAAGCCTCTAAATGAAATTATGAATTTAAGTGCATTGAATAAATAACCTATCAAAGGCCTCCTAACCACCAAAGTAAATGAACGCTTCCTAAAATTCTAAGATGTCATATCTTTGAACACATATATGATCAAGATCTATGCATTATCTCGTAATTAAGATATCCAGTTTAATGGATCTAATGGCGCAAGTTGAGTTAGGTGTAAGCTTATGTAATCGTGTTGGGAAACTCCTTAGGATCGTTTTAGCCTTCCGCTGTGTTATCTAGTTAGAGATAACTTTGAGATAACTTCAATCTATCTTAATATTGTAACTTTTCATTAACGCTCTTAACTATTATTATAAAAAAAAAATATTTACACTCTATTTGAGTGTTTTTAACTTAAACCCTTTGGGGTTTCTTGGCGGGGCATTACACAAACTTAATCATCCATAAAAACATCAGATTCAACCTCGGTAACATATATATCAGTAATATAACCAAAACTGTTAAACATGCAAACTCAAAAGCATATGAACAATATAAACCTCATAACACCAGATTTAATGTGGAAACCCAAATAAGGAAAAACCACTGTGGGATTTCGAACCCACTAAGAAATATACTCTTCTAGAGTATGCTCGGTTAAAAGCAAATCCTATTAAAGATTACAAACACATAGCTAGATGTGACCCGGTTAAGGGATTTCCCTCAGATCTGTTAGGATCTTCACTTTGTTAGAAGTGACCTTGTTAAAGGATTTCAAACATTCAATCAGAATGTCACCTTGCTAGAGGGTTTACATATAAGACTGTTAAGTCCACTCGGTTAAGAGATTTTCTATCACTTTCACAAAATAACAGTAATAAAAATCTATCTGCAACTTCACATCTAAAATGCTAAAGCAGATTCCTATTTGTTCAATACAATCTAGACATAGAACTAATCTTGTCTATCTGCTAGGCTTCTATACTCTGTTATGCATCTTTTGATCTGAAAGCATTTTACCCTGCCTTGGAACTTGCATAATAGTCTTGGAACTTGTGCCAGGGTATTGTGGTTCAATCTGAGCTGTAGATCTTCATGTCGACTTTCCATTGCCTTAGATTCATTAACAAACTTCTTCCACGGCTTACCAATCATTTAATCCACTCCAGCTCATCAGCTTCCTTCATTAAATACCGCATGTAAACATTTAATGCATTTTGTTATAGCTCGGTTACAACTCGGTAACAACTCAGTGAATACTAAACTCCACTCGGTAGACATTCCGCCTTCATTAACCGATAGTGATAACCTTAGGGTTTACCGACTAGGTTCCTTAGGGTTTACCGACTAGGTTCTTTGCTTGATAACATAGTATAGTATTAACCTTTACAATTTACAACATATGTATGATGTTAAAACAATCTAAAACATCATGATCTCATCATTATGTGACTCGGTAGTAGTTGCCCATTAAATACCTTATTCATCATATTCTTTCCTGTGTCTTTTACCGACATCTTTATAATCTTCATATCATACTTCTCAAGATATGGCAACATCATACTGAATTAGAAAATCAATTTCTTGACATCAATGACAAAATAATAATATCAAGATAGTAAAACATCTTTAATCAGTTATATCCATAATCATCAACAAGCTTCTCAATATCCTTAAGAAATGCCAACAATCTTTCATAGTCTGTTATAATGCAATATTGCCAACATCTGGTTCCAAAAACAAAATGCAAGGATCTTCATCCTTTTTCTCTGAATTGGTTTCCTCTGAGACTGCAGTATATTCATCCACTCGAACATCAACACTCTCAATAATTCTCTATGTCCGGTTGTTAAAACACTTGTAGGCCTTACTCTTGGTGGAATAGCCAAGAAATATACCTTCATCACTTTTAGCCTCAAATTTTCTAATATAATCACCTCTCTTAATAAAACATTTGCTTCCAAATATTCTGAAATAACTAACATCAAGTGATCTACCATACCAATATTCATAAGGAGTCTTGTCCTTAACTCTCTTTACCAGAATCTGGTTCACAATGTAGACAGCTGTGCTAACAACTTCTCTCCAGAAATGTTTTGCTACACCTCCTTGTATCAACATCGTCCTAGTAGCTTCAACAATTGACCGTTTGTTTCTCTCTATGATACCATTCTGATGTGGTGTCCTTGGTGCAGAAATTTGTCGTTTGATACCATTTTCTTCACAATACCTAGTGAATTCTTTAGAAGTAAATTCACTGCCCTCGTTTGTCCTCAGACACTTTATCTTCTTACAACTCTCCTTCTCAACTAAGGCCTTGAATGCCTTGAAATTACCAAAATCTTCAGTCTTATCCTTCAAGAATGTGACTCACATAATCCTTGAGCAGTCATCAGTGAAGATCATAAAATATCTGTCACCTTGAATACTTTTTATTCTTATTGGTCCACAAAGATCCATATAAACCAAATCTAACAAATGTTCCCCTGAAAAGGATTAGCTCTTGGAAGTTGAGGATGTCATCTTTCCCAACTAACATTCTTTGCACAAAGCATTAACCGGTTTGTCTAACTGAGGCATACTTCTCACTGTCTTGAACTTACTCACTTTAACAATGTTATCAAAGTTTATATGACAAAATCTCCTATGACAAAGCCAACTATCATCTATCTTTGCAATTAAACATTTGTTGACTTTAGGATTAAGGTGAAACAAGTTACCTAGTTTGTTTCCCGGTTGCAATCAGTTCACCTTTGCTATCATAGATTCTACACATACCATTTTTAAACTCTAATGGGTATCCTTTGTCATTGAGTTGTGCCACACTCAAAATATTGTGCTTTAGACCTTCAACCTAGTAGACATCATCTGCACTGCTCTTTCCATTAAGAGAAATAGTTCCCTTACCTTTAACCATGCAGGGTGATTCATTACTAGATCTTACAAGTCCGCCATCAAATTCCTTCAGAGAAATAAATTTGCTCTGATCACCGGTCATGTGATGTGAACAACCACTATCAATGATCCAATCATCAGAGTTATCCATCCTGGATACTAATGCCTTTTGGTCTAACATCTCTTCTTTAATGGCTACAAACATAATGTCTTCATTAGCATCACCATCAGATTCCTCATCAGTGATACCACCATCAACAACAATAAGACAATCGACAACAATAAGACAATATATTTTTCCTTTACCCTTGTACTTCTTGAATTTCTCTCGTTTGTGCTCATTATCACCATTAGGACAGTTTGCAGCAATGTCTCCAATCTTGTTGCATGCAAAACATTAAAAAGGTAATTTGCCTCTATATTTACATATACCTCTAGGCAACTACTTGGCCAACAATGCTTCAAGCTCAACTAAACTATCTTCATTATTAACTTCTCTGTTGGATCTGGATTCATAACTGTGACTGGCTTCTCTACTTTTCCTCACAGATGGGTTAAAAACAGAAGCTCTAAATGCAGACTCATATTTCTGTACACTACCATCATAGCCATTTAATTCAAAAGTAGTAAGCTTGCCAATGATGGAGTCAAGAGCTACCTTATTTTTGTCAATGGATTTTAGCTCCTGAATAACTGCAACTCGGATAGTGTAGACCGGTAGCAGGGTTCTCAGAACCTTACTGATCACTGTGGAATCTTCCACTTTACCTCCTACACTCTTAATTTAACCGACTATCTCTTTTATCTTTTGACCATGTTGTTGGATATTCTCACCTTCAGCCATCCACAAGTCATCAAACTTTCCTCTTAGACTCTCTTCTTTAGCAATCTTAACATGTTCATCACCGCTATAAATCTCTTCAATTTTTTTCCATACCTCATATGCAGTTTCAAGACCATGAACATCTACATACTCTACATCAGACAAAGAACTGATAATAGCCTCCAATGCTTGATGATTTTCTTGTTTCTCTTTCTTCTGATCATCAGTCAACATCCCAATAGGTGCAACATACTTAGTGTCGACATGTTCCCAATATTGGCTTCCCGAACTCTTGATATAAATTTTCATTCTGTCACTCCATATCTTGTCGTTCTCTCTATTAAAATTCAGACCTTCCTTCTTCATCATGATCTGCAAGATCTTTACCTCAAGTTGTTAGGCTTAGACCTTAGAGGACCTGGATTGCTCTGATACCAATTGATGGTATGATGAAAGAATAAGTATCCAATCAACTATTGAGAGGGGGGGGTGAATCAGTAGTTATAAAAATTGATACAAACTTCACCAATCTCAAAAATCAATCTCTCAAAATAAACTTAGAACCAACAATGTAATACCTATGTCAAGATAAAAACTCATAAGATAAACCGGTTGACTGTTACAACAAATTAACAGTAAAGAACTTCTTCATTTCTTAATGCTTCCGATTATCATGACTTATCAAAGTAGTTAAGTAGTTAAGTAAATCAACCATGAAAACATAACCACAAAAACATTCACTACTTGAAACAAATATTTTTTGACGTGGAAACCCAAATAGGTAAAAACCACGGTGAGATGAGACTCACAAGATAACTATCTGAACTCTTCTGAAGTTTGCCCTGTTAGGAGCCTATCCTGTTAAAGCTTTACAAAAAGTTCTGTTAAGAACTGATCCTATTAGAAATCACCTAGTTAAGGGATTGACTACAATGCCTTGTTAGAAGCAACACCTTGTAAGGAGTAACCTTGGTAGAAGATTTGAAAATCCAAGCTAATGGATCACCTTGTTAGAGGATTTGAATAAAACCAAGCTTGTTAGAGCTTACACAGTTAGGGGATTTCAATTCTGTTGTAATTGTTAGAAAACAATAGGAGTTTGTTGATATGTATGAATAGCACTACACTTGCTTGATCAAATCCATTTCATGCTCCTATCTTCCTTTACTCAAATTGCAGATACATCATCCGGTTCGGCAGCCACTCACTCAACTGATCTTTGCTAACTCTTTGCCAACTCATTAAACTAAACAACTTCATTGACCTTATAAACAAACCAATTAGGTCGGTAACACAACAAAAACCTAATTCTCATAGAGATTAAAAACAAATCAATTCAAGTATGACCGTTGGATTACATAGGATTCTCTGCACATCAATCAAGAAAAAATCGATCACTCCTTGATCACCGCTTCATCGAACTTAGTAACTCATCGTGTGCTTTGCATTAGATGCAATACATTTTCTCATTCCCTAGACAAAACTCGTTACAACAACTCACCAAAATATCTTGAAATTGTCTTCAAACAATAATCATACGTGTCATAATCATTACCGCTCATCATCAGATCATAAACCAATATAACCAATTCACCAAACTTAATCGGTTAGGGTTTATCAAAAACAACAGGTAGGGTTTACCGGTTACATCAATAGATAAGGTTTACACCAGTTATCGGTTCACTCCACAAATTCTTCCTACCGGTTATAGTAACAATATTACAATAATATCAACAATATCATTACTGGTTAATTGACATCAATGACAACATAATAGATCATCAATGCAATCTTCATGCAAATGCCAACATAACTCTGACTGAAAAATATGAACACTAGATGATATGTTATGTGCAAATCTTGCAGGAGAACTTTTAATTCCCCTCGGTAAATGTTTATGGGCGAATAAACCTGAAGAAATATGCAAAGTCTGGATAGAGATATCACATAAAGATGAACATTTGGATAGGAACTAGATCATTGTTGCAGGAGAATTCAATGCTATCCTTGACCATAAAGAAAAACAAGAACGCATTATGAGATTAAAAAGAAGCCTAGATGACTTCTCTGAATTTGTTGCTTCAAATCATTGATTTGATGTGGCCCCCCAAAATGGTGTGTTTACCTGGACAAATAGGAGGAAGGACTTTACTAAAATTTCAGAACGGTTGGATAGATTTTTGGTAGGAGTTCATTGGTTGGATACAAAGTTTGGTCTTGAATCGAGTATCCTCCCATACTCTCTTTTGGACCATTTTCCTATTCAGTTGTCTTTGGACAGAGGATCGAGTGAACATAAAGGAAATTTTAGATTCCAGAGCATGTGGTGGAGGGATAAGGATTTCAAAAATTTACTAAAGTAGTGGCGGTCAGAAAATGATGTGCTCTCTGGGACTCCAAGTTTTTCTTTTATGAAAAGGCTTCACTTTATCAAAAACAAGATCAAAATATGGAACAAGGTTTCCTTCGACAACATTTTTGTGGAAAAACTTAAAGTGGAAGAGGATCTCAGATCTTTGAATGAAAAAGTTATTGAATATGGTATGACAAACGTAGAATTTGAGGCTGAAAAATATTTGAAGAGTAAACTTGTTGAACTTCTTAGGAGAGAGGAGATTTATTGGAGGGATAAGTCCAGAGAGTTGTGGCTAGAAGCTGGAGATTATAACAATAAATTTTTTCACTCCTTAGTAAAAGCAAGTAGATCTCAAAATAAAATTTCTTTGATTAAAAACTCGGTAGGAGACATTTGTGCAAAGGAAGAAGAGATAGACTAGGCTGCTATCAACCACTTTCAAAATATATTGGGAGCATCTCCTTCTACTTTCTTTCACTAGAATTACGATTTGTTGGAAGTCATACAGCCTATAGTGACCACAAAAGATAATGAGAAGCCGATTGGCCCGTTTTCTATGCAAGAAATAATAAATGAAACTTTCGACATCCATCCCACTAAAGCACCAGGTCCAGACGGTTTCACGATAGATTTTTTCCAACAGTGTTGGGACTTCATTGGAGAATGCTTATGGTGAGTGGTAGAAGATTTTAGGAAGAAAGGAAAAGTTGTAAAAGAAATGAACAACACTGTAATACCTTTGATTCCAAAAAAGCAAGTGTGTGAAACCATGGCAGACTTCTGCCCTATTTCTTTGTGCAACGCTATCTACAAAATTTTGTCCAAGGCTTTGGCTAGTAGGCTTAAGGAAATTTTAAACAAGCTAATATCAGAAGAGTAGTATGGATTCACTCCAGGAAGGGAGATCTCCGATAGCATAATTTGGCCTCGAAGATCATTCACACATTGCATAGTGAAAAGAAGAAAGGTATGATAGTCAAATTAGATGTAAGTAAAGCATATGATAGGGTGGTTTGGAAATTTTTGTTAAATGTCCTTAAGAGATTTGGTTTTATTGATAGATGGACAGATTGTATTTCTTCAGTTAGTTTCTCTTTGCTTGTCAATGGTGCTATTTGTGGCTTCTTTAAGGCCACAAACTAGTTAAAACAGGGTGATCCCCTGTCCCCTTCTCTTTTTGTTCTTGCAGCAGAAGTCCTGGGAAGAAATATAAAAAAGAAGTGTACTCAAGGCATGTGGAAAGGTATTGTGGTACATAAAGATATACAACCTGTATCTCATTCACAATTTGCAGACGACACAATTTTATTTGGGGAGGCCTCAGAGAATGAAGCATCTACTATCAAAAGAGTGCTGGAGGAATATGAAGAGGGGTCTAGACAAAGTATGAATAAGGAGAAGTCGCAAGTTTTCTTCCTCAATACAAGAAAAAGTAGACAAGTGGAGATAACAAGGATTCTAGATTTCCTAATTGGCTGCTTTCCTTTAAAGTATCTTGGCATTCCCTTATATGTTGGGAGGAACTACACTCAAATGTGGGAGGATATTATTAGCAAATGTCAAGCAAAAGTTGCCCTTTGGTAAAACAAATGGCTATCGTAGACAGACAGAATCCTAATGATAAAAGTAGTGTTGTCATCAGTCCCCATTTACTAAATGTCTTGCTTCAGACTATCAACTAGAGAAGCAGGAGCTTTGGATGGTCTTTTGAAGAAATTCTTGTGGGAAGGATGCAAAGAGGATGCCTCTTATCAATTGGGATATAACATGCCTTGTTCAGGAAGATGGGGGTGCTGGCCTAAGGAAGATGGATTTATAGAATTTGGCATTGGGTGCAAAGCTATCTTGGAAAATGTACAAAAATCCTAATAGGTTGTTGTGCAGGATTCTAAGCCACAAATACTTAGACTCTTGTAGGTCAGAAAGGATTTCTATTGTGGCAGACTCAAATTGGGGCTCACCAACATGGAATTTCATTTGGGAAAGTAGGTGACTGGTAACAGAGCATTTGTCGTGGAGAATTGGAGACTAAAGGAGAGATAAGTTCTAGTGGGACTCTTGGAACAAGGGAAAAGTGATAACAGACCTTGTAGTAGAAAAAGAATGGATAAGGGAAGTGGAAGAATCTATGGGGAGCATGGTAAATGATTACATAGAAGCTTGCTCGCAAAAGAATCAACAAGTTATATGGAAGCAAATATCGGTGGGCAATAAGGAGAATAAGAGAAGATTGGTCGATATTTTGCGTTCCAGAAGAGTATGCTTCAATGGAGAAGAGGACAGTCTTATTTGGATTGCAGCAAAAATCTGGAGAGTACAAGGTAAACTTGGAGTATGCATCTTAGAGGAGAAGAGTATTAGATAGTAAGTGGTCCTCTATGCTTTGTTGGCATAAGAGTGTTCTTCCTAAAGTAGGGCTTTCCTATGGATCTCTCTACATGGAAGAATTTTGATTGGTGATAGGCTAAGAACCATCAGGATTGCAAGACCTAGCTTGTGTGTGCTTTGTAGAAGGGAGGAAGAGTCAGTAGACCATCTCTTTCTTTGGTGTTCTTTTGCATAAGCTTGTTGGGATTGGCTACAGGATATGTTACAATGGCAGGCAGTGAGGAGTGTGAAGCTTATTGATTTCCTATTGGCATGGCCCACTCACAACAGGAAATCTAAATGGGGAGACAATTGGATTGTCAGACCATCCATGCTAGTGTGGCATGTATGGAGGGAAATGAATAGAAGAACTTTTTCCAAGGAGACGGTGGGAATAGAAGAAGTAATCAGTAAGTTGAAGGACGAGATTCAAGAAGTAGTCAATGTCAATATGAAGATAAAGAAGATTAGGATGTTAACTAATTGGGATAAAGAGATGGAGAAAAGATGGGTATTGGAAGATGTGAGTGGAGGCATCATAGCGGACAAGAGGAAAAAAAGAAGTGAAGTAGTTTGGGAGTGCCCTCCTCTTAGTTGGGTAAAATTAAACTTTGATGGGGCCAGTAAAGGTAACTCGGGCAGAGCAAGATATGGAGCGATTGTTAGGGATGACAGAGGCGATCTGCTTTGGTGTGTTTCAGGTTTCCTTGGCATAGCATCCAACAATGAGGCAGATTTAAAAGGATTAGAAGTAGGTCTGACATCATGTGTGGATAAAGGTTTCAAAAAGGTGGTCATCAAAGGGGATTCATAGGTAATTATAAATGGAACTAGTAAAGGATGCTTCCCCAATTGGAAACTTAATATGTGGACCCCAAGAATAAGAGAGCTACTGGATAAATTAGTGATTATAGAATCCAACATGTTTACTGAGAAGGAAATCAATTAGCAGATTGGCTAGTGAATAGGGGTGTTGAAGATGGGATGGAATCGTTTAATAGTAGTGCATCTAATATGGAGAAATATTTTCAAGACATCCTGCAGCAAGGAAATAGTATGATTGGAGAGCGTAGGCATAGGTCAAAACACAATGAGTGTAACACATTGATGAGAGAGGGTTGTCATTCTGGGAAGTGATGCAATAAAGAGTGCAAAAATGTAAGGGACAAATGCAAATCTTTAACCAAAGGAGTACAGAAGTAGTGTGACAGTATGGTGGGGAGAACGATACAAAAAAGAATAAAATCTTGCATGTGTTTGGTACAGAGCTGACAAAAATGAGAGTTTAATTTGTCTAACAGAAGAGAGACGGGTCTCTAGATGAGTGTGAGACAACTCTATGGGAAGGATTGTCTCAATTTGGAAGTATATACAGATATGGATACACAATCTAGGGAAGGATAGAAGGAATGTGTAAAGAAAGAAGAAAATGGGAGGTAAAGACAAGCTTGTAATCATCAAACTGGCGGCATCAAATCCATCTCAATCTTTAAAGGATTTCAATCAGAGAGGAGAGGTTGGCTCTTTTTGAAAGTCTTTTCCATAATGTTGAGGCTATATAAACCAAACTAATCTAGCAATTGGGAGTAGGATGTTTACTAGACTAAGAGATTGCAGAGAATAAGGAGTAGGGAGAAAGTAGAGAAAGGATCTGGACAGGGGTGTTATGTTTGAGTAATGTCTTTGTTGTAGTATGGTTCTAGTATGGAGTGATTAGGGTGGCGTGTGTAGCCGACACAGTTTGAGCCGGCAACATTATGGTCCTATATTCCTTCTATGTAAATTTGATATTAAATAAATAAAGGGTGCTATCCCCATAAAGATAGTGCTTACCAAAAAAAATGCCACGAATAATTATAAAACCATAACCAACATAAAATCATAAATAATTAAATAATAAATAATCAATTAAACAATAAATCATTAAATCAATTAATTAAATATCGAAACACTAAATAAATATAAACTAATAAATCAATAAATTAATAAAACATTAACCAAATAATAATAATAATAAATCACTCAATAAAATACCCAAACTAAACATTGATTTAATTCAATTAAATTACTATATGAATCATTTATTTATTAATTAGATAATCAAATACTCACAATGCTACAAGACGACCACAACTCAAGATACTAACATGACGACTCACGCTAAGGCACTCAACTAACAAGTACGACAACTTAAGCCTAGATCGTGTAGAGGGAACTCATGCCATCTCAAACAACTTGTCATTGGGATAAAGACATACTTAGACCTATGAAACTAGGTGGAGTCGATGTCTAGTACCTACAATCCTATAACCACCAATAACCACGGTACAACATATACAATAGTATATCATAAATGATCTGGCAAGTGATAGAGAATTGTATCATCATATCATGTATGTAGTGAGTGGTATGACATCATCCCTATCACGAATATAGTAATAAGATAGTCACAAACACCATAGCATCTTCTCATCCAATGTAATCATCAAGTGGGGTTAGCATAACCAAGATGCCATTATAACCTCATAAACAATATAATCCATCTAAAATAGCAAGTTTATATAGATCATCGAATATAAATCCATCATCACAATAGTCAAAGAAAGATATCATCCACATAAGTCATCATAAATCAAATGTCCATATGAAATGTTTAACATCATCTGAAAGAATCTAAGATATAGATAGAATCATAAATATAAATCAAAATATCACATAAGAGTCTAGATAAGTCTATTAATGCATAAATCAAAAGATGAATTGAGGAGGGACACTACAAATGGTGCCTCCAGGTTAGAGAGTAGACAACTTTTAGAAAACTTCCTATGAGAGGTCTCAATTGTAGAGGAAAGGGAGTGGGGGAGTCATGGGGACACCACGGGCACCATTAAGAGCAACAAGGTTGCGAAGGGGGGACCACCTCGACCAACAGGGATATGAGGGGTAGGGCCATTAGAAGTTCAAATACCTTCAAGACCTGTTGGTTCCAAGGGCGGGAGTTCATCATAGTTCCATCCAATTTCTATGTATTTGGTATGATACGAAGACACCTTATGGGACATGATTTTGGGGCTCCTAGTAGACATTTTGTGATATACGACATCATTATATCTAACACTTATTATTATTATAATTATATATGAGATGACATGATTCCTTGTGGTGATTATATGCATGTGTTTTTATGTGACGCGATGATTCTATATTATTTCTATGATGTTTATGTGGTTATGTGATGGATTATGCATGACATACTATGTGATGTCGTTATGACTTTTGTGTTATGATTCTTATGATGAAATGCATTTGTGATATGATTGTACACGAATATTTTTGTGCTTTTTTATATGTTTATGATGTCTATATGAGTCTACTATCATTATGGATACATAATGATCTTATGTGATATGTATGTTGACCTATGATGCTTCTAAATGCAATAGATATGAATGATGATGATGCATATATATCATAGTTTGATTATGTGCTAACTTATTGTGGATGCAAGATGTGATACTATATGATATGATATGATATGATATGATATGCTTATATTTGCAGTACTAATCATGTGGTGATGAAGGATAAGTTATAATGGCAATGCATGCCCCTAGAATTGTTGGTGTGTCAATATACTCAATCGATCGATATAGGTCTACCAAGATAAGGGAGGAATGATGAGTGATTGGATATAGAAGAAAGGAGAGATGATGGAATTATGGAAGGTGAGGGATAGATGATTTGTGAGCTTCTATGTGAATTTAAAGTGCTTATATCATCACTGAGCTTGTTATGACAAGTGGATACAACTATTTGGAAATGAGTTTAGACCCAAACAATCCACATACCATTTGCATGGAAATAAGACACAAACAATGAATACCCTTGTTCACACCGAACTCATTAGGTCCTCGATAGTCATAGGCCATGATATCCTCAGACGGGCCATAGTGCTAGTAGAGAACAATCCACAAATAGCAATCAGGTGATCATATCCAATCCCAACAACTCTAGTTCATAGACATCCTTGAGAGACATAGTAAGCATGTCACCAAAAGATTAAATCAAAGAAAAAAAAGACCTAAATCAACAATCAATGGGATCATCAAGCCACATATATTTCTTGCCACAATTTAGATTTTGATTTGGTCAATTTTTTTATAGTATCCCGATAAAGGACAGATAGTGCTAAGGTATACATGATTGTCAATGATGTTAGGATCTCAGTCTACTTGAAAGATTGATTTGGTCGAGTCTCATTGTTGCATATATGTCCACTTGAAAGTCTCTCACTCTGCGAAATAGATGCTTTATTGCAAAGAAAAGCAAAAAACTTTATTGGAGATTGGCGATGCAAGCGAAACTTTGCAGATTGTGAGTGGAAGAAGGAAGGTAGAATAGAAAAGTTCATCATAACATGCAGTGCCAAAGATCTAATTCTATTAGGAGGTCGAGGATATGCTGCCAATTAGAGATAGGACCTAATTATTATGGGTGAAGCAAAGGCAACAAAAAGGCTTATTTGAGAAGGCGAAGACCTTAGTAGAACAATAGAAGCAATGATGTGATGTGTATGTTATTATGAAATGATAGAATGTGAGTGTGTGCAAAGTGCAAGGATGATGCATAATCCTGAAGGAGAGAGGAGCGAAGTCCCTACACATGGTGACGATTGCTTGATTTTCACCCTGGTGCTTGCGCAGGGCACCACCGAAGTGCTTTTCACCATTACACGGATTTATTTCTTTTTACTTTTTTCTCGATTTTTTAGTTTTTTGTCACACGGAGAGTTTTTTGCCAAGTTTTCATCAAGGTGATGATTTTTTCATTTTTTGTATTTTTGATATTAAGGGATTCTCCGAAGGACTAAGTGTAGATCCTGTGAAGGTGCATGTTGTTGATATGATCTTCAAACAATTCACCTTTGGGAGTAGATAGCTAATATGCTCTAGAGTTGTACTACTATAACAATGTAGGGGCCTAGCGAGTTAGGTTCAGATTTACCCCTTATATCTCAATCTTTCTAATTCGCAGGATTTTTTTTAGAACTAAGTCACATACCTCAAATGTACAAGGTTTAAACTTTTGATTATAAATTTAAATCGTGTGCTACTAATATGCTCTGAGATGATTGAAATCATTTTGACAACGCTCATGTAATAATTCCAAATCTTGAAGTTGGGAGACTTAATAATCCTCATCACTGATAAGATCGTGCAAAGAGACTCACAAAGATGGCAACTCGACCTCAATGGGTAAGATAGCTTTAGATACATAGATAAGTTAATATAGTGTGGCTCCAATAAGAGTACAAACACTTGTTCAATAGGCCTACAAGGTGGGATTAAGTTGTATATGCCAATCACGACCAATGTCATTGATTGTCCTTTTAAACATTTTCAAGATGGTTTTATTAGATTCCTCAACTTGATCGTTGCCTTGGGGATAATATGGGGTGGGGAAATGGTGCTAAATATGGAATTTCTTAGAGTTTATGAACATCTTGATTTTTGTAGGGATGCCCGTTATCCACGATGATGGAGATAGGAATACCATACTGACATATAATGTAATTGAGGATTAAAGTGGTGATCTATTTACCAGTGACTTGTGTGAGAGGAACAACTTAAATCCATTTTGTGAAATACTCAATGGTGGTGATAACGAATTTATGGCCATTGGAAGATGGAGGGTGAATTTTACCCATGAGATGGAATCCCCATTGACAAAAGAGCCAAGGTGTTGTGATCGGTTGTAACTCTTGTGCTAGCACATGTATTAAGCCCATGAACCTGACGTTGCTTGCATTTCTAGACAAGCTGATAGGCATATTTCTCTATAGTGGGCTAGTAGTAACCAATCCTCATCAATTTCTTAGCTAGGGTTGGACCACTAGAGGGAGCCCCACATATGCCTCTGTGTACCTCACATAACACGGTTTGGAATTTCTCATGCCCTGGACATCTAAGGAGAGTACCATTGAAACCTCTGGGTAAAGGGTGTCAGCAATGATGATGTAACGGGAAGTTTGGTGGATGAAGGTACAACATTTATTGTTAGAAAGGTTTGGTGGAAGGGTCTTGTTGCAGAGGTAGGAGAAATGTCACCATACCAAGGGGAATCAAGACCAACAACACATACAAGCTCGGATGGAGGGATCTCATATGCGTGAACCATGAGATTATCCACCAAGAACTCACAACAAGTTGTATTATGTGAAATATCAATCAACAAAGCAATAGAAGCCATAGAATTGGTCGCTTTGTTGTTGTCTCGTAATCTACTCAAAGGTGATCTCTATGTAATACTTCTTGAATTCATCAACCATCTATTTATAAGTCATCAACCATTCATCCTTTGTCTGATAATCATTGTTTGTTTGCCAAATGACTAACTGGGAATCACCAAAAACATGAAGTTCTTGGATTCTCCATTGAACTGCAATTTGTAGTCTTGTAGTGAGTGCCTCATATTCTGCTATATTGTTTGTGCGGGGGAATAATAGTCTATGCAATTTTGGAATGTAATCCCCTTGAGGTGCGATAAAAGGGATTCATACTCCTACTCCATTTTGTGCATGATCCATCAAAATAAAGCCACCATAATCTTAAAGGTGAGACTGCTAGGATGGATTCATCTAGAAACTTTGAAATCAATGCGTGATCATCTATTATTGTTGCATTTGTTGGGTAGTCTACAATGACTTGTTGTTTGGTGGCCTTTCTTTCAACATATTCAATATCCAATTTGTTGAGAATCATTAGCCATTTTGCTAGTTGACTTGTAAGGGTTTCCTTGTTGAGCAAATACCTTAGGGAATCAATTTTGACCATGAGCTTTGTTTTGTGAGTGAACATGTAATGTGCAATTTTTGTAAGACAAAACTACGACAAGACACACACAATTGATAGGAGTGTAATTGAGTTCTTATCCACTAGCGTGTGGTTGATGTAGTAGATAGCTCTTTCTTTTACTTCATAGTCTTGTTATGCTAAAAGTGCCTCCAGTATTGTCATTATTGTTGATATGTACAAAAGTAGGGGTTTACCTTCAATTGGTGGCATGAGAACATGAGGATTCATGAGATAATCTTTGTGAATCTGAAAAGCTTATTGACACCTATCATCCCATTTGTACATCAAATTATTTATTAAAGTGATGAAAGTACTTTGGTAGGGTCATTTAGCAAAACAACACCAAATCAAAAAGCACATGAGAGAAGCGAGAGATGAATCACAATTCAAATGCAACAAATGATACAAAAATTGGAGCTCATGACCTCAAGTCGTGATGGAATGTGCAAAATAAGGGTTTAGAGATCTTACCATAAATAGTTAAAGTTTTTAACTTTTCTACTATTCATTTGACTTTTTTACCTTACCATTATTGTAGAGGGGCTCACAAGAGCGAAAGAAAGAATATGCTGCATAGATAAGCATATTGACCACCCAGGGTCCAAGCACTAAGAGAACATGTTGCAAACGACTAGAATCACGAAGTAGGGCACATTGACTTTGCGTTATTGTTTTTCAAGTTTAACTAATTATAGGCTAAATAACCCTTTTAAGGGTTTTGGTGACCCTCACTGGATGCTAGAGTCTGACATGAGCACTAGGAGCCAATCTAGACGCCAAGGTCCAAATAGGTGCCCATGGGATTTTGCTTGAACCTCGATGAGAAATGACTAATTTGATGAGAAAAATTGATGAAATCTCTTCGATGTTTTCTCAAGGCCCTTCAACGATGCAAGAGCATGTGGGTGGTCTCATTTATTTATTATTATGTGATTAGGCATACTCACTACCACTTGAGGACACAAGACATGTGAGAGATCAATCTATGGTACGTCTAGACAATGCCTAGTATGAGATTCTATGACTTGATGTCGATGACACAAATAAAGTGAAGAAAGGAATGTAAAGTGACATCCAATATGGCTCCCAATACTATAGATGGTACTAGGGGAACTAATGGACCTTTAGAAGTTCCATGCACAATATGCTCTAAATTGTTGGGTATGGTAGATATTTATTGAGGAATATGCCTTTTTGGTTGTCTCATGAGACTTAGGAATGAGCACAACAAATTGTGCAAATATATGTGTTAGCTCTAGTTGTAGATCTTGTATTGATTCCAAGTGTCAATCCTTTTTAGGTTGATGGGTCTAAAGTTTCTAAGTAAAATACAATAATTGATAGCTAAGAATTCATCAAGACTCAACCAAAAGTGGGTTCGATTCATATTGTAGCTCACTAAAATCCTTTAAAGTTGTTTGAGTTCCACCAAACGTGCCAAAAATGATTGACTCACTCTAAAGGCCTTTCTCAAGGGCTCATGAGCCACAAAAGCCCAAGAACATGGAAAGCCTTGCAACTAGTAATTCACGACAACAATGAGGTTGGTCTATACAAGACAATTTCCTTGATTAGAGGGGCAACTCCATATCTATCCCCATTTTAAACCTAGAGTTGTGGAGTTGTGTTAGAGGAACACAATAAGCAATGATGAACAAAGACAAATCTAGAATCACTTAGAACACCTACAATCTATTAAGTTTATTGGTCATTACAAGTTATGTGCATATTGTTTCAAAACATACATGAAGCATCCTTGTAAGCATAAAGGGAGATGATAATCAACTGATACAATAAACTTAAACTTGAATTATACAAAATATCATAAAAGAATTAACACATCAAGCTCTAGAACTTGCCTATAGAAAGTTTCATCCTCCTTTTAAATGGATACACAAGTTAATATTTATAAACTATACTACCCAACCCACAATGACTTCTCCACCCATAACTAACTATATTTATCATTTATGTTTTGTGCTTCTTTATCTTTCTCTACACTAATTTTAGCATAATTTATAATAAGTAAATTTTGTTTCCATGATTTTATAAATATTTTAACATTTGTTAATTCACCGAATTTTTCTAATTCAAAACCTAAGTAACTGAATTCTATTTACTCTTCAAATTTCCATTTACATGGAATGCTACCATGCTATATACATATTTTTACACTACAAAAGAATTTTACCGTACATTGTTTGTTATCATACCTCGTATACATTGTAATGGACTGCAATTTTAACAAGTGACAAATTGGTCATACTGTCTTATTTAAGGAGATTCAACCACTTGCCTCCCAATAACGAGGAATCGAATACTGACTAGTTATATCACTAGCGTCCTTAGTTTAAATGTGTGCATTCACAGCAGAAATCTAATCACCAAAGAAAATAGTAAGTTTAATGCCATGTAAGGCAGTTAATTACTAAGATATCCACATTTTTAGTCCAATTGCTTGAATACAACTTTTGAACCAATGTGAAACTTCAAATATACCAAAACTATAAAGCAGAGCATGATTGCCAGTACATCCAACTCAAAATTTGGATAGATAATAGGTAACATAAGTCCTAAACAAATTGAAAGTCCTATCCCAAAAAGGTCTCTCATATGAGTAAAATACATTTGCCATTTGTATTTAAGGAGAAATTTTTTATATAAAGAAAAAATGTATCATCAGGAAACAGAATTTACAATCTGCATCTTTTCCAAAATAGATAATGGTATCTTAATTCAAAAATAAAGGTTTACAACAACGTGACGATAAAATTCCACGGTCCATCGGAGCTAATCCTGTAAATGTCAGCCCTGCCTTGGGCAATTATCCAGTAGATCTGCACAATAAATCTACATTTCCCAAGTTTCTGTTTTCTGACAAGTTAAAACTCTGGACTCTGTAATACCAAGATCGCTGCTTGTTCAATTGTTATGGTTGTGACAGTACAGAACAAATCTGCAAGAATAATTTTGAAATAAATAGTATTAAACTGTTGAACCCTTGATTAAGCTATCCAAAAAGCAATTACTCAATATGTGCTGCATTACAGGACATTTGATTGTCTATTCAAATCCAAGCTACACATGGGTTTGTTGAGAATTTGACAGTATTGATTGTAACAACAGTTACATGTTTGAAAAATAAAACTGAGGCTATTAAGTACAACCATTCAAACACAGTTCAACGCACAAGAATGTTGTTCATGGCTCCATGGCCACTAATTATTATGTTTTCACTTTACCATTCATAATGCATCAGCTATTGCTAGGCCCGTTCATCCTCCTTTCTTTTCTGAACTAGCTGGCTAATGATATACATCACTTTCAGCTCAACAACAACCACATTAAGATGGATATACAGTGAACATTTACATTGATTCCAGATTGAATACTAGTCTGCAGATGATATCGGAATTCAAATACTTGAATTGCAAATCCTCAAAACAGTATTCTCTCCATGTATAGGGGTAAAGCTCTTATGATATTGAGTATTAATTGCTTTCGATGAATCCGATACCTGCACACCCAGTAGAATTATGACACAGCAAATAACATTTTTGTTAAACATAAGCAATTACTTAGAAGTATCAACCATCTATAAGTTAGAGCATTATAAAGTTACACGTCAAGAGTTCAGCTGAAAAGAATTAAAACTAGGAATAGTTTAAGACCTCGATTTCCACTTCACAACCTATGTTTTACCATCATAACTGATGAACATGCATAGTTTTATATTTCCTCTTCAACATTTAAACTTTACTTTTCATTTGACAAAGGATTTGGGGAAAACAAATGATTTAGAGTCTGAAAAGAATTACTAGTATTTGTGAGAGGCACTCTTCAGTTTCACTTTGGTTGGCTACCCTTAACTGTCAAAATCTTGAAGTTGGCAAAACATTGCCTTCATAACATTGTCAATGAAAGAAATATAAAATTATATGTTAATGTCCAAAATAACAAAATTAGACCAGCAGGCCAAAAGTTGCCACCAGCCTACAGCAATAAAATGAGGGTGTGATGCATCTCCTAAATATGAAAGCACAATAAAGGTCTCAAGAAAAATATCAACCCTAGAAAGAAAGGAAAACCTACATGATGAAATGATACAAGCCATAAGTATCCAATCCTCAAAAAGATATGGCAAAGTGAAACACATTACTCCATAAAAGGAATGCCTACAATGATACAAGCTACGAGTATAAATCCTGAAGATACAACAAAGTGAGACACAATTATCATTAAAAAAATCAAACAAATCATGATCTTGGATTTATACTAAATTTTGAAGAAACCAGTGTTATTTTGAGTCAAGAATATGAAACAAGTGTTACCTTTTTTTGTCAGTAAATTGCAATCATAGGGATTGCTCCTATTATACATGCCCAAGCACAAAGAAAAGTGTACTGTTTACTGCAGCCTATTAACAAAATGGCCAAACAATACTGTAATTCTAACCTTCATCTTTCTTGGACTTTTCCATATGCACGAGATCATCCATTCAATGCCAGTGTGTTCGCTTAAGTCAGCCACATGTTTCAGGAACTCCAGCGCTTTTATACCTTCCACTTCTGTCTGCTCTCCAACTAAGCATTTATAGTGATAACAAATGACCTCCATTGCACAGCCAAGAAACCACTTGCCTCCTGCAGAGCACAAACTAGTGGGGGAAGGCCTAAACCATGAACTGCAACCTGAAAAGTCTCATTGAGGCCACCAAGGATGTGTTTCTTAAACATGATATTTGCCATAGAGCCAATGGCCTTGTCTTGACCCAAATCCAAGAGAATGCCAACAAAGATAGATGCTATATCTGAATGATGTGATATCTATAATCAATTACCAACAATACCTCCTTGAAGAGCCATTGCATGGCATACAATAAATTGTCGGACCTTGTTTAAAAGAACTTCCTGAGTGGTACTTTGATTTGGCACCTACAAATGTCTTCTGGCAAGTGTTTCTTACCAAATACATACTTGAAAGTTTGAAACCATTATACTAATAAGCCAGCGGTGAAAAGAATGCAAATTAAATTGGCTTTGGATTTCCAGAGCACTCCATACAGTCCACTCCTCCACATACTAGCAAGTATGATTGCATAAGTTGGCATTTTGCAATGAAATGTTATTACCATATGTTGGCAATAATTAACCCTCCCTGATCATCATGTAATGTCTCCAATCGGGCAACTCTAGGGAATGGATGCTTTATCAAACATGTACATGCTGAAACAATAATCAAATGACCCATGTAGATGCCAAACACTAGCTGATTAGCAATAATGCAAATATTACAAACCCTTGCTTACAAACAGAAAATTCAAATCCTCATAATGTTGGTTTACATCCTCAAAGGCAACATAAATCTGAATTGTATTTGTCAAATATATCAAATATGACTGCTGATTTATGGCTGATTTCTTTTGGACAGCAGATTTGAACCTCAAGAAACCCATGCTTGTGCCTCTGCCTCATGGTATGATCCATCCTCTAGTTTCTTTGAAGCAACAACACTTAGTTTCCCTTTTGAAGTCCCAAATTAAACTTCCCACTCCAAAGTTTTTACGGTTTCTTCTTGCTATGCCATTAAAAATAATTTTAGTCCATCCACATAAAGGAGCCAGCCACTTCACTTCTTTTCTTGGGTTGCCTATAGAATTTTCTCTACCATCCCCATAAATAGGGGAGACAAGTGTTGTGGTACAAGTAGTAATAAATTTTAATATTCTTGTAAGATGGGTTGCCCAATGGGAAAAAGGTTGTCACTAGGGATACACAAGGATGCATATTTGAACTTTTTCCAAGCATCCGCATCCCCATAATGTTTCAAGGATTTTAAGATGCCTTGGAAATTTCCCGGGTTGTCCCTAATCTCTCACACAAAACTGATTATTTCCTAGAAATGAACATCCAAACCTCTTGAAATGTCTAGAATTGTTGGCTGCCCTTGTAACAGCCAAGAATGTTAATGATGTCCCTTGACCATGGATGGCTGGATGGTAAACAAATTTAGAAAAGGATACAGCAAAAATAAAAAAATAAATAAAAGGGGTGGGAGGTTGAGCATCCTTGATGTAGATTATACTAATATGGAGTCTGTAACTTTGAAAATGTCGGAACATGAGTTTGTTTGGGTTGTCATTGATGTCAAACATGTTGTCCTGGAAGATCGCTGGTGTTGTCATTGATGTTGTGTTTTCAGTGTAGTTGTGTTCAGCATTGTCTATCTGTTTGTTGCCTAATGTGTATGGATCGGAAATGAGTATTCATATGTTTTTATGTTGTCTGGTGGTGATATTGAGTATGTGATGATTTTGGAAGGTTATAGAATTGGAAGTTACAATATGCAGGAAAGGGTATTTAAAGTTCTTATGTGAGAATGCTCTACATTCCTCCGGTTTCTAAAGATCATGACTTGCAGTTCTCGATTTAATGTCTATGCTCTGTGGATGTTGCACTATTATGTTTTCAGGTCCTCAATTGTTCAAGTGTTGAAGTTATCTTTTGGAGTTTGCTGACAGTGAGGCTGTCTGTCAAGATTGGTCTAGAGAATGCTCCACAGTGATAGTTCATGTGTTGCGGCTTGGAGGACATGTTCATATTACTCATGTAATGTTCCAGTTCAGAATTCAAGTGTTGGTTTTCTCTACGAGTGAAGATATGCTGATCTTGTGTTGGTCTCTGGCTAACTCAATTGGTTTACATTATTTGGATCATATTCTTTTGGTCCAGATATGCATTGGAGGTTGAGTTAAATTGTTGCTATAGGTTTTACAGTGGCATTTGAAGATTCACAATGAGTTATTTGCATTGGATAATGTTTTTGGGTCGACTAATTGACATGCTTTATTGTTTATCTACATGTTACGTTTGATGCTAACTTTGGAGGATGTGTTGGTGTGTGCAGTTCATTGGATTTGACTTAGGAAGATGTTTTGTGATATATTTGGGTCTCCTTTATTTCCTAGAGTGGACTACGTTTAGTGCAGTTGATCATGGTGGCCGACTTTGTGTAATTTATGCTTATTTTGTCTATCGCCAACCTAATTGTTTCAATGAATGTAATGTCCCCTTTTTGTAAAACCCTATTTCTTGCCCTAAATCACCATTTCTATGTAAAACTACAAATGGAACAAGATGCATACCGGATTGAGATCCTGCAATAGGTCAGGAAACCATTGAAATGCATATAAACCATAATATCTTCTAAAAAGGATAATTAAACATAAATACTCTATACCTAAGGTTAGGAACATTAACTTAACCATAGTTATGTGTAATTCCTTATTGGAACTGAAGCATAAGAGAGGGGGAGTAAAGAGGAATGATAAGATGTCCAAGAGATCCTTTACCCTAAGCCAAAGAGCGAAGTGAAAGCCAAAGCCCCCTTGGCCTCATGGAACCATTGATCAACTACCATGAGGTGGTCTACATAGTGAGATTTCCTATCACGGTTCCCCTTCATCACTTCCATCCTTATCCTTCTTCTTGTGATTGGAATTCCCCTTTAAGTCTATTTCTCCCAAATTAACCATATCTTGTGGGGTTAGGTAATGAATGTAACCAGGTTCCTTAATGCCTCCATGTAAGAGCCCTCAAAGTCCTAGATGCCACTTTGGTCATTCTAGAACGGCCTAGTTATGAGCCCCTCGTCACTCCTCCATTACATCCTCTTGGTAAACAGATTAGTCACTGTGATTGTTTCTTTGAAACTGACCCTGTTTGCCCAAAGAGCAGTGACAAACGTTCCAACAGTTGGAGAGATTGCAACCAAACTACAATCTTCCTTTGCATTTGAGAGGGGCAGCTCCCTCGTATGATGGGGGTATTTTGGGATTTTTGTGTACTTCTAACCTGAAAGTACATAAAGGAGAAAACATAAACTAAAAAGAAATAAAAGATAGAAACCCCAACAATAGACATACGAACATCAACTGAGATTTCTCAACATTTGCAACAAATTACAAGGGGAGTTTATAACGTAATATGCTTAGCCATGAGATGACGATAAAGAAGAATGACAAATCTCAACATACGCAAAGATAAGATACTTCAACATATTCAAACTAAGGTACCAAAGGTTGCTTGTGTATCATTACATCAATTGTACAAACTACATATGCATAAAAAGACTACCAATTTGGCATACAAGAAATCAGCAATGATAACACATGAATATATTTAGAACACACGAACTAAGATGTATTCTTCATTATCCTTTTGGAAATATACAAGTCCAAAATCCTTTCTATACATAGTGCAAATCAAAATGTTATTACAAGTTTCTCCTAAAATTTCAGCACAGTCTCCCCTCTGTAAAAAGTCCCCCTATAGATTGCATTTGCTTTGGAACATCTATACGTTTTGCAACTTCCATTTTGTGTGTATTTTGCAAAATAGATCTGCCATATAGATTGTAGGGCAAACAGGGTCAGTTTCAAAGAAACAATCACAGTGACTAATCTGTTTACCAACAGATTTTTGGTGACTCTACTAGGGACAAGGACTGCAAAGGACGGAGGACGAACCCAAAATCTCTAGTTTCGCAGGCTAGTGTACTATCCATTGGGCAACAAAGTCAAAGAGGAAACAACATAGGAAATAGCTGGAGAAACTAGACACAAACCTAAAATGAAACGAACACAACAAAACTTCTAACTAAAGTATGTACATGGTAGGCAAAACCCACCTCAAACTTCTCTAGGATTGTCATACAAAACCATTCACAGGCTGAGAGAAATAGACACCTGTTGTGACGTATTCACACATCGCCCCATTGCAAATGGGGACCCCTGCTTTTTGCTATCTAGGGTTTGTTTTCTAGGTCTTTTAGGGTTTTGTCTGTTAGCTTTTGCAGGATGAGTGTTGTCGAGGGGATCATTGGATTACAGGCTTTGCTTGAGCTAGGGTGAGTCCACAGGGCCCCAGAATTAGGGTTTCTTTGAGAGTCTTCCTTAGGGCCTGGTTTTGCTCTCGTTGCTAACTGTGTCTTGCTTTGTGAGTGGGTATCATTCTTGAAGGTCCGAGCTAGGTCGAGTTGGTGAGTGATGAAGTCTGAAATGTCATCTTGATCTTCAAATGCCCTGAAATTTGGCTAAGTCTGGAATGTCCTGATCCTGAAATTTGACTAAATCTGGAAAACTGAAGAATCCTCCAAAAACTAGATTTTGCAATATAACTCCTGGAGGTCCGAAACCACTCTCAAACATCCTGAAAGTATATATGGAATATAACTTAAAGTATAAGATTATACTTAAATGTTATATTCCATAAAATGATCCTGATGGAGAGTCCAAAATGTCAAATTTCACTCCTGACCCTTCCAAAGGGTCCAAAGCGAATTTCGCTCCTGACCCTTCCAAAGGGTCCAGAGCGAAATTCTCCATAAGACATTCTACTTTGACCAAAACCTAGAACTAACGCTTGAATGAAGGCAAAAGCACTTGTTTGAATGAAGAAATGCAAAAAAATGAAGTCAGGATCATGGCCTAAGGTGAATTTCGCTCTTGACCCTTCCAAAGGGTCCACAGCGAAATTCTTTTTTTTTCTTCTATTTTTCTCCTTGGCTTGACCAAGTTTGTAGACTTTTGAGGCATAATTGAGAAGGTTTGATGCAACTTTGCCTTGGAGAGGAGATTTTAGACCTTGGGATGATGGATTCTAGCCTGGGAGAGGAATTTCGCTCCTGACCCTTCCAAAGGGTCCAGAGCGAAAATCCTTATAACCCTCATTTTCCTTCCTTGTTTTGGATGGGCGTTGGTTTATTAGGCATTGTGTGTGAGTCTTGATGTGTTCTTGCCTTGAGAAGTGTTTTGAAAAGTGAGGATCTTGTCCAAAAATAGGAATTTCGCTCCTAACCCTTCCAAAGGGTCCAGAGCGAAATTCTTCATAAGCCTCATTTGCTCCCTTGTTTTGGATACCAACCTTGTTCCATGGGCGAATTTGGGAAGGAAATAACATGTCTCTGCCTTTTGAGGTGATGGAATGTAGAAATGTGAAGGATTTTGGCCAACATTAGGAATTTCGCTCCTGACACTTCCAAAGGGTCCAGAGCGAAAATCCTTATGCACCTCAATTGATCACTTGTCAAGACCAATTTCATAGTTCCTTAGGCATGTTTGGGGGATTTTTGATATGTGTTGACCTTAGGAGGTGAGTAAAGGTGGATGAAATGAAGATTTTAGCCAAGAATAGGAATTTCACTCCTGACCCTTCCAAAGGGTCAGGAGCGAAATTCACTATAATCCTCATTTGCTACCTTGAATGGGCTTAAAACCTGGTTCCTCAAGTGGAAAACAATCTATATTTGCCTCCAAGAGAAGATTGAAGTTTGAAAAATGAGCAATTAAAGCCTAAATCAAGATTTTCGCTCCTGACCCTTCTAAAGGGTCCAGAGCGAAAATCAACCTAAGACTCATTTCTTGCCTTATTTGAACAAATTTTGATTTGCAAGGCATTTTGAAGGGAAGAGTAGACATGTTTGGATGTTGGAAATGTTTGAAAGCTTTGAAAAAATGAAGGATCAAGTCAAGAATGAGATTTTCGCTCCTGACCCTTCCAAAGGGTCCAGAGCGAAAATCCTCCTAGACCTCATTTCTTTCCTTATTTGGCCAATTTTTTATGTCCAAGGCATGTTGAAAGAGAGAATGGGCATATTGAAACCCTTAAGGACGTTTGAAGGAGTTAAGGAATGAGTGTTTTGGCCAAGGAAGGAAATTTCGCTCCTGACCCTTCCAAAGGGTCTAGAGCGAAATTCCTTACAAGCATATATTTTTAACCTTGCTTGAGCTTAAAACCTTGTTCCTAAGGCGAAAAGAGATGAAATTTCACCTTGCCAAGAAGATTGGGATTGAAAAAATGATGATTTTGGGCTAGAAAAGGAAAATCGCTCCTGACCCTTCCAAAGGGTCCAGGGCGAAATTGTGTAAAACCTATCTTTTCACTTAGTTTCATGCCAAATCTAGTGTGGATCATGATTAAAGAAGTCCTTAGGCATGTCCTTGAATGGTCAATAATTATCAAG
This sequence comes from Cryptomeria japonica, assembly GCF_030272615.1. NCBI lineage: Eukaryota > Viridiplantae > Streptophyta > Pinopsida > Cupressales > Cupressaceae > Cryptomeria > Cryptomeria japonica. The sequence continues at coordinate 23,834,232 of NC_081409.1, forward strand.
TTTGAAAGAACTGAGCCAAAATGAGAATTTCGCTCCTGACCCTTCCAAAGGGTCCAGAGCGAAAATCTTAAAACCACCTATTTTCCTTGCAACTCTAGTCAAACGTTAGGTTTTCATGGCTTGGATGGGTGCGAGGAGACATGTTCCTGCCCTTTTGAAGTTAATTGGTTTTAAAAAATGATGGAAATTGGCCCAAACCAAGGATTTCGCTCCTGACTCTTCCAAAGGGTCCAGAGCGAAATTCTTAAGATCACCCTTTTTCCTTGCAAATCATGTCAAGATTTTGGTTTTTATGACCTAGAGAGGAGTGAGGCAAGGTGTTCTAAGTCTTGGAGGTGATTTGAAGTTGAAAGGATGGTGAAATAGCCATAAAACAAGATTTTCGCTCCTGACCCTTCCAAAGGGTCCAGAGCGAAAATCCTAAAATCTACCTATTCCTTTCAAATTTATGCTAAGCTATGCCTAGACCAAGGTAAAAGATGCCCTTGTGATTGCCCTTAAGTCGATGGTTGTCTCCAGAAGTGATGATTTTAGGCCAAAAGAGGAAATTCGCTCCTGACCCTTCCAAAGGGTCCAGGGCGAAAATCCTTCAATCACCTATTTTGCCTTGCAAAATCAAGATAAACTTGGGTTGGATGAGAGAAGAATAGTGTTTCCTTGCCTTGTGAGGTGGATTGAAGTTGAAATGATGAAAAAAATAAGCTACAAACAAGAAATTCGCTCCTGACCCTTCCAAAGGGTCCAGAGCGAAAAACACTAAAACCATCCTTTTCTCCAAATTTTGTGCTAAGTCAGGCCTGGACTAGGGTGAGAAAAGCTATTTGGAATGCCTTGGAAAGATGTTTGACCTTCAAAAATGTGAATTTTGAGCTAAAGTTGGAATTTCGCTCCTAACCCTTCCAAAGGGTCCAGGGCAAAATTCTTATAGGGTCTATTCCTGAAGAAAATCTTCGGCAAGTTTCATGTTAATATCTTTTTGTTGATGATTGAAGTCGAAAATGCTATGTTGAAATGAATTTATCATGTGTCCTTAATAATCTTTTGGTTTGTTTTGGCAGATGAAAGAAGACCAAGCCAGGACAAGGACGACTTTCTCCAGCCCAGCATCAACAAGGACGACCTTCTCCAGCCTAGCCTCATCAAGGACGACCTCTTCCAGTCCAACATTTGAAGGAAAGACAAGGTGGCATCCTAGTCATCACTTCTCCAGTCGGGTTGGTCCACTTCAGCATGTCCAGATTCAATGTACTTGACTCATCAAAGATGGCACTAACTTCGATGTACCTACCCCAGCTATCCATTGGTCGAATATTCCAAAGAAGACGTGTCCAAATAATGCAATTATTTCATTGGTCAGAATTAAGTTTGTTGTAACAAACCCTAATTAGGGTTTCATTGTAAAATCTTGGCCATTGATCTCAAATTGATCTGAGCCATCGAATTGTATTGAGGGCACTATATAAGCCCTGGCTCCTCATTTGTAAAGGCTAATAGTTAGTCAATAGTTAATAGTTGGTCAATAATAGTTAATAGTTAATAGTTAGTAATAGAGGCCAGAATAGTAGAATAGCAATTAGAGTAAATTAAGAAGAGAAGGCAAGACATTGTTGCCTTAATTGTAAAGACTTCTTTTCATTGAAGATATGGTGGAATATGTTGTTTCTTTGCAATGTGCATGGTCTCTTGTTGAATCTTTATTTTTGATGATAGATGATTAAATTGAGTGAAGAAAATTGTTGAATGCACCTATGTGGAATCTGTCTAGTCCATACCACTAGCCTCTTACTGATGGTAAGTGCGCCCTACGTGGTCAACTAGCATAAAATGAGCTTAATCTTAAGTCGTTACATGTCTATTGTTCATACATTATCTTGAATGGTGATCATTGTCAGATGGTGTACGATTTGAACATATTGGAAGCATCCCTTAGAAGATCGCACTGAGTTGGTGTTGAATTGTTCAACCTGATGGTGAGACCCAGCCTAGTAGAACTCCACCTAGTCATTCATCCATTTTCTCGTATTCTAGGTAGTAGAGTAGACATCCTGAACCCTGCATCTTTTGTCATTTGTTTGTCTTCCAGTTAGTTAATAGGACTTGTGATTCCAGCAAATCAGACATTTAGGTCATTGAGTGTAAATCCCCTTGTGATTCCAGCAAAAATCACATCATACCGCGAAGAGCTTATCCACGAGTAGAGATCCTACAAAGAAGAACCTTGAAGTCCTTTCGATTGATCCTTTTTGCGATATCTTCAACATTCAGAGACTTTACTCAAGAGAGGATAAGATACCTTTAGGTATTTTATTTTGTGTTTGGTCGTGTACAAAATACACATCAACAACACCTTAGCAGAAAAGTGGCGTGCATCCATGTGACACCTGTAAACTTAGTAGGTTGGCAAGATCAACATGTATAAGATGATAAATATCTTTGACCAATGAGCCAAACAACCATCTCTCATCATAAATCTTTAGGCTCTCTTGAAAGATTTGGGTACCACTTTCTGTGATATTGATTATGTGATCTGGCATCATATTAAGTATATCAAATTTCACCATCTGAAGATCCTTTTGATGATTTGGATTAGAAGACATTAACCCATGAATTGGACAACCTTCATATAATCTGTGATGTGAAGAAACTTGAGTAGACATAACCATTGAATCATGTTCTTGAATATCAACTTGAAAATCACCTGTAGAAATACACTCATCTGAAAACAAAGGATTGAGGTACACACTTTCACCATAGGAGAAGTCATCCTTTGAAGCCTTTAAACACCAATCTAGGATACAAACATTTGAGGGGTGACTTCATTGGGCTCTTTCATTAGATCATCCATTACCTCATTTATCTCTGCATTTTTGGTACAGTTCCCAAAACTATCCTCTTGTATAGGGGTGTCTTCTTGATCTAAAGATTCAAAAAGAGGATTGCTTTGAACCTTGAATGCTCCATAAGGCATAGATTGCACTTTCACCAAGGCTGATACACCTACACAGATTTCACCTTCAGCTTTCTCAACAATATCCAGATAGCCTTCTATATTCTCTTGACTCGGGGATCCTTCTATATGAAACTCTTCATGAAATCTGAAAGCTTCATACTCAGGTTGCATGTATGATAAAGAGTGGATGCTTGGTGATTCATCGTCTTTCACTTGGGATTGATCTAGAAGTTTATCAATATCTTCAAATGTAAATATCTCCATTTCTGAAGGAAAAGAAGATATCTGCAAAGTTTCATTTGTGGTTGCCTCTCCACTGGTTAAAGTAGTACAAAGTTGTCCACTGGATGTTATACCTCTGATTTCATCAACAGGTCTTTCCACTTCAATAATTGGTAATGTATGAATAGGAATATCTTCTCCACATAGAAAGTCATCATCAGAAGTTTCAAGACACCAATAAGAAATAAAGACTACATGAGATTCTTTTTCGGATGCTCTTTCTTCATCATCTTCTTCAAGCTCTTTGTTTTCAAGTTGATAGAAGACTTTTTCTTTGCTATGACAATCTTCATAGTGCTCATGGCATTTTCCAATGCAATCTTCTTTTTCTATCTCACTCACCTTTAGATCTTTCTCTTGACATGTATCTTTACAAGTAGATGTGACTTCATCTTCTTCTGCATATAAACATACTAATGAGCTCCTTTCATTACTTTTCTCACAGGGATTCATATCAATAAGAAAATGACTCTACTGAAATTCTAGGAGAAACTTGTAAAACATTTTGATTTGCACTGTGCATAGAAAGGATTTTGGACTTGTATATTTCCAAAAGGGTAATGAAGAATACATCTTAGTTCGTGTGTTCTAAATGTATTCATGTGTTATCATTGTTGATTTCTCGTATGTTAAATTGGTAGTCTTTTTATGCATATGTAGTTTGTAAAATTGATGTGATGATACACAGGCAACCTTTGGTATCTTAGTTTGAATGTGTTGAAGTATCTTATCTCTGCGTATGTTGAGATTTGTCATTCTTCTTTATCGTCATCTCATGGCTAAGCATATTACGTTATAAACTCCCTGATGCTCTGCAAAAAGGATTAGAAAATCTGTTTGATGGCAACACACACAAGAGCACAAGAAACAAACATTAGTGCTAGCAACAAAAGATTATCCTAAACAGGCATATCAAGAGAGATATTAAGCATGAAATAGAAAACATACAAACATAGAATAGATAAACTATACTCCTCCAAATGCTAATCAAGATGCTCATAGTTGCTCCTCCCTTGTTCTTCTCCTCTCCAAGTTCCACATGAGTGTAGCTCTCATCTTTTAGCACTAGCCATGGATGCCATATGGAGATTCAAGATGGTTGAATATGATAAACAAATGCTATGCAAGTGTAGATAGTGATGATATGAAAAAGCTCTATGCTAATACCAATATAACAACAATACTCTAATGCTTCCTTCTTTGCTTGAGGAGAAGGGTTCTATTTATAGAAGAAATAGGGAAATGAAGGGTTAAGATTGAGCAATCTTAACAAGGGTTAGGATTAAAAGATATTCAATCCATGTGAGAATTTCAACCCAATCCCATGTTGACAAGTGTCACCATGAGGAGGCTTGAGAGGAGAGATAAGGAGCATTAAATGCTTGAGGGGACATGATGGTTACCCTGGGGGGTTGGGTTAGGGTTAGGTTAATGGATATTCTTTTTATCTAAGGGATAAATGAATGTGCAAGGGTTAAATGGTTACCTTAGTCAAAGAAATAAATGCTTTGAAGAGACCCATGAGTCAAAAGGATGGTTAAGTTAGAAGAAAGTCTCTAACCAAAGGTAAAAGGTGAGTTAACCATAAATGGTTATGTAAGCGCCTTTAATGGTTTGGAAGACTTTAGAGGTTAACCATTTGAAGACATAAAGCCTTAAATGCTTTTCAAAGACTTTGTGGGCTTTGAGAAGTGACTCCAAGTTGCTTAGGAATGTGACAATATTTAAGGGATGGATTAGGCTAATTAGAAGGAGTTAGAAGAATCTAGAAGAGATCTAGATTTAGGCATGCAAGTGGATTTTGTAAGAGAATGCAAGTGGGGGGAATTTTAGGATTTTCAATTAAAATAAAATCATTTATTTCAATTAAATGGTGTAATTTGCATTTCAAATAAATATTAATTTATTTAAATGAGAAAAAGGAAGATAAAACATTAAATGCTTGAAGACTTTAAGGGAAACCTTTAAAGGCTTAAGAAGACTCTAGAAGGAAGCCATTAAGTTTGAAGACTTTAAGGGAAACCATTAAAGTCTTAAGAAGACTTTAAGGGAAGCCATTAAGTTTGAACACTTTAAGGGAAACCATTAAAGGTTTCAAGTGGGTGAGGATAAATAGGATTTTAAATAAATAATTTATTTAAAATAGTTGTGCAACTTGCATTTGTAGGAAAATGCAAGTGGGTGGAGGATAAAGGTGATTTAAATAAATGTTAATTTATTTAAATGTGAGAGATGAGATTTTGGGGGATTTAAATAAATATTAATTTATTTAAAAGTGAGAGAAGATTTAATTAAACAAATATGATTTATTTATTTAATTAATGGTCTGAATTTGGTTAAGTGAATTAAATCAAATAAATTGAATAATTTATTTAATTAATAGGAGAAGAGGGTTAAGATGAATTAATTAAATATTAATTTAATTAATTATTGATTGATGGTTAAATAATCAAATAAATAATAAATATTCATTTAATTAAGTGGACAATTTATGTGACTACACTCCCCTTGTTATTTGTTGCAAATGTTGAGAAATCTCAGTTGATGTTCGTATGTTTATTGTTGGGGTTTCTATCTTTTATTTCTTTTTAGTTAATGTTTTCTCCTTTATGTACTTTCAGGTTAAAAGTACACAAAAATCCCAAAATACCCCCATCATATGAGGGAGCTGCCCCTCTCAAACGCAGAGGAAGACTGTAGTCTGGTTGCAAACTCTCCAACTGTTGGAACGTTTGTCACTGCTCTTTGGGCAAACAAGGTCAGTTTCAAAGAAACAATCACAGTGACTAATCTATTTACCAACACATCCCATACCCTTCCTTACAAGAATGTATTTCTAAACATATTTAATTATTCTTTTAAGTTGTGTATTACATATTTACAATGAGAAAAACATATTGTTATCACAAAAGCTTGCACCCTTGTTGAGCTATCAACTTAGCAACCTTGTGAAACATGAAAACAACCCCGAAGTGTGGGACCTTGTGCAAGGGGTTTGAATCTCCGAAGAAGGCCGACTTCCTTCTCAATCCAGGTGCAGGTGTCGAACCAACTCAACACTTCAAAACTTACTCCTAAGCTTATCCTAACAACTTGCAAAGGAAAAGGGAAGAGAGAAATGCTTAAAATAAAAGGAGGTGATGCACCAAGAAGAGATTGTTTCTCTCCCTACCCGAAATGACACAAAGGATCAACTGAAATACCCAAGAGATGCACAAACTTCAGTTGTATGAATGACCCCAATGCATGTATGGAGGTTAGAATTCATTGAATGTCAAGAGGGGAGAAGGATTCCCACAAGTCACAATCAGAAATTAATTAACACAACATATATGAGAGAAGACCCACAAGACATACCCCTATGATGAAGGTAAGGAAACATACACAACATACATAAGTTGAAGGAAGGCAAGAATGGTGATTTCAATTCATTATAAGGCCAATGCCCAAGCGTACAATTGCAAAAATGCAAGATAAATGCAAGAGAAGTGAAAGAGCATAGAATAGCTCAAGCCAGCAAGAAGATAACCCTTTACAATGAGGCTTAACAACCTTTATATAGAAAACTGGTTACAAGAGTGATCATGACCCTTGTGTGTGCAAGGAAATGTCAGTCTAGGAATGCAGGGAAGTGCATGCACTTGACTTTCTGTACATGCAAGCAACCTAGCCATACCCTAAAAAGGCAAGCCTGAGAAGGGTGGATTGACTGACCTTCCAAAGTCAGAGCATGCAGACATGACATAAATTATCACAACAAGCATGGCCCTGTACCTCTCTTGATGGAAATCCTGCCAAAATCATTAAATGCACCCCTGTAGCTCCACAAAAGAAGGTGCACAAGTCACAAAAGTCGTCGGAACATTAAAAGCTTTGAGTGTTGATCATGCCATTCGAAAGTGTTGCAAGCTGGAAAGAAGTTAGAGAACTTCGGAAACTTGGGTTCCTGAAGTGCGGAAGACAAGGAAGGAACTTCGGAACCTCGGGGTTCCGGAGTTCCGGGAAAGGGAAGAAGAGACTAAGCAAAAGGAAAAGGGGAGACCTAGCAAAGGAACTTCGGAACCTCAGGGTTCCGGAGTTCCGCGGAACTGAAAAAGGCGAAGGAAGGAACTTCGAAACCTCGAGGTTCCGGAGTTTCAGAGAACAGAGAAAAGGCAAGGAGGGAAGGAACTTCAAAACCTCGGGGTTTTGGAGTTTCGAGAAAAGAAGGGGGCTCAGGGAATGGAACTTCGGAACCTCGGGGTTTCGGAGTTCCGAAGAAGGCAAGGAAAGGGAACTTCGGAACCTCAGGGTTCTGGAGCTCCGGAGAACTGAAAAGAAGGGAGAAGGAAAGGGAGGAACTCCGAAGTTCCGCGAAGAAGAAAGGAGAGGCAGCAAAGAGAAGTAACTTCGGAACCTCAGGGTTCCGGAGTTCCGAGGAAGGGAGGAAGACGAGGAGGGAATGTAATGTCCCCTAATTGGTTAACATAAGTTTTAACCGTAATTAATCAATTTCCAATATATTTATAACTTAACTAAATCGATTAAGAGACAAAACTATCTTAACATGAATCCAACCTAGGATGTTCTACCCTTTTTGTAGCCTATCAAGTACTAGCTATCTTATCATACTAAATAATTAATCCTATTTTTGATATGTAAATCATTTACGCCTTTTAATTAATAAATACTTATTATTATCAACTAATTAATAAATACTTTGTTTTGGTGATTTAATAATATTTATTAATTTACTAATTAATTTGTAATGTCCCCTACCTGATTAACATAATTAATCTATCTCAATATACTAATATTGGTTGATTGAGAGACTAAACATAAAGTCAGATAGTGATATCTTTCAATTTATTGGTTATTAACAAGTACTTATGTAATTTTCCTCATTAGACGATCCTCATTAGACAATTAATCTTGTTATTCTTGTTATTGACTATTTACTAAGAGTTCTTTCTAATTCTTATTGATCTTATATTATTATTTCTTTGATCAAACATCTTTTTATATATATATATATATATATATATATATATATATTAATTAACATTTATTATGTATTAGCTTATTACCCTTTGTGTGAATCCTTAATACTACCATTGCTTATTAATCATATATATATATATAGTGCTAGTAAAGGCAGACATATCTGACACATGTCAGATCTGGTCTACCATTGTTTGCTGTCCATATTAATATGATTATTGAATTCTGCCTAAAGACATTTTCGGACTCATATATTAAGAAAATTCATATGAATGTAAATCATTATTTTTGTTCACTGTTATTAATATTAAACGGGTCATTATGTTTAGTCCCGATTTATCAATAACCTGTAGCAATGTATCCATTCATAATTTACTTTATCCTTATGTCTTATGATTATCATTTCAGTTTGACTGAATACGAATTCATTAGAAATTGCTTGCTAAATCTATGCTGCGATTTATTTCATATTATCTAATCCTAGACATGCTGTATCTTACTGTATATTTAATAACAGATTATCATCAGATTTATATGCTTGAGAAATCTGTATGTGTGTATACCTATCTGCTATGTGTCCTATATGTTCGGTTTGCTATAGACACTGACTGCTTAGTATTAACTCCTTGTTGTATCGAGCTGTAGTATATATATTTTCAATCTTATCTGTTCTCTTCTATCTCCCTTTTGGTCGGCCACCAGTTGTATATCCAACACGAGTCTATTAGCCATGGTCTATATATTTACGGATGCTTGTATGTTATTCGCACCTCTGATCTGCTGTGTAGTATCCAATATGTATCGTTGTATCTTTAAGGGTACTGACTGCTGTATATATATTCACCTCTTACCTTTATCGCTGTGTTATATTATCTTCACCGACTGCAGAATATATTATAGAATGTAGTATATGGTATTAATTCCTTGTCCGTATTCCCTTTTCCCCGTTCTTCAAAAATGAAAAACCCCAATATATATGAAGCTCGATGGGTTTTATAGAAGTCATGACTAGCCTAAGAGACGCCACGCCTCATATACTATGATGGTTTGTTATAGACCGATCAATATAATCGGTGATATGTTAAATCGAAATCATATTAGACAATCGGTTATAAACAACCGATGATTATAAACCATCCAAGCAACCTGATGACAAGGATGGAATCGGTTATGAGGGCATTAGTAATATTAATTGTATTAACATTATTAAATCCTATTAATAAAATGTGATTCACATATTACTAAATAATTTTTGTATAATAATTTTCAATATTAATTTGTGAATAATAATAATAATATTTAATACTTAAATATTAATAAATAATATTTAATAATTAAATATTAATAATTTCAAATAATCATTTGTTGATTATATTAGTCTATAATAATAATTGTTTCATTTAGATTTATAAATAACGATCAAGGAGGGGACATGACAGGGAACTTCGAAACCTTGGGGTTCCGGAGTTCCAGAAAAGAAAAAAAGAGAAGGCAAAGAGAAGGAACCTTGGAACCTCGGGGTTCCGGAGTTCCGAGGAACATGAAAAAAAAGGGAAACAAAGGGAAGGGACTTCCTCCAAACAAGACAATATTTCTCACCTCATAATTCTTCTGCTTTTCTCCTTGATCAATTGGGGCAGCGTTGGTCCATGGATCGTATCTTTGATCGCCTCTTACTGATGGACCAAGGGTGTCATAAAATGACAACATTTTTGGCGATTTCTGCGGGATGCTTGCCTGCTAAGCATGAAGTCCAGAAGCCTTGAGCATCCATTGGGCACTGAGTCATTGAAAAGACCCAAAACATGTGTACACCATCACTTGGAGGAAAATTGGAAACTAGAGCGCACACCCTCTTAAGGAGAATGTGGCAAGTGCACAAACACTTATGAAAGTGTTGGTTAACAGATTTGTTTCCTTCTTGAAATTTTAACTATTATCCTCTTAAAGCAAAATATGACTTTGTTTTACCCTTTAGAAAGAAACAAATATACCAACAATTGGAAGAATTAATGAAAACTCAACCTCTGCATTAGAGGGCAGCTCCTCGAATGATTTACAATGAATTTATTATACAATTGATATGCTAACACTTTTAACCAGAAAGCATTGAAAGGGTCCAGCATTTATCCATCAACACAAATAAATGCCTCCAAAACTGCAACATAAGGAAATGTCTCAAAGAATATTCAAAGGAGAGTTCACAGACTCTGATTTATAACATACTTGCTGTATAAATTCAAAACAAAATAGGGACTCAGTAAAAACTAATGGCTCGATCGATACTCTCTCATGCCTCACAGGGCAAGGGGGATTCAGCAAATCAATACAATGTGAGTCGTCCAACAACCAATAATAAACATGAACTGAGAAGAAATACAGAGATAACTGATCACCAAGTTATATTGTGCCCATAACAACTTAAGAAAGATTATGAATCTCAGAACGCACAGATTCAAAGATAACACAACATTTCATTGATAACCAGTCATTGTATCATCCAAACAATTCATATCAGAAACCAAAATTTTATCTGCTGCTCCCAAAATCATAGTTTTCGGAACCTATACAAAGACAAGCTCTTCAGCTTAAATAGCCACAAGGCCATAGTTTTTACATGATCAAATAACATTTACTTTCACCCAGGTGAAAGAAACCGTTTAAAGCAACATAAAAGAAAACTATATTAATAGCCACTAAAAGGCTGACATTTCATTTTCAGATCAGCTAGGCTTCCACCGTGGCAGAGGAGGTTACAGGCTTGTCCTGCTTTGCTACAGAACCACGCCATTCAAGGTGCGCTGCCGAGAACTTTAAGATGACTTGGAAATAGGGCAGACCGATACGCAGGATCCTCTGCTTCCACACTTCTTTGTCTATATTTACCTGTGTAACTTTCGCCTTGTGAACCTCTAAATTGTCCGAATAGACAATGAGCATTGATTCAATCCTTGCCGCTTTTGAAAAATCATCAATGGTCAAGGATTTTGTTGTCTGAATGAACTGGATCCTTTCTTGAAAAACCTTAGTCATGTCTGCAACTTCTTCGATTACCTTGGCGCCCTCCTTCATGAGTTGAATATCAATACACTTGAGGTCCTTCTGCATCGTGTCAATCAAGTCAGTCAATCCTTTGAGCAGCTTGGTGGATTCTTCATGGCCCTGCTTGGTGATCGAATTGCGCAATTCCACGTTTTTCTTTGACACGTACAGCACATTGTCATCCAAGTTCTCCACCGGTTTCTCAGCCAGGAATTTCATCACTCCATACTTCTGAACATCGTTTATTTGTGCGAGGACTCCTACCCACTTAATCCTTTCTTTTTCCCAGGCGGTCGTTTCCAATTCAAGCTCTTTACTCACAGTTTCAGCATCCTTATAAACTTTAACCAGATTACTAATATAATCTAACCCTTGTTGTATTATCAGGTCCAACCATTTATTAAACATCTCCGTCACTACCTTGTTCCTTTGAACCTGATCTAGCATTTTATGGTTTGCTGGTGATTTAGGGTCAAATGACACTGGTATCTGCAATAATGGTTGGGGATCTGGGTTGTGGATAGCATTGATGTACTCAACCATCTGTGTGACAGCTTGCTTCAGTTCTCTTTTATCCTTTTCATCTTTCCAAGTCCTTGAAATTATCCTCTTCGTGGAGGATTCCAGATGCTTAACATCTACAGCGCTTGAAGCAACCCCCAACTCTATCTTCTCCACAGTGAAATCCTCCTCCGTAGCCTTGTCTGCGTTTCTTCCAGGAATGGGTTTGGCAACTTCGGCTGTCCAGTGACCTGTTGTGTCATTGTTGTGACGTTTTCACACATCGCCCCATTGCAAATGGGGACCCTTGCCTTTTTGCTTTCTAAGGTTTATTTTCTAGGTTTTTTTTAGGGTTTTGTCAATTGGCCTTTGCATTTTGAGTGTTGTCGGGGAGATCAATAAGATAGCAAGTCCGGCTTGAGTGATGTCCTGATCCTAAAATTTGGCTAAGTCTGAAAGTCCTGATCCTGAAATTTGACTAAGTCTGGAAACTGAAAAACCTCCAAAAACTAGATTTTGCAATATAACTATAAGTCTGGCTTGAGTGATGTCCTGATCCTAAAATTTGGCTAAGTCTGAAAGTCTTGATCCTGAAATTTGACTAAGTCTGGAAACTGAAAAACCTCCAAAAACTAGATTTTGCAATATAACTCCTGGAGGTCTGAAACCACTCTCAAACATCCTGAAAGTATATATGGAATATAACTTAAAGTATAAGTCTTTCTTCTTTCTTATACTTAAATGTTATATTCCATAAAAATTATCCTGATAGAGAGTTCAAAAAGTCAAATTTCGCTCCTGTCCTTCACTGAGGATCCAGAGCGAAAAGCGCTCCTGTCCCTCTCCAAGGGTCCAAGGCGAATCGCTCCTGTCCCTCACCAAGGGTCCAGAACGAAAAGGCTTAGTGGAGTCATTCCTGACCTTGTTTTGGTCAAATTGAGACATCAAAGGCATGATGGAGGACAAAATGAACGTGATAGAGCATCCAGACTTGATTAAGGACGATGAAATGATGGAGTTTTTGTCTAGAAAGGTAAAAGCGCTCCTATCCCTCTCTGAAGGACCAGAGCGATTTTATTCATATACACATTTTTAGACCTTGTTTGGACTCGAACTCTTATTCATGGCGTGTAACAAGATGATATCTTCCTTAGCCAAGACATTTCATGGTGAAAAGTGAAGCATTTTGGCCTCGAAGACAAAATTCGCTCCTGTCCCTCACTGAAGGACCGAAGCTTGAATTTCAAATTTGCACTGTTCTTGTAGGATCGAGACAATTTTATGATTTGAAGAGACCAAGGAAAACATGATTTATCTATTGAATATAACTTGGAAGGCTAACAAAGGACAGATAAGCTTGGATTTGCAAAATAGCTCCTGTCCCTCTCCAAGGGACCAGGACGAAAAACCTAATATCCAGTCCTTCTCGCCAAGTTTGGACAAATCTAAGCCAAGGCGTGAATTTGAAATGATGTTTAAAATGCCTTGAGGTGGAATTGAGATGCGAGAGTTGCAAATTTTGACGACAACTGGCAAAATTCGCTCTTGTCCCTCACTAAAGGACCAGGGCGATTTTTATAAAATCAATAATTTCCCTCCAAAACCACACCAAGGCAAGGTTGTGCAAGATGAGAAATATCTTTCGAAAAATGGTGAACAAGGAATTGCCTCCAAGAATCGACAATCCTAGACTCAAATGCAAAAATCACTCCTGTCCCTCACTGAAGGACCAGGGCGAAAATCTCTAGAACATCAATTTTGCCTTGCAAAAAATGAGTTGAACATGCACTGAAGGGACGAAAGGGATCATTGCTAGCCCCACAACGTGAATTGGCAATTAAAAAATGAAGGATTGAGGACAAAAGTGAAAAGGCCCTCCCGTCCCTCTCCAAGGGTCCAGAACGAAAAGCGCTCCCATCCCTCTCCAAGGGTCTAGAGCGAAAAGCGCTCCCGTCCCTCACCAAGGGACCAAGGCGAAGTGCTCCCGTCCCTCACTAAGGGACCAGGGCGAAAAGACTTATTTGAGCCATTCCTGGCCTTGTTTGGTTAAATTGAGACGTCAAGGGCATGATGAAAGATGAATTACACATGTTGGAGCATCCAGGCTTAATTGAAGGCAATGAAATGATGGAGCTTTTGTCTAAGAGGATAAATTCACCCTTGTCCCTCACTGAAGGACCAGAGCGATTTTCTTTATACACACCTTTTTAGACCTTTCTCGGACTTGAACTCTTGTTCATGGCTTGTAACAGGATGATATCTTCCCTAGCAAAGGAATTTCGAGATGAAAAGTATAACGATTTGGCTAGAGGGCAAAATTCGCTCCTGTCCCTCACTGAAGGACCGGTGCTTGAATTCCAAATTTGCTTCATTTTTGCAAGATTAAAGTGATTTTACGATTTGAAGAGGCTAAGGGAAGCATGTTTTGTCCATTGAATATAATTTAAGCAGTCTACAAAGGAGTAAAACAACCTAAAATGTGAAAACTGCTCCTGTCCCTCACCAAAGGACCGTCCCACTTTTTCAAAAGTGCTCCCGTCCCTCACTGAAGGACTATCCCACTTTTCTAAAAATACAAATTTCTTGCAAAGGCAAGGCAAGTTGCGTGATTGAAATGAATGAAAGAGGGCAAGATTCATCCATTGAAGATAATTTGGAAGACTAGCAAAGGACGAATTGGCTTGTAATTGCAAAAGTGCTCCCGTACCTCACTGAAGGACCATCCCACTTTTTCAAGTTTCTCTTCTTTGTTTGATATTTTATGGCAAAACTTGATTTGGATGCGAAGGACGAATGATGTTTTATGCCTTGGACGCAATTGAGAGGTTTAAAGAGCAAAAAGTATGCCTAAAAATGAAAAAAGTGCTCCCGTCCCTCTCCAAGGGACCAGAGCGCTTAACATGTGCATTCTTTTTTTTGCCATATCCCAACGTTAATATCCTCCAAATCGCATTAGATGCCAAATTGCTAACTTTGGAATATTTGAAAAAATTAATTAAATTGGCATTTAATAAATTAATTTTGGGCCTCAAAAAATTGAATTTCTATTATAAAGGCATTTAAATTAATTTTTGTGAAATTAAAAATTAAAAGTTGAGCGCACAAGGCATTATTTTGCTTTTATTTGACAAGTCGGCCTACTCCTTTTGAGGTTTTATTTATTATTTCACCTTTTATTTGCTAAGTCGGCCTCATGGGTAAGTGGAAGGTGAGCGTTCTATATATTGGAGGAGTGTTGCTTCACATTTCAAATCATTCAATCATCCTTTCCTAAGTGCGAAATTGGAGAGCAATTTGAGGAGCGAAATCCAGAGGAGTGGGGCGAAATTCATCTTGAAGGCTATTGGAGAGGCGTATTTCTTGCTAGATTGGAGGATAAATTCCAGATGTTTTGAAGGTATTTGAAGGCGAATTTCCAGATTTTTGAAGAGGAAGGTGGAGTTCTTTTCCAAGCTAAAGGAGGTGCATTTTATCCAAGGGAGAGCTTTGATCTACACTTTGCCTAGCAAAATTCATCTATTTTTACATCATTTCTTAGAGTTAATTCTCAAGAGGAGGTATGGCAAAATCATCTTGACACCCTTATTCAAGGTTTGATTTTTTTAGACATTTTTTAGAAAAGTCTAAGTATTGCATGGTTAATTAGGAAATGATAACTCAAGATTTATCATGAAGTTTCCTAATTAAAATCTTGAATCTTCCTTTTAAAGTTTAATTTTTAGATTTCAAGATATATTACTAATTTTGAAATGTTGTGTAGGTATCAAGATGGCGACTCCCGAGCTTGAAGGATCTACAAGTCGGAAGGCTCTCCTCAAGGAAAATCAAGCCAGATCAAGGGCGGTCTCCTCCAAGAAGATCAAGCAAGGACAAGGGCAACCTCCTCCAGTCTAGCATCGACAAGGATGGCTTTCTTCGATCAAGCATCATCAGGATAGGGGCGACCTCTTCAAATCCAGCGTTCCAAGGCGAGGTACATCATCATCCTGCAAATCAAGGACACAAGAAGTCAAAGCAAAGGGTTCGTTGAAGAAGCAGATAGTTCCAGAAGAATTAATTAAAGCTAGCTTCTCAACAACATCAAGTTGAATATCTACCAAGTTCCAAGTGTCAAATGAGGTGGCATCCTAGTCATCACTTCTCCAGTCAGTGTGGTCCACCTCAGCATGTCCAGATTCAATGTACCTAACTCATGAAAGGTGGCACAAACTTCGATGTACCTACCCCAGCTATTCATTGGTGGAATTTTCCAAAGAGGACATGTGTCCAAGCAATACAATTTTATCATTGGTCAAGCATTAAATATTATGTAATGGGTGTAACAAACCCTAATTAGGGTTTTCATTGTAAAATCTTGGCCATTGATCTCAAATTGATCTAAGCCATCGAATTGTATTGAGGGCACTATATAAGCCCTGGCATTTCATTTGTAAAGGGAATAAAATAGAATAGGAGTTGGAAGCCGTCAGAAAGGAGTTAGTGAATAGAGAGTAGTTAGAAGGTGATTAGAATAGCAATTAGAGTAGAGTAGAGGGAGAAGGCAAAGATTGTTGCCAAGATGTTGTTGTAAGAGACTTGTAAAACTTAATTGAAGAAATGGTGAAATTTATGGGTCGATTCGACAATTTGCATGGTCTTTATACTTCTCATATTTGATTTCATGTTATTAGATGAGTGGAAGAAATGTGCTTGATTGATGGTGAAATTCGTATATTCATACTACTAGCAGTTTGTTGATTGCAGACTTGCCTTGCGTAGTCAACTGGAATCGTTCAGCTTAAGCTTAACTTCAATTGTCACTTCTTCATTGATATGCATCAGCTTGATGGTGTCTATGCTTGCAGTGATGATTTGAACATCATAAAGCTTTCCTTCGAAGATCGCACTAACCTTGTGGAGATGGTCCTGCGATGTCAAAACAAGACTTAGTTAGAATTTCATCAAAGATCATTCATTGCTCCTACATTCTTAGTATTAGGATTAGATTCTTTCCTCACCTTCATCTTTTTTCCATTTTTCCAAATCTAAGCTAGTAAAAGCCTGTGTTCCAGCAATATTCAAAGCAGATCAGAAGTTCAATCATCAAATGTAAGTCCCCTTGTGATTTCAGCAAATCACATCATACCACAGAGAGCTTATCCACACGTAGAGACCCTACATACAAGAACCTTGGAGTCATCCTGATTGATCCTTTCTCACGATATCTTCAGCAATCAGAGGCTTTACTCAAGAGAGGATAAGGTACCCTTGGGTATTTTATTCTGTGTTTGATAGTGTACAAAATACACGTCAACAGTCATCCACATCAAGCATTGCTTGTGTTTTGAGCTTTTTTGGCTTTGATGTCTTTCCCAAGTATCTGCTAACCATGTCCTCCATCGGAATTGTGACCGGCACCACACTCCTCTTTTTTCCAATGGCAGCTTCCAACCATCTTGGTGCAATTGCAGGTTCCTTAGGTGGCGGAGTGGTCCATGCATCTGGTGAAGTAACAATTACCAAGGTATTCATGGGATCCTATTGAATTTCCACTTCTTTATTTGTGTCCATTCTTGCATCCCGGGCTCGCTTTGATCTTGTGAATCCATTGTTTGTTCAAGCTCTTCAATGGGGTCCAAGTCTACAACGACCTATTTCAGGACAGGCTCCCTACTCTTCTTTTTGCTTCTGGACCGAGTTACTCGGGCAATTGTAAGACTGGATGGCGACCTTTTTGACCTTCTTGGTTGAATTTTCTCTACAATGGGCTTTGAGACACCTCCTTAATTATCTATCACTTCCGCACAAGTAATTTGATGTTCTCATGATTACTTTCCACATTTAGAATTTTAAATTGCCAAATAAGGGAATATTCCTTCTTGTCGCGCCGCTTTTATTTCCACCAAAAAGCTTTAGAGTTAGTTTTGAAAAGAACCCATGAACCTTGAACCGTTTGACAAAAAGGTTCATCGGTTCAAGTTCACTTAAGAAATATAACAGTGAGTGGGCGGCACACAAAACAACACCGGGAACGAGCGACAAAAGAAAAGGACTATTAAACGTGAACCTTGAACCTTTTAAACCGCTTGAAATTTGGTTCAAGGTTCAAGGTCACATATCAACTCAAAACATAAGGACTCACGCTCGTCATATAACGATACATTGCCGTGACTCATCAAAAGGCATTTTGAACGTTGAACCTTGAACCACTTGAAATTTGGTTCAACGGGTTCAAAACTTCAATGACCACAAACAAAAGCGCACTTGTTCGCACGACGATAGACCAAAAACAACTCTCTTTTAAAACGTGCTTTGAACCTTGAACCATTCGAACCTTTTTTTAAAGAGTTCAACGGTTCAAGTACAAGGAGAAGAAGTAAAGGCACGGAAGGCAACCCGCAAATTTGAATATTTAAAAGGGAAAAATTACGGGTGGACTAACAGAAAACAAAACAACTTCTAGCTAATATTTACATAGTCATCAACACCCTCTTCAAAAGCAGGGTTTGAGATGAATCCCATTCACTGGGATTGGAAGAACTTCGCCATCAAGCCTGGAGAGATGGAATGTATTGGCCTCCTTGCAACTAGTGATGACATATGGACCACTCCAGATAGCATCAAATTTGGAGTGTTGCCCAGCTTTGGCTCTGTCTGCATCCCACTTGAGAACTAGATCTCCCTCTTTGAAGACCCTATTAGTCGCCTTTTTGTCAAAAACTTTCTTGACCTGTTCTTGATGAGTTTCAAGTGTATGCATAGCCTGACTTCTGACCTCCTCCAGCTCCATCAACTCGGATAGCCTTACTGTCATGGCATCATTCTCTGTCAATTCTAACTGATGTGCTAGTTCAAGAGAGGGTAACTCTAGGGAAGTTGGGAGTCTAGCTTCCTTCCCATATACCAACATGAAAGGGGAGTTACCGATCGCCCTCTTGGGTGTGATCCTATCAGCCCATAAGGCTGTCCTCAACTTCATATGCCATGTTCTCTGATTGTCTTCAATCGTCCTTTTAATTATCCTAATGAGGTTCTTGTTGGAAGATTCAGCTAAGCCATTACCCTGAGGGTAATAATTGGATGACGTCTTCAAGTATACAGCACGCTTAACTGCCCAAGAACTAATTTGGGTTCCAACGAATGCCCTGGCATTGCCTGATATGACGGTGGAGGGGACATTGAATCTTGTCACAATTCCATCAAGAAATTCCAACACTAAGGCCTCAGTGGCATCCCTCAATGCGACTGCCTCTGTCCACCTAGTGAAGTAATCTGTTGCAACCAAGATCCACTTGTGGCCAACACTAGAAGGTGGATTTATCATGCCAATGAAGTCTAAACCCCATTGTGTGAATGTTTGATCTGCTTGGATGGGGTGAAGAGGTAGGGAAGCTAATCTTTGCTTTCCAGAGAAGAGAGCACATTTCTTGCAATTCTTCACCCATCTATGTGAGTCACCGAATAAGGAAGGCCAGTAAAAACCAGCCCTCATTATTTTGATAGTCGTAGTCCTTCTAGAGAAGTGGCCCCCTGAAGAGCCATCATGAAATTCCTCTAACAATCTGCTGACTTGGTTTTGCTCGATACATCTTAGTAAGACTCCATTACAGTCTCTTCGAAAAAGAGTGGCATTCAATAAGACATAGGGAATGAACTACAACCTGAAATGCCTTCTTTTGGTCCTGTCCAGACCTTGGGGGTATCTACCTTCTATTAAGAAGATGGTCATTGTTGAACACAATGTACCACTGCGAGGGGGATGAATCAGTGGTTCCTAAATTCTTTTCTTTTTAAACAACCTTGGAATACCGGTTATCACCCTAAGCACTAAACAATCAAACAGGTAAGATAGATGTGGATATCCTTGTTTTATCCGTGAGTTTACCAACCTCACATTAAGGACTAAACATTTTGGCACTGTTGCCTGAACGAACCTGGAGATAACTATGGTAGCAGGCGAAAGGAATTAATGGGCAAGCCATTCAACCAGCAATTAATTGTCGTGGACAGCGACACACACGAAGACTTGGTAGAGTTATGGGACGTGTTGGTCATGCAGTACATGCAGAGGAAGGCTCAGGAGAGAGTCGTCTCTGAGGGCACGATACGTGGTGAACTCACCGTCAGCACTCCCATCTTTGACCTGCTCGGAAATATTCCAAGGTTACTCGCCAGAAATCTGATTGCACTTCAAGACCGAAGGGAGGAAACTGCACGGGAACTCCGTCGACAAACAAAGGAAGAGGAGAGGGAGACAAGTCGACGCCATACCTCTGGCACTTAATGCCCCTACGTCCAAACAAAGACAAAGGTACCACTACCACCGAAGGAGTAGACGAGGGAACTATAAAGAGATCTCTCCGTATAAAAGAACAGGTCGAGCGGAGACGACCGCTAAGGGAGGTTGTTGACTCGAAGAGCCCTGAGAAACGTAGCAGAAGTCGGAGTGTGAGTCGGAGTCACAGTCGGGAGAGACAAAGACTGTGTACGTGGAAGGAGTTGGCGGAGGCCACCAGGAACTTGCCACTTCCAGACGTAGCAAAGAAAGATCTCGCCGACCAGGCCCCACACTCGACGTCGAGTGAAGAAGACTCTGGGGCCGAGACGTAAAGCAACTTGTCAGAGTATTCTAAACAAGGAGAGGAGGCGGTACGAGACCTGCATGAAGAGGTCGCCTATATTTTTGAAGCAACATTATCCGGCATCAGGAATTTGTCCTTGTCAGAGGAAACCAAAATAGGAGGGTCAGATTCAGAAACCCCGGGAAGAAGGGACTATAGGAGCGAGGGTGACCAAAGCCCTGCGGACAGGGGTCCAACCAGGTCAAGAGCGTACGTACCTTCCAGACACATAATACCTTTCGAGCATATAGTAACTTCCAAATGCTACATAAAACCCTCCAGACAAAAACAATGGCACACACCCCGAAGAAACAAAAGCTTCCAAAATTCATGGGCAACGAGTCGGAGGATCCTGTACGACATTGTGAGACATGCATGACCATTTGGGAGGCAAATGGCCAGGACGACCAGGATTACTGGTTGAAGGCATTTCCAGCCACTCTGCGAGGAATAGCAATTGATTGGTATACAGACCTGGATGCCCAGTATAAAACGTCTTGGAACAATCTGAAGAAGGCTTTCCAAGAGGAGTTCAAACTCCTACGGGATGACAATGAAATTGTGGCCGAGATTTACAATACCAAACAGGGAAAAAGTGAAAGTGTGCGGGCATATAATAGAAGGCTGAGGGAACAGCTCAACAAGATGGAGAACCAACCGGCTAATGGCCTCAAGAAGAGATGGTTTGTTGAAGGAGTCTCTCAGGTGGAAGATGAAGGTGGTCCCCCCGCCCTCGTATGACGAAGCATACAACTATGTGATGGATATTGAAAGTGAAAATAAGACATCCCGAGGGAAGCGCCGGGTGAGCGATGGTGACAATATGGATGAAGACAGCAATGGGGAGTCCAAAACCGTGCAAGCACTCCGAATGGATATGATGAGGATGATGAAAGAGCTAAAGGCTGTCAAAGAAAGTGGCAAGGAAGGAAAGGAACTATGATGCACCGACTGTAAGACAGAAGGGCACACTAAGGGGAGTTGCCCTCGAAAAGTCTTCTGTGACATCTGCCAAGTAATGAGACAATCCATTAAGGAATGTCCGTACAACTTGAAAGCATGGAGCACACAAGTGCTCTATGCCCAACCCGACCAAGTCACACCGCCAGCGACACCTTTGAAGCCGACAACAAACTCTAACGCCTCTTCTGGAGGGTACCGAAACAATCGGCGGAGTAACAACATGCCCAATAATAACACGCCGAGGAGTAGAATGCAATACGACGCAAAGGGACGACCCATGATCCAATGCCGGAAATGCAACGAATGGGGTCACTTTGCACGGGAATGTCAAAATGGAGATGACGCAGGAAGTTTGCTATGCAAATGGTGCGGTCCGGGGAATCATGAGGACACAGAGTGTCCAAAGAAAAAAGGGGTGAATATGCTGGAGGTAGAAGAACCAGAGGAAGAAGTATTGGCAATCACAAGATTGCAAAACAAGAAAGCCATGTATCCTGACCCTCGCACAGAGAAGGAAAGACTCTAGGAAGCCAGGGCAAATATTGAGAGGGAGATGGCAGAAGAACGAAGGGCCTCAAACCGGGCTGCCAGTACCCCACTCCGGTCAGGACCGGAAAAAACTATCATTAAGCAGATGTTACAGACCACTATACTCGTACGGGTATCTGACCTTCTACAAACCATGCCACAGTTGAGGATGGCCCTGAGAAATGCAGTCGGTGACACTACCATCGGCCAGGAACACTGGACGATGACAAAACCACATAGTACGACTCCAGTGAAGGAACTTGGTACGGATGCCATGGACCCTATGCTACTCACGGTAAGCATTGGACGAAAACCTGTCGTGGTGGAGATGGACATAATGGGACAAAAGCTCACAAACACCATTGTGGATGGCGAGTTCGGATTCAAAGTGCTATCAGAAGAGACTTGGAGAGGTCTTGGTAAGCCTACTCTCTGGCCACCAACATTCCATCTCGTTGGTGTTGATCAACACAACATCGAACCCCTCGGGACTCTCATGGCACAAAAGGTGGTGATTGGGACACAACAATTCCTTCTAGACTTCGTAGTCATCCCACTGGAAAGAAAAGCATACGACACCCTCCTGGGAAGGGGATGGCTGATCATGGCTAGAGCCAATCATAACTGGAAGAAGAATACACTCTCAATCGACAGTGAAGGTCATAAGTATGTGATTGACCTGAGAAATCAGTCAGTCAGTGAAGAGCTCGCATCGTCTGACTCCGACTCGGATGACTTAAACAGATGGGAGTGGGGTTCCGAAGGAGACAGAGGAGGGAAGGAACCCAACAAAGGAGTGCTGGAACTGGATGGATGCTTTGAAGACGGAACTAGTTCATTGGCTAGACTCTTCCATTGGCAGATGGAGGACAATGAGGTCTTCCACCAGGAGTGCCACATTGCTGCAAATATGTGAGATTGGGGAATCAACTGGCGGTACGGAAGAGAAGTCATTTCCCCCAGAGTACGGTAGGTACCAGGAAGGGATGGCACGGGTGGATGACACACTAGCCCACCTGTTGGAACGAGACAAACCCATCAAGTACGAGGAAAGGGAGGTGAAAAAAGTCAATCTAGGCAAGGACGAGGGCCCGCAGGTGATACTCATAGGGGATGACTAGAACCCTGTACTGAAGGCGGCAGCCTTCAGGATATTCTTGGAATACAAGGACATCTTTGCCTAGACCTACAAGGACTTGAAGGAGGTACTGAAAGTTAGAAATGAAAAGTATGTGGAAGAAATAAAAAGGCCAAGGTTGATAAGCATAAAAAAATTAAAGGGTAAGGCAAAGGTGATGGAAATAAGTAAGGGAAAAATACAATTAATAAGGAGGCAATTATTTTATATAAAGTTAATAAAATATTTTAGCCTAACCCTAACCCTGAAAAGAGCGAATGACTATAAAAACCCCCGAGAAGCTCATTTTTATACAACACACGGACAAAATTGTGCTTGTGACAGTAGAAGGACCAAGAGAGAGGAAGTGAGTCCAAAAGAGATTATACAGCTAATAAGCGCAGCAAGGGAGTGGGATCTGTATGGCGTACGGATGCATCAAAGACTCGACGAATCAAGTCGTACAACGTTGCAAGTAAACTATATGGTGACCATTGCACGATGTACGGAAAAGCCGTACAGAGCTCAAACACCGTAACTCAGGAGAAGCCGTACGATAAAGTCGTACCATCCACACGAGCACAATTGGAGGCGAGGACGTACAGTGAAGTCGTGTTGTGCGTTGCACACGCTCCCTGTCGCCGACAGGGTCCCCCTTTCCTGTTTTGAGTTTTCGATCGTTGTCCTGAGGATCCAAGCAGAGTTTCTCGTGTCTCTTCGAGCGAGTTCGTGACCAATCCGTAAACTGATTGACGTTGGAGTAATGGACCAGTGAGTCCTTCTGACTAGTCCAGCTCTCGGGCATGAATGCCAAAAGCTTTGTTCCAAAATTTTGAAGATTGCCTTGGGTAGGCGTAAGATGGTAAGAACTAACGGACCCCGCCAAGCCAGAGCTATAAGGCCGATTGCATAAAGTTTGCTACCCGACCCTTGCAAGGTTTGGGCAAGAGATGATTTTCGCCTCCTAAAAGATCAAATTGCTCGGCCGAGTGCTTCGGTATTTTGATGCCTCCCAAGTCCAGATTTGTGGAGTCTGGCGAAGCTGGTGGGAGGTCCGACATTCTGTGCAAGTTTCCAAAATTCTCTAAAGAGCAGATTCCGCCCCCCCCCCCCCAAGATCACAAAAAAACGATTTTCGGACCTCAGGTCCGAGTTTTTTAACGAAGGCGGAATGTTCTGAAAAGGACGCATTAGGTCCGAAAGTCCGAAAGACAAATAAAAGCCATTTTCGGACCCCAGGTCCGAAATTTAAATCGTGCAATATTTTGAAACAAAATGGTGCTTTGCTCCGAAAGTCACTTAAGCCCTTTTCGGACCCCTGAGTTTAAAGTTTATATCGCGGAACGTTTAAAACGGACCCCAGGTCCGAAGTTTAAAAATCAAACCTTTATTTTCGGCCCCCCCCAAAGAAAGCGTAGGCAGAGGGCGAAAGCAAAAAGGGACGCATAAGGTCCGAAAGCCCGAAAAGGCGCTTAGGTCCGAGGTTGCGAAGTCTTTTTAATGCGTTAAGGTCCGAAGTTAAAACGCGAAGCCAAAAGGTAAAACGCGAAGTTCATTTTCGGACCCCAGGTCCGAAGTTTAAAACGCGGAGATAAAAAGTAAAACGCGAAGTTCATTTTCGGACCCCAGGTCCGAAGTTTAAAACGCGGAGATAAAAAGTAAAACGTGAAGTTCATTTTCGGACCCCAGGTCCGAAGTTTTAGCGCAAAGCAAAGGTTAAAACGCGAAGCCAAAGTTAAAACCCAGGTCCGAAGTTTTAACGCGAAGCCAAAGTTTAAGACGCGGAGCTCATTTTCGGACCCCAGAGCCGAAGTTTGTATCGCGAAGCCTATTTTCGGGCCCTAGGTCCAAAATCGCGAAGTTGAAGTGCGAAAGTTTTTTAAAAAAACGAACCCCCGAAGTTTGAACGGGCATTCAGCATAGACGGCGAGTCCTCCGAGTCTTCCAATTCGCCAAGGCTTGAACGGGCTCTGAGATCTCCAAGGTTTGCCGAGGTTCGAAAGCGCTCCTAGCTCCGAAATTCCAAAGTTGCCAAAGCACGCAAGGTGAACGCTCAGGTCCGAGTTTTTTTTTGAAGAGCTTCAAAGGCATTCCCAGCTTCGAAAGTGTCTCCCGCCTAAACCCCAGAGACTTCCGAAATTCGCCAGCAGGTTGAGATCTCCAAGGTTCCAAATAGCATCCAAGCTCCGAATTTCGTGCAGGCCGAGTGAAGCCAAGTTAAATTCCGAAGCCTCCAAATTTGTCAAAAATCCAAAGTTGAAGAGAGAATGCAATTCAAAATTTGAAAGAGCTCTCAAATCCGAAAACAAGGAGGTAAGACGCCGCATCACCCTCCCCGTCGACCATTTAAATTCAGATTGCCAAGGATAGAACCATGTAAAATCGATATATCCCCTTTCATCCGCCAAGCCGCAAAAATTTAAATCAAAAGGATAACCGTTGGGATTCAAACTTTGCAGGATCGTCCGTTCACTTCACGCGACGAGGTCGGGTAATCTCTCGCCATCCGCTCCCATCAGGTAAGTACGCTTTAACGCGTATGGTCATTTGAAATGTGTAAATCAAATAGGCAAATGCGCGAAATTTGATCACAATGCTTGAATTCTTCAAGTCTACATCTCTTTTTTATAAAGCGTTATTCAAACATTCGAAATTTAGAATTCACTCCCGAGGTTTAGCCAGAAACTACATCTCTTTTCAAATTCAAAATTCTCATGTTTTGCCTCTGTTGAAAATTAATCCAAAATCCGAAAGTGATAATGCGTAGTCGTAAATCTTCAGGAATATGATGCTGTTAAAGTTAATCAAGTTGTTAGCTAAAATGATATTTTAGCTAATCCCGGCCTGCTGAAACACTTCTGTTGTTATCTAACCCGCATTATCGTTCTTGTGTCACCTTGTAATCCGCGTTCGGCTATGCAGGATAGATGCCTAAATCGGCGGCGGAATCATCAAAACCACCCGCTGTAGCCAAAACTTCACGAGCATCCAAATCAGACATCCCGCGGAAAGTTGAAAGAATGAAGTATCAATATCAGAGGGGAGGATTAAGAGAGTCGAAGGTCTAGAGCGTCTGGGACAACATTGGTGACACCGACCTTGGCCACATTGATATTCAGGACTTCAGGAATCGGGTCTTCTCACCCAACGCATATGGCAGGCCTAGGCAAATGGTGGAAAGTGGCATCACCCAAGCAGCAGGTTTTCCTCCAGCAATCCAGAACTATGAATTAGTAGTGGAGGCTGCTCGGCATTACGAACCAAAGTCCAGATTAGTGCTTCTGGAAAATATGACTATCGCCGACTTCTCCCCTGAGGCTATCGGTGATGCATTTGATATCCCCTTTCCAAATAATCCCATAGCTACAACAATGGACGAGGCACAAGGGGCATATGATATGAATCTGGCCTGATGCAGGGCATTGATTAACGAAGAATGGTTCAAGGAGAAAAGGCCTCCGAACACCAGGATTGTGAAAAAGACCCCCAGAAGTGACTTTCAAAATGAACATGGGGACATGGTCACCTTACTCAGCCAAGTCATGGGACTTCCTAAGTCCAGCTACTTTGAAGAGTGGATGTTCTATTTTACAGAGCAGGTCTTTGCCGGAAAGTCTAAGTTTGACTGGGCCCAGATCATAAGTGATAACATCCACGCTCAGCTGATTGAGCTCGAGACAAAGAAGTATTTCACCATGACCTCCTATTTGGTCTATATGTTCACAAAGAACCAGCCACTGCCAGGGTTAATAATGAAAGGTGAGATCGGGAATGGGCCTGGTCAGGTGAAGGTTTATGATTGCTACCCGCAACTGCATTACCAGGATATAGCTCAAAGGGAAAAGAACAGCCCGGCTTACGCGGTTGGTCAGTACGAACGCATCAATGACGCCTTCACCATGCGCCTGGTCAGGCTAATGCAGGGAGGGTTACACATAAGGCTCTCGGAGCAAGCTACCACTTTAGTGCAGAGGTATGGGGCCTGGTTCATTCAGTTCCCAAGGTTCTCCTACATCCGAATAGCTGGCTTCGATGGTGCCCCCCTTCGAATTCCGCGATACCCAACCGATAAAGCAATCCTCATGGAGGTGGCAAGGCAATCACGCCCCGCCAGCATATTACTACGAGAGAGCAAGCAGGCTGGATTCACATTTCCTATGATCATAGGCAGCCATGACATCCAATTGAGAACCCCCACCATAGCAGAGGAGTCCCTTACAGAGCTAGCCTCTTATGGCCTACAGGAACATTTCCCAAGGAAATGTTTTGATCATGAGAATTTGGCGAAGAGAGCCTACGGTAGGCGCTACAGAGCAAAGGAGTCAATTGAAGACTATTGGAAAAATTGCTCCAATGACTACGAAGTCAGGCGACGGGAATATTCTAGGTTGAGTGTGCAGCAGATGCAACTCTTTGAGTACCGTCAGGTCCCAGATCAGCTCACGGACTCGGGGAACTGCCTCCAAGTCCGAGAATTCGAGGCAGTAAGGCACCTCTTGCCAGGCGTTGATTGGTCTCAAGACCCAATCACGGATTTCGAAGTAGTTATGGCAGCCCCAGCAAGATATACAGATCAATGGTTGCATCACCAGATCGAGAGGCTAGTCCATGAGGGGGTCCAGTTTACTTACCATTTGATGGGCAATCTTGACTCTCAGTCTTCCGAAGACGAAAGGACATCAGCTGAGAAACCAGAGAAAAGAAAGAAAGCTAAGGCCTGCAGAGGGACTCGGATGTCCAAAAGAACAAGAAGGGAGAAGATTCCCATAAGGAGGCCAGAGGCCACTTCATCTTCAAAGGACCCCAGTTCGTCCGACGACGCCATAGAATTGGATTGCATACCTGCTCCGCCTTCCCAGAGCGACATCGATGCATTCGAGGCCAATGATCCTCCTGCACCAGATATACCGGACACCGAGCCAAAAGGCCCCATGTCGACCAAACTGGGTGACCAAATAAAGGAAGGAGAAATCCCATCCACCCAGGGGATCGAAGTGCATGAACCTACCCAGCAGAGCCGTCACGAATTGCTACTCCTCAATACAGCCAAGGATGACTCGACTGTCGAAGGGGAACAAAGAACAGACGAGATTCATGAGCTCAAGAGAACCAAGGAGCAACCTTCACAGGAGGATGTCAGACAATTGTTCAGTGAAATAGGGGAGAACTCAGATGCAAGCAAGGAGCTTCCTCCTTCTTTCACCCCTCCGATGGCGGGGCAGCTGCTAATTTGTGGTCAGCCGGTTGAGAGCATAGGAGAACAGGGTGCTAACTTAACCCTATCCTCAACCCAGACGGTGCCTCAAGAGTGGCTGAATGCCAGAGCTCAGCGCAGGGCCGCCACCAAGGCACCCATCGATCTAGAGGACATCTTCTCACGAATGGATCAAGCAAAAGCTAAAGGGAAGAAGAAACCAAGAGCATACTCTAAGGTAACTAGGGATGAGCAAAGGAACCGCACTCTTCATATTGCCACCCCGCCCGTGGACAAGCCAGCAGATCAAATAACATTGGCAGATTATAGCATTACGACTGTCCCCATCGGACGAGCTACAAAAGAGCAGGAAAAGGAGGAATTTAAGGACTCAGTGCAGAACATACTCAGACAGCTCGAGGAAATCACTGCCGAAAAGGATATGTATCGGGCCTGTGCTGAACAAGCCGAGGGATACATCGATAAGCTCCTACGGCCATTACACAACCCCTCTGAATCCCATATTCCCCCAATAGCATTGGCGCAAAGGACCACAACTGAATTTGAAGGAATTCGGGATACCGCAAAGGCCGTCAAGGAATGGATGCAGGACATCAAGAAAAAGGGAGAACAAATCCTTAGAAAAGTAAAGGAAATGGCTCTCCATCGAGAGCTCACTCTAGTCAGGCTGTTGGAGGTAAACAGGGAATCCCTTCACATGCACGAGGTAGCGGCCTCTACCCTTCCCCTCATAAGAGCTCTTTTCTGGACACATACACAGATTCCCACACTGCCTGACATCCTAGATCCCCATGGCATCAGTGTTCTCAAGGAATGGTACTAGACCGTCACCATGAAGAACGACGCCCAGGAAATTATTGACAAAGAAAATGACGCATGTGAGGTGATTCTAGGGAACATGCAAGAACTAGGCAAGACCATCCTCCGATCAATGGTTTCAGGGTGGATAAATGACCTATCCGACAGTGTAATCCGGTCGGATTGGGAAGAAAGGTTGGGAGCAGATAAGGTTTCTTATTCCGTTGAAGACTTGAGTTTTGCTGGTCAGTTCCATTCAGACATATTGTGCTTCGAGCATAATCGCTCCAGCTGGAAGGACGGTTTAGGACACGTGGACCAGTATCTCAAGGGCATGCAGTACAAAATTCGCCACCCTCCCATGCCACCTTTTAGCCTCCTCTTCCAGTTGTGTATCAAATTTCAGGAATATGTTCGCAAGGAACGAGCGGCAGGTCGTGATTTATGGCGAGAATACCTGCATGACAAGGACCAGTTTCTAAAGAAAGAATGTGAAACCAAAATAGAGAAAGTAGTTTCTCAAAAATGCCTTTTTCCCTCCAAATCTTAAAAGTGCACTTTTGTCCCAAAAAGGTGACAGTTGACTTCTGGTCAACAAATTGTAAAACTTTTATACACCTTTTTTTGGATTATTCCAATTGTTGTAATTATCCTTTTTTGGGTAGTTATTACTCCCTTTGGGGTGGTTGTTGATATTTGCCTCCCATTTATGGGTATGAGCAGCCCTGCTTTATGGATGAATCTGGGCCACTTATGAAGATTTAATCCAGGCCATTCATCTTTTTTGAAGCCTATTTAAGGGACTGGTTTTCCCTCATTTTGTAAGAAGTTCTTGGATTGTTGCGAAAGCTCTGAAGGAATTTGCAAGAATTAATACAATGGATTAAAACTATTTTCAAGTTTCCTTGTGAGTGCATGGTCTCCTTCTTCACTTAATTTTGAAAGCTTTTAATTATGTCTATTCATTTTGCACAGCAGTTTTTTAATCAAGCATCTGATAGAGCCTTCACAGTCCATACCATTAGAGGATAGCTGATTGCTTTTCCTTTCCGCATGGTTAATCTGGACTATTTTATGATTCAGTTAGATTATCAAATATATATATCATGAATGTAGAAGTTCTAATATCGTATTTGGTAATATGAAAATCTGGTTTCTCCTTTGAAGATTGCACTAAGTTTATGCAAACATTGCATCTGAATGACTGATGATGCCTAATTTAGTTTCCTGGAGGTGTCTGTCTGTTTAATTGAATCTGCTGTCCTAGTTAGAATTTTCAGTCTCTCTCTCTCTCCCTATCCTTCCTTTCTTTCCTCCCTATTTTATCTTTTCGGAAAATCTGCAGTCCTGCTAAATCAGCTTCAAATTAACCAGCATCACCTGAAGGAAAAGACCGTAAAAGGTCCCCGGGAATTTATACATAGAATTGCCAATTAAACGTAAGTCCCCTTGTGTTTCTAGCATAAACACATCAAGCCACTGAGAGATCCCGCAGTCAAGACCTGACAAAAGAAACCTTGAGGCTATCCCCTTTGATCAAAACGTATAAAATAGCATTAGGGATTCCCTTATCTCAAGAGAGAGTAGGATAATCAGTCGGCTATTCTATTCTGCATTGGCTGTATGGAGTTTGCAGCAATGCGATTTCATCCACGTCAACAGAATTGGCGCTAGAAGGAGGGCCTTGGAGCAATTTAGCTCAAGATCATATCAGCCTACTCTTGGAAAGAGCCGCAGAATCAGCTTTTACCCTTTCTCGCGTATAACAGACACTAGGAAGGCAGCTCAAGATGCAGTATGGTGTTGCCCTGTGAATGCCCACTTAGCCTTCCCCTTGAACAGCTAGATCAGGGGCTAAATCAGTCATATATTGTGGATCAGTTACACTCCCTAGCTTGGAAGTCAGAGGAAGATCATCCCCTTTTCGGTCAGGTAAGCCGCACTATCAACCAGGAAGAGCAGAAGGGTTTGGCAATAGAGGTTGTGGTTAGAGAAAATCTAGAAACGCAGCGGATTGCCACCATCCGCAAGCAAGTCCTCAAGGAAATCCGACTGTTTTCTTTCCCTCGCACTAGTATGTGTAACAGCGGGCCTGCCCATTAACCCTCCTCAGCCAGAGAAGGATCCGCACCACATCCACAAAATCAACTCCAAAGACAACTCACGCTGGAACGAATTGGATCTTTCTCTCCGAAGAGATTCGAAAGAGTCCAAAAATCAAGCCCAGAACGGGAGAGGTTTACTGGTTTTCAGTTCTACAGACGCAGGGGTTATCGCCAGACTTCAGATCCCAGTGAGCCCAGCTCGGCAAATCAGCAGTTCGCCACTCCAGAGAGTTCAGTTTTTACAGTTCCAGCGGTTGCAACTCCAGTTCCTATCACAACACAGATAAATCAGCCACAGATGGCGCACAATCCACCTGCTCCAAATGGTGCCACATGGTTGGTAGACAACCCGTCACCGCTAATTTTTCCAGCTTACCATGATATGCCCAAGAGCCCAGACAGGTTCTGTTCCATTTTTCATCCAAATGACCCAAACAGGACAGCGGAAGAGCATATCAAAATATTTGAGGATGCGTTGCGCAATAGACAAATTGAATACGCAGATGCTGCATGCAAGCTTTTTCCTTATTCATTAGGGGAAGACGCATTTTACTGGTTCATCCATTTACCGGTATCTTCTATCGACTCTTGGGAGAAGCTGAAGACAGCCTTCACAGGAAAGTATGGCATCCCTATAACCCCCACGGAGCTGTACAGGCAATTTGTAGAAGTCAAGAGACAGGAACACGAGCTTATTAGTTCCTTTAACAACAGGTTCCATAAGGCCTTCACCCGATTGCAAGATCCATATGTGGTGAGTGACGCTTCGGCAAGAGAAATCTATTATTCAGTGCTGGATTATTTGACAGCCATGTTCGTCCGACAATCACATCCTGCGCCGACTACGTTGACTGAGGCCTATGCTAAGGCTATGGAAATCAGTAAGGGACTAGGCCAAAATATCGTCGGGCCCTTGATGCAATTAGGACCCCCTGCTGCGTCTAGCCAAGTCTAGGGAATCAGTCAGGCTTTGGCCCATCAAACGCCCATTTTAAACCCGATCCCACAACTGGCATATCAGCCTCAGCAGCCCACCAGTCAATTGGTACTTCATCCAGGACCACCTATATCCCAAATCCTTCCTAAGCAGCCCATCTATCTGCAGAATACCACTGTGTCATCAAGAACCCAAGAGGAGAAGGATGAAATGCGGGAGCTAACTGACCAAATGAAAAGGCTGTCCTCTGAAGTCACTTATCTGCGAAATCAGAATAATCAGTTGCAAAGTAATCAAAGGAACCAACAACAGGGTCAGCACCAGGGTCAATACCAGAATCAAGGATATCAAAGACCCGCAAGGACATGGAACACCCGTCCCAACAACGGAGGAGTGCCTACTCCGCTTGACAATGCGCCAGTATCAGAAAACAGGCCAACAGATAGGGTATTTTTGGCAGAGGCAGCGCTTTCTAACTGGTGCAGGTTACACAACACTAACCAACACTCAGAGTTACAATACGACGAATTTCAGGTTGCTGCCAACATATTCCAACGGGAGGTGGAGAACACAATACCTCAACCAGTGCTCCCTCCCTCTGGATTTGAAATAGTGCCGTCACCAAGGTATGACACCGCACTTGTTCTAGAAACCTACATTCCCCCATTTTTCTTCCCCAGTCAGGATGAAAATGAGGTGGCCGACCCGAATCAGCCCATCGATGTAAATGCATTTCAGCAGTACCAGCGCGCAAATCGGGGATATTACAACAATAACAACCAAAACAGCAACAACAGCCCTTACACCACTTCCACACCTCCCAAGGACATCCAGGTTCCTCCAGATCAGAATGCTAGTAATAACCCAAATTATCCAAAGGCATCGCAACAGTATGCGAGCCAAGGTCAGTCCCAGAAGGCCCCCCCAGCCAAGAATGCTCGTTCCGCAGAGCCAACCAATTACTGTCACAAATCCAGGCTTTAGTGACAGGTCGTCCAGCAATATAGAGATCGCTAAGCTAGGCCAGTTGGTGGCAGACGAGTTCAAAAGGATTAAAGTCAACTTACCCCTTGCTGAACTAATGAAAGTCTCCGAAGTCAGGGACATGGTCTTGAATAGCCTTAAGGAACCCACACCGACTCAGTCCAAAGGGATGGACGACCACTCCGGACAGAGAATAGTACAAGGACAACCCCAGAAGATCAGTGGTGAGATAAGAGGACCAACAACTCCTAGGGGTGCAACAGTGAATTATGCCGCACCGCCTGAGTTCCAAAATGATCAACCTATGGAGGCTGGCTTTGGAGCACGTGCACGGGGAAGAACTCAGGATATCTCAATCATGAACAATGATACCTTACCATCGGAGCCTACAATTAGCTTGTTCACCGAAAAGCTAGAACCCCCGCCTTTCCTATTAACTCTCCGAATCTTTGGTAAGAACTTGCACAACTGCCTCATTGACTCGGGAGCTTCAGCTAATGTTATGCCCTTGTCAGTATGTAGTGCTTTAGGCTTGACCCCCACCAAGACTAACCGAAAGGTTACCCAGTTGGACAAATCTGAAGTAATTGTAGTGGGCGAGCTAAACAACATACACATGCAATTAACAGCAGATCCACGTATTCAGATGTACATCGATATTCAAGTGGTGGACATCCCGGGGGCCTATGGCATGCTACTCAGCCGAGATTGGACCCGCGTCCTAAACGGCTGGCTGCATTCTAGTTTCACCCATATGTGGCTACCATGGAGAGGGGTAGCAAACCAGATCCGGATTGAGTCCGAACCTCGGCTCAAGCTGATGATTACGGAATATAATCAGGCCAATGAAACCCTATTCTTAGAATCAGACCTGGGCACATATAGGGCAGATATCGGGTCAATGAACGAAGTTTTATTGGTACAATGCTCAAACCCAGTCCAAAATTTCGGACAAATTGCAGAAAGTTATGATAAGGAGGCCCCGTCGCCAGAGGAAGGTGAGTTATTCAGCAACCTCAGGGAATTCTTTTGCAAATGTGAGGGACCAGTGTCCCAACTTAACTATCAAGATTCTATTGGGAATTTGCTCCTAACCAGTTGGTGCAGAGTTCACAATGCTGCCCATTCAGAAACAACTTGTTCACTATGCAGGGCAGCGTTGAGTCAGGCATGCAAGAGACATTCAGAGGTGCTGCAAACTCATACTCTCAGGCCGGAAGACACCACACCCCCTGAGCGGCAAAAGTATGAAATCACAGGTCCGGCAACCGCAACAAGCAAGGTTACCAACCCAAATCAAACTTGGACCTTAAGGTTCGATGGCTCTAAATCCAAGCAAGGGGCTGGAGCAGGGGTAGAACTGATAAGCCCTACTGGCGAAACCTATTTAGCTTCCTACAGACTACAGTTTCACTGCACCAACAATATAGTAGAATACGAGTCTTTAATTCACGGTTTGCTATTAGCCACCAAAAAGGGAGCCCAGATCCTGCATTGTTTCAGAGATTCCGAAGTGGTAGTCCGGCAAGTTCGAAGACAATATACCTGCCATGACAAGAGACTCAGTATTTACCGCAATCGCGTGTGGGACATAATGGAGAGCTTTGATGCTTTCAACATCAAGACCATATTCAGATCACAAAACCAGGTCGCAGATTCGTTAGCCCAGGCCGCGAGCACGCTTGAGCCACTATCAATGCAAAGTTTGAAGAAATTTATAGTAGAGTTAGCAACAGTTTCATCAGTCCCAGACAACGTTACTAATTTTCAGGTGTTCGATGACGACAAACACATCATCGACTTCATTACAAGCTTAGATGTGTTTGCAACTCAGATTATAGATGAGGAAGAACCTCAAGAAGTCGAGATCGACATAGAGGGAGTCTTGAATCTTAGAACAAATACGATTCCCAAAGGTATGGTGCAGTTAGAACGAATTTTTGACTGGGACCCGCTCAAGTCTCGCAAGGAAGGCACTGCAGAAGGAGGCGCTTGTGATAAAATCAATATCGGCACGCAAGAGAATCAAAAGAACGTACTGATTGGCAAAGTGTGTACGCCCCAAGAAAGAGACGGAATCCTCAAAAATATGAGGGAATTCCCAGATATCATCGCTTGGAGGTATGAGGATCTCAAAACCTATGATACATCTGTGATAACTCATACCATACCCCTTAAGCCAGATTCAAAACCCTTCAGGCAGAGACAGCGTCCAGTGAATGCCCTCCTCGAACCATTGATATATCAAGAGGTAAAGAAGTTGCTGGCTGCTCGCATCGTCTTTCCAGTACGACATTCTACCTGGGTCGCTAATCTAGTCCCAGTAAGAAAGAAGAGTGGGGAAATCAGACTGTGTGTCGATTTCCGTAATCTAAACAGAGCATCAGAAAAGGATAACTACCCGCTGCCCTCCCTTGATGAAGTCCTGCAAATGGTCAACGGATCCCAGATGATGTCTTTCCTAGATGGTTACTCCGGGTACAACCAAGTAATGGTCGAGTACGAGGACCGACTTAAGACTGCATTTACCACTAAGTGGGGGATATTTGCTTATCGGAGAATGCCTTTTGGTTTGATCAACGCAGGAGCTACATTTCAACGCGCCATGGACATCACATTCAAAGACCTTGTAGGTCGCTGCATCATCGTCTACATGGACGACTTGACCGTTTTCTCCAAGCAAAGGGCAGATCATGTGAATGACCTACGAAAGGTTTTCTAGCGCTGTCGTCGATTCGGGATATCTTTAAATCCAAGGAAATGTATGTTCGGAGTGACCGAAGGTAAGCTCCTCGGCCATGTTATCTCAGAAAAGGGCATAGCAATTGACCCTGATAGGACCAAAGCCATACTGCAAATCAATCTCCCTGCAAGTAAAAAGGAAATTAAGTCATATTTCGGAAAGATAAATTTTGTTAGAAAATTTATAACTGGGTTTGCCGAAATAGTTCGCCCTCTCAACGATATGTTGAAGAAAGACGCCAAGATAGAATGGACCCCAGCAACCAAAAGGGCGTTCGAAGAGATCAAGCAAGCAATCGTCCAGGCGCCAGTTCTGGTAAGCCCTGACTACCTAAGGCCGTTTTACATTTATTCCTTCGCCTCTGAGCACACCTGTGCAGCAATCTTAACTCAGCGAAAGGAGGAAGGGGGTGAGCACCCGATAGCGTTCATGAGTACTCCGTTGAAGGAGGCTGAACTAAGATACCCAAACATTGAAAAGCAGGCCTATGCGCTAGTCAAAGCCATCAGGAAGTTCCGGCATTATATACTTAGGAGTAAGATATATGCCATAGTGTCGGATGTTGCAGTGAAGACATTATTGATGCAAAATGAGCTAGGTGAAAGAAGAGGCAAATGGGTGACCATCATTCAGGAATATGACATTGAAATCCAGCCTATGAAGCTAGTACGAGGTCAGGCCTTGACGCAAACCCTCGCGTCCGAATGCTCAGGAATCGTGCATCAGCAGTATCTGATTGAACAGGTCTCTCCAGACAGGTGGTATGATGACATAATTTTCTACCTTCTTAATCAGAAATGCCCATCACACCTCAACCCAGTGCAGAAAAGGGCACTAAGGATGAAGAGTAGCCGTTTCATGCTGCAAGGTGCCGTCTTATACCGCAGAAATCATGAAGGCATTTACCTGAGGTGCGTAAATGAGGATGAAGCACGCCAGATTATAAAGCAGTTCCATACTAAGTTCGGAACAGGCCACGGGTCAGGCCTAGCAACAGCCCACCAAATCCTCAGGGCAGGCTATTACTGGCCTGCCTTATTCCGAGACACCCATGAACATGTGAAGAAATGTCATGTGTGCCAAGTATCCGCAACAAGGGAGCGAGCCCCAGCTATGCCACTCCGACCAGTCATAGAGGTAAAACCATTTGGCCAATGGGCGCTCGACTTCATAGGTACGATCAACCCGCCCTCCTCTGCGCAACACAGGTACATTCTAACCGCTTCTGATTATTGCACAAGGTGGTCTGAAGCTCAATCATTGAAACAATGCAATGCTAATGCTGTTATTAAATTTTTAGAGGAGAATATCATTACACGTTTTGGCTGTCCTCACGCTCTAGTCTGTGATAATGGTTCTGCTTTTGCGTCATTAAAATTCTCAAATTGGGCCTTCGATTACGGGATCACTTTAAAATTTTCATCTAATTACTATCCCCAAGGTAATGGTTTAGCGGAATCCACAAACAAAAACCTCCTGAGTGTGATTAAAAGGCTCCTAGACAAGAATCCGAGAGATTGGCACACCCAACTCCGATTTGCCCTTTGGGCAGACCGCACCCGATGCAAGGCCGCCATTGGAACTTCTCCATACCACTTGGTATATGGCCTTGACCCCATCTTCCCGATACAATTGAGAATACCAACTTTGCAGTTCATGGGCGAATACCTAGGAATCAATAACGCTGTGGAAGCTAGGTTGTCCCAGCTGTTATACTTAGAGGGAAAAAGAGACGACGCTATAAATAATTTTGCCAAACACCAAGAAGTGGTCAAGCGTTGGTTCGACAGACGGGCAAAAGTAAAGGCCTTTCGCATTTCCGATCTTGTCCTTTGTTGGGACAAAGCTCATGAAAGAAAGGGAGAGCACGACAAGTTTGATAATCTGTGGCTCGGTCCTTTTCAAATTTCAGAAATTTTGGGAGAAAATGCATTCCGACTCAAGAACCTAACAGGCGAGGACGTTCCCTTGCCCGTGAATGGTCAATTCCTCAAGCATTATTTCCAGCCGTAGGCTTCCCTAAGCCTTTTCATTGTGAATAGTTGTTCTGTTTTCCTTTCTCGTCTTAGCTTAGTTTCTTGTTTTCCTGCTCTGCTTTGGGACCCCTGTCATTTTCTTGAAGGAAGCCTTCGCCGTGTACAACGTTGGTGCGATGCCAGATTGCTGTTACCATCTGTTTTTGGAATCCAAGCTCGAGGAGACTCTTGATTGATGGAGCACCCCATGATACGTTCGGTTAGATCTAGATGACCTTTCTCTACAAGATCTTGTCCTAGTCAAAACCTATCCCCGATATCGTGATTACTGCACAAACACATATTAAAATTGCATACGATCAGTTGCTAATCAAAGGGACACTATATCGATGAAAGGTCCGAGGCTATGCTTCAGCGACCACTGTTACGCTCAATCCCGCGTAGGCTTCACTGCCTACTATGCCAAAAAAAAAAAAAAAGAGAAGAGAGGAAAAGGAAATCGATCAAGCACTCTGAAATCAAGCGCTAAACGTAAAATTGGCAAAAGGGAATGCAGGCATCTCTGTCGGTATAAAAAGAAAAAGGGGTAAAACCTTCTTGCTGGAAACAGAGCAATCTCTGTGAGCTAACAGGCGATAACTCCGCCGGGGCTATAGACGCTTGCTGGCAGCGGGGCTCTATCCAGGTTGCTTTTGGAGTATTAGCCCGTTGGACATCTCGACACGGTGAAACATTGATGCCACAACTTTTTCTAAGCTGGAATAAACTCCATTTGCACACACTAGTTAATCCGATTTGCGTGTGGTTTGATTTGAATGTAGAAGTTTTAATATCGTATTTGGTAATATGAAAATCTGGTTTCTCCTTTGAAGATTGCACTAAGTTTATGCAAACATTGCGTCTGAATGACTGATGATGCCTAATTTAGTTTCCTGGAGGTGTCTGTCTGTTTAATTGAATCTGCTATCCTAGTTAGAATTTTCAGTCTCTCTCTCTCTCCCTATCCTTCCTTTCTTTCCTCCCTATTTTATCTTTTCGGAAAATCTGCAGTCCTGCTAAATCAGCTTCAAATTAACCAGCATCACCTGAAGGAAAAGACCGTAAAAGGTCCCCGGGAATTTATACATAGAATTGCCAATTAAACGTAAGTCCCCTTGTGTTTCCAGCATAAACACATCAAGCCACTGAGAGATCCCGCAGTCAAAACTTGACAAAAGAAACCTTGAGGTTATCCCCTTTGATCAAAACGTATAAAATAGCATTAGGGATTCCCTTATCTCAAGAGAGAGTAGGATAATCAGTCGGCTATTCTATTCTGCGTTGGCCGTATGGAGTTTGCAGCAATGCGATTTCATCCACGTCAACAAGTCGTACGGTACACGAGTACAAGACATCAGGAGAGGTCGTACGAAAAAAGATATCCAAAACTCGTGCACAGGAAATCCGTACGCATTCTGTACGTGTTGCCAAGCGCACAGCGATCGTATGGATAAGGGAGGTATAGAAGACAAGAAAAAGTGGACACCATACGGAGGAGATTGGACACTGTACAGCCACCGTACGGAATTGGTAGAGGGTTGCAGTGCAAGACGTATAGCATTCCATATGCAGCAGGCAGTGCTATAGGAGAAATTTTTTGCCATCCGTACTAAGTTGGGTGCAGAGTTGGCGTGCATTAAAAAAGTTGTATGGTCAGAAGAGGGAAGTATACGGGCCAATCAATATAGTGTAGAAGCAGCAGTTGGTCCAATGGTCCGTACCAATTGGCGGGTCACACTTGCAGACCGTTATAATAATGGTCAAGGACTAGACAAAGACAGGAAAACAGGGCAAAGCAGTTGCAGTTGCAGTGCAATCATGATAGCTATAGATCCAACCAGCGGCAACAAGAAGGCCAAAATGAGGCCAAAAGTGCAAAAGGATCCAGAGGTTATCATGGTGGAGAATGTAGCCTTTGAGAGTGTGACTGGCAGCGAAAGTCGTACCTGGTGGGAGGAATCTTCCCCCGACCATGTGATAAAGGAATCCCTCAGAAAAGCTCAGGTAGACCATGCCATCCAGATGCCGACATTCAATATTAAGGATTTTGAGCCGGTGCTACGGACTATGGTATCCGGATACAACCGCTACGAAAGGGCATCCATCATTCAGTTCCAGGGCTACACGGTACGAGTTTCATTGCTAGTCACTATAGAAAAGGGTAGATAGGACTTCATATAATCAAGACTTTGAGCTTGATATTGCTATCCCGTCCTGAAGGAAGTGACGGAAGTCTTTGAGCTTTCAGGAAACTTCATTTCCTTTGTCTCATTTCATTTTCAAAGGTTGTTACTGCTTTTTTATGTTGAATTGCTATCACTTTTTTGTGAAGAGAAAGGGATATTGGCTTTCTTGAAAGAAGAAGAAAGACTCCTGTCCCATCCCATTTTATTTTTAAAGTTGTAGTTAGATAGGGGGAGCCTTCCCTTAATTAGGAGAGTGCTACTCACACACTGTGGTTGAAACCACAATTTTGTATATTTCCCCAAGTGTACAAAATTTTCAACCAACACGTCAGAGATGGTACAGGACTGGAAGCACATGCGACAAGTGGAAGGATTGAGCACCTTGGGCGCCACCTTGCACAGTATGGAAGGATCCTTCCAAGATGTGTACCTGCAGATGCGACAGAGTCAGATAGAGCAGCAGGCTCAACAACTGTATGTGGCAAAACTAGAGAAGGAAGGGGAGAAGCGTGCGCAGCTAGCCACAATAGAGAAGAACCTGAGAGCTGAGCTAGAAACGAAGGTGACTACTTATGAGGCCTGTTGCAACATGCAAAAGGAGGTGCAATATAATGTCCCCGATATAATTAAATAATATTGATTTCTGTATGGCTCTAAATTTAATAATAAAATCTTTCGAGCCCCTTTTTATTTTATTAGTTAAGTTATGTTTGTTGTGTCAGCCCATTTGTAACCCTTCGAGAAAGTTCCCAGAGCCCATATTTATGGTTGAGTCTGTCATTTGTGTTGGTATGCGAATTTTGGTATTTTTCTCTATTGTGCGAATTCCTATTGGAGTTCTGGTATCCGCCATTTCGGAGGTGAAAGACCCTGCCTATTTGGTATTTGCAGTTTCGGTGAGATTCACCCCTCACCCTATTCTATTATGTGTACTTGTTCCGGATCTCGCAAATCTTCAATCTCATCAATGTTTACTTTCTCCAGTTGCATATTTGTTAATCTGATTTACATGCATAAAGGATTCCTAATATTCAAAATTCATTACTTGATACGCTTGCGGAAGACCACCCCCTTCACTGTATAGTCACACTCTCTCCTCACCACCGTACGGCCCAGTCTCACACCACCATACGGCGTGCCTTGGCACCACCGTACAACCTTCTTGACACCACCATACGGCCCTCTCTTGACAACCGTACGACCTCTGCTCGATACCCGTACGGCCTTGCCTCACACCACCGTACGGTCCTGCTCCAAACACCATCATACGACCTTGTCTCCCTCACCAGTACAGTCAGGGAACATTACATGCAAGTACTGGCAGCAAAAGTGGCCAATCTTACCTTATAGATGGAGCAAAAAGACAAAAAACTGTTGGAGACCGCACACATGGTGAAGAAGGCACGGGAATGGCAACTGATGGCAGAGAAGAACCTCACACTCCCCACAGGGCAACAACCTTCTTCTTCAACCACTATAGGGACGCCTTCTCCCCCTTCTCAATCCTAGTCTTTTGTTTTGTATTCTAGCTCCAATTGTCTTAGTCGTCTAGAAGACGACTACTTTTTTTTGGGGGGGGGCTGATGTTAGGGGTCAATAACACATGTTAGTTTGTAGTTGGGATGGGTATTTATGTTTATGTTTATGTTTATGTTTGAGTCGCCAAGAGGTTCCCGTGGGGTAGTTGGTAGTTAGTGATGGTTGGCAACTTGGCCAACCGTCGAGTCTATATATGATTCGGATGGAACCTCGGCAAGGATGGTATTGTACTGACATATTCTTGGGAATTCAATAAAGATATCATTCTTCTGGTATAGTTGTTTGTTATTGTTACTTATGCTTTGATATATGAACATTTTGTTACATGACTAGTTGGTACGTGTGGGAAATCCTTGTTTTATCCGTGAGTTTACCAACCTCACATTAAGGACTAAACACCAGATAAATGAAAGCAATGGTGTAATATTCCGGATAGTTTTTTTGTTTTTAAGACCAATAATAATCATCAACCAATAGATAACCCATTAAGGTTAGAAAGCATAAACTCAAAGCTTGCTGAAAAATGCAACCCTTCCACTTTCTGATCACCAAGTGCCCAATGTGGGAAGGTGAGAGCATACAGTGAATAGGGGATCGTTAGATCTCAAATCTACTGAAAAGATAAAGTGAATACAATACTGGGCGGCAAGCTAGCCCCTTCTGCTTATCCATCGGGAAAGCAAGAAACTTGGCGGTGAAACAACCAAGAGAAACATACAGCAGACACAAACCACTCAACCGCGATGTTTCAACGGGAGGACTGAATTACAAAAACTCAACTCAACCGCTTATGCAGTGGGAGGACCATTACAACCAATCATCACTCGACCGCTTACGCAGCAGGAGGACTGAATTACAATTAACTGATGTAGGCGGCAAGCCAGCCTCTTCCACTTTTTCAACGAGATGTGAGTTTACAAGCCAGAACGGGTTAGTAGTACTACTACTTAACCTTACAATAACAGAGAGAGTGAGAGTAGAAGAGTAATGCTGAACATCAAAGATAATAAACATGAAACTCTACTAACATCAAAACTGCAAGCTGGAAATGCATAACCAGCAGCC
This sequence comes from Cryptomeria japonica, assembly GCF_030272615.1. Classification (NCBI taxonomy): domain Eukaryota; kingdom Viridiplantae; phylum Streptophyta; class Pinopsida; order Cupressales; family Cupressaceae; genus Cryptomeria; species Cryptomeria japonica. The sequence continues at coordinate 23,876,782 of NC_081409.1, forward strand.
TATGAACCCACTAAAACACTCATATCTCTCTCAATACTCACCCAATTCACCCCAAAACAGTTCTAAACCAACACTATACCAGCAACGATGAAAACAAACCCAAGGTGAGCTATTAAAACACCCCCATTTATTTGGCATGCATCCCAATGCACCTCCTAAACCCAACGCCTAACCAGAGAATTTCGATTTGCAATATTAAATTCCATACGCAATGCAAGGTGCTAAAAACTTACAGGATGAAACTCCAGTAGCAGGAAAGATGAATGAGCCGGTACCCAGAATGATAGAATCGCCTGGCCAAGAGGTATGAGCAAAATATGGTTTCAGCAACTCCGCGACCAGCAACCAGAAAACATTCCAATCCCACACAAAACACTCCACAATCTGCAAAACTCACTCACCAACAGCACTGCAAATACAAGGACATAGCTAGGTACCATCTTCCAAGTATGAAACTAAGACTTAGCTCGGAAGCCACACTTCGAAGCTCAGATTTTCAATCGCCAAACTGGCAACATAACGATGCAATTTCATAAGATACCCAAAATGAGAGCCCAAGGCTCTTATTTATAACTTCTTGCACCACCAAATTCAAATGGAAATGCTCACAAATATGCCCAAATTCATCTTTCCCAATTGCCTTTCATTTACCAAAGTGGACCCAAAAGATGGCGCCATACTTCAAAGTCAAAAATCACGCCTAGCCAGCAAGGACCACGAGTTATGACTTAGCAAATACTTTGTTGAATAAAATAACATCTCCCATTTTAATATTGGCGTCCCCCTTCCATACATAAACAATTCGCCTAGCACTTAGGAGACATCATGTTATGCACAATTTCCAAAGTCATTATTTAGTAGTAAAAATAAATAAAATTAATTAAATATTAAACCTTAGGATAAAGAAATAATATTTAATTAAATCACTTATCACTCCAATACTGATTATTAACATAAAAAAGATGAAGCTGAGCAAGGAAGACCACTAAACTGCTGCAAGATCAGGACCCTGTCCACTGCCAAAAATAGAAATACTACATACTGCCACTTACTAAAAATAGTAAGTCATGAACTACTGCTCCGAAAAACATGATCTTCGCACCCAGTGACAGAGCATGGAAAGCTCAGTAGGATAGTATCACCAAAATAGCCAACCCCTGACTTACTAAAAATATTAAGTTCTCGCCTCATCAATGCTTGAAACCCTAAATCTGCATTCCACATAGCCTATGGGTCTCAGGAATAGGGCAATGGACCACTGGAAGTACATCAATGAGAAGGGGACATTACAAATGGAAGAAGAGTTGAATTAGATAGAAAGGAATCAAACAAGGGAACTGGTACCTAGACTAATGGACAAGAATGTGATAGGAACAAAGTGGGCGTTCTGGAACAAGCTGAATGAAGATGGAGAAATACAAAACACAGATGTAAATAATATAATAATTGAAATTTAATGAAAAGCTGATGTAACTGTAAAGGTAACAAAAGCTTTCATGATGAGAACATAGTTCTATTGTTTTATATAATAGGTATAACTTTGAAGCCAAAGATAAATGAATTAAAGGAGATTGTGGTAACACATTTTCTTACTTCAATGCACTTCCATAGATTTTGCTCCTATCATTCAATTCAGCTTCTGCAATCAAAAGAAATGAAAAATTATGTATACTAAAACAACATTCCACTGGCAATTAAAATCAAAGTCAGAACTGCATAAATTCAAAACTTTTGTATCACGTGATAAGATAAATGTCAATATAAAAATACAAATAAGCAGAAAGCAACAAAATAAAGGTGGAAAGGACAAATTATGCAGAGAAAACTTTCAGGATCATCTACAATTTTATAATTAATGCTTGTTAACATGGTTCACAAAAATGCTTCCACAAGGGGTTTGGGTAGAACCTAGCTTCTTGATATCCTCAGCAACTGTAGTTGGAAACATTCCCAACAATTTCCAGCATTCCTCTTGAAGCTCGTCAATAGATTTCTTTTCCATGCTTGGAAGGAAAGGCAAGTCCCCTTCAGACCAAGTTGGTAAGGTTCTTGCTGCTGCTATTACAGCTCCATCAGCAAAATTATCATCTTCATCAGATAATGCATCTGTGAGATTCATACAAAATACAACCAATGGACACTTATAAGGAACATTTCAAATAAGAACATCATACAATAAAATGCCTATATAATAAAAACTACTTTTCAGAATGCCTCCAAGCATTTGAATATGAACTTAATCATTATTTAGTAAATACTAAATAGCCCTGTATGTAGTTAGAAGGAGTATTTAATAGAAAATGACCCCTAAAATAAAAACAGGAAGCACATATTTTTTGAAGCTTTAAGATAGCATATCAGCTGTCTTGCAATCAAGAGGATGCTTTCAAGCTGGCACAGATTTCCAAAAAAACTTATAATAAAAGTTTGAAATTCGACAAACTTAATAGAAAGAGAAAAAAAATGGTCCCAAACCACTTCAATTAAATTTGTACAGTCTGATTCTACATAAAAAACCCTTTAAAAACTTTAAAATTTGTTAGGGCTTTAAGTTTTCATGAAAAATATTAAAATATTAATATTTGTTAGGGTGTTACCTTTTCATTTTAAAACCATGACACCCATTGCTTCGCTACTGAGTTTTCTGTGAAAATTTTGATGCAAGTTTACTGTGTCCACAGTCCTGTTTGCAGATTTGCTGCATTTTTCTTTTTCTGTCTAATTTTTATATAGCCTTCCCTCTCAAGATCTGCTGCTGCATTTTGTTGATGTTTGTCTTGTGTTCAAAGTTGCTGTCGAATGTGAAAGGTGCTACCATGTAGTTGGCATTCATTTGTGTCTGAAGATGCCGAGCTGTGTTTTGTTTCTGTGTTCTGCCACCATGTTGTGCCATTTGCTATCAAACACCATTGCTGCCCCATCAGTGATTTTTAAGACAGCTTTTTTTAATTTAGACTCTATTTACTTTTTGACTTTTGGTTAAAATTTATTAGTAGTTACTTTTTATTAGATTTGATATTGATTATTAATTTTAGATTAAACTTTTATTCCATTTTTTTATTTGTAATTTATCATGTTTTTTTCATTATTTATAGCTTGATATTTGTATATCTGATTTTTCTTTCAATTTTTTTGTGTTTCTATGAGATTTTTATCTTTTTAGTATTATAATTATCATTTAATTTCTTAATTCAGTTTTAATTTGTATCAATGTTTCATTACTAATTTAAAACTATTAATGCGATTTTCAATAGATTTGAATCTTCTCATTTTATTTAATTAAAATTTATTCTTACACTTGATATTTTTTAATTTATATCATTAAATTTTAATATTTAGGCATTCTTATATGTTTATTTATTACTTTCAAAATAAAAATAATAAAATGCGTAAATATTATACATCAAACTTAGTCACGGATATATTTTTCCTGATTTTGTGGGCTAACGAAATTGCTCCAAAATATTTTTAGACATTTTATTATATTAAGAAATAGAGGATATTTTTAGAAATAGGGGATATTTTTAGATGGGGGGAGTACGCCTAGAAGGTGATTGATCAACCATGTAAGTAAGCTCTAGTTATATGGTCCAAGAACAAATACAAATATCTGTGCTAGGCAAAGATCCATAATGGAGATCAGCACCATCATAAATATGTATAAAAGCTTACCGTAGAACTTGATGCATCCACCACATTTTAGGATCACTCTGAGATATAATATTGTCCATAGGAAAACGAAAACTAGAAACCTTAAGGGTTCCTCCCAAAGGAAGCATGCCTTTGCCTTTATGTTTAAATGAAACAGGTCTAATGTATATTTTTATTATGGCTATTTAAAAAAAATTATGCGATTATATTGTACAAAATATATATTTTCCAAAACAAACAGTGCCATAAAAACCTGAACGTAAATGAGAAAAACATTGGCTTTGTCACAAGGTATAGTGGGGATATTTTTAGATGGAGGGGGTACGCCTAGAAATTGGGGATATTTTCAGACATTTTTCTAGGGGGGGAAGGCAGAGATGACAATTCAAAAATGTATTTTCTTTTTAAAAAGTAAATTTCAATTACTCATGTATAAAACATTCATCATATACGTTATATAACCATATCATGAAATATTAAAGCTAAATTAAGAATTTTAACAAACTTTCAATGTCTAATTAGTAATGACTTTAATTTGAAAGGCCAAAAGGTTACAAGTACAAAATAACAAAATGTGGATAACTTAAGATATATTGCTGCTATATCTTTATTCATCCTCTCTTAGATCAAAATCTGACTGAGAATTCAATTCATTACCAATATCAAGGGTTGCCCTCATCCAATAAAACACCCACCAATCCCTTCTCTACCACCTCCTCATCAATTTGTGTGGCATCTTCATAATCAACATCCACCATAAAGTTGTTGTATATCATTACTCAAAGCCCATTGATTCAAGTAAGGCTTCAATTTCTCTTTCACATTGTTTGACAACAAATTCAACTAGAACATGTGCAGCTCGAGAAAATTGTCGCTTTTCCCCTCAAACTAGCCAATAAAATAGATAGTATTGTTGGAAATGTCATCACTTTCATTCCAAGTTAGAGTCATAATTGTTTGCATACTATTAAATGTATTTAGTTTTATAATTCTAAATATTTGGATTTTAGATAAGTCTTTAAAGTGTGGCATCCAGTTTGGGAGTGCTAGAGTACAAATTTTATGAACAGCTCAAGTTATTTTAATGCTTCATTTTTTGGGTATGTTTGAAGTAGATATGTAATGCTATATATATGTGTGTGTGTGTGTGTGTGTGTACAAACCCGATAACCTGCTTTTTTTTGAGGCATTTGGACCTGCAATAACCTGCTTTAACACCAGTGTGGATTTTAGATAAGTTTTTAAAGTGTGGCATCCAGTTTGGGAGTGCTAGAGTACAAATTTTATGAACAGCTCAAGTTATTTTAATGCTTCATTTTTTGGGTATGTTTGAAGTAGATATGTAATGCTATATATATATATATATATATACACACGTACAAACCCGATAACCTGCTGTTTGTTGAGGCATTTGGACCTGCAATAACCTGCTTTAACACCAGTGTGGATTTTAGATAAGTCTTTAAAGTGTGGCATCCAGTTTGGGAGTGCTAGAGTACAAATTTTATGAACAACTCAAGTTATTTTAATGCTTCATTTTTTGGGTATGTTTGAAGTAGATATGTAATGCTATTTGATGATCTGGGTTGCTCTTACATTTGAGAAAATTTGTATTTTCAGATCAGAAATAAAATCTCGAATCTTCTTCTATATGTATTTCTGAATATTGTTATATTTTTTAGTTATTTGCTGCAAGTTACTCTATTATCTGCACTTTATTTGTCATCTCAAAACCATTGCAAAACACATTCAAAACAAAAAAAAAACAAAGGCAAACAAGGCAGCATATTACAGCCAACCAAAAAGTGTGATTGTGAGAACTTTTAGATGGCAAGGCAACCGAGAAAGCGCAGTTGTAGGAACTTTTGGATGGCAACACAAGCTGGAAAGTGTGACTGTCCAAACTTTTGGGTGGCAATGCTAGTTGTAAAGTATGGCATCTTGTGAAATCACCTTCTTTTTGCATTGGCCCTTTTTTGTCCACTTTACGACCCTTTGGCATTAATTTATGATGGCATAACCATCAAAAAAGTGCATCATTGTTTTTATTGCTTTGGATGGGTTTCAACTAGTCTTTGCCACCTAAAACGAGTACTTCACTTATTCATCATTTTTATTAAGTGTGGTTTCATTATGTCTTTGCCACTTTCATTGTATGTCATCATTCTCAAGTTTTAAAGCATTGATTCTTGGACATGGATCACATAAATGATTGGCATGTTTTTTGGTGCATTTTTATGTTGGCTTTGCCACCAAAAAGTAGTGCTGTATTGAGTAATTTATTCCTCTTTCTTGCTTTGCCTTACACTAATATGTCACTTGAATGCAGTGCTGGAGTTCTCTTTGAGACTCGCCAATCTAGCATTCGCATTAAAAACTGACATTTCACCCTTCGTCTTTTATGCTGGAGCTATCACACTATCAAGATCATTCTTATTTTTGTTTTGTGCATCTCATCCTTAAACAGCCTACAAACCATTGTTAACTAACAAACAAGACCAAGAACTAATAATCCTGCAATTTAAATAGGAAAGAAAACTTGGTTGATATTGATAACATGATAGGAATGACATAGTTCCATACTAAAAAACTGATAGAGGGCAAAGTTTTGTAGGGGTATGTTGTGACCTTTTCACACATCGCCCCATTGCAAACGGAGACCCCCTCTTTGCTGCATTCTTGCTTTCTGTTTTGTTAGTTTAGGGTTTTTGGCTGTTAGGTCACAATTTTGAGCTTTCATACCCGAGTCTCTTTTTGATATGGTCATGCCCAAAGGTCTTCAATGTGCTAGTAATGTTTAAATTTTGAGTTTTGAAGTCAATAGGATCAAATGTTTAAAAGATGCCAAAATGTCAAAGTGATCCTAAATTTTCGAAGTGTTGAGTTTGCAACTTGCTTTTCAAATGTGAGCCTAATGTATTTAAATGTTGCAAATTGGTGTGAATTTTGTGCTAGAGCATCAAAAGTCCCTACAAGAGTTGTTTTTCCCACTCCTAGTAGGTAGAATAAGTCAAAAATGCACAAAGTCCCGATGGACTTTTGTTTTCCACTCCTCAAATCCAGTTAAAATGTTAAAAGTCCGATGGAAATAGAATTTCCACTGAGCGAAATGGTAAAATTTGGTAAGTCTGGGCTTTTTCATTGTGAAAATCATCAAAGTCCTGATGGAAGACATTTTTCCCCCATGAAATTAAGGCATAAAACTGAGTTGTCCCAATGGGAGGCGTTTTTCCACTAAACATTAAAGGTGAAAATGGACTCCGTCCTAATGGGAGCATGATTTTCCACTCCATTTTGGGCAAGAGAGGTGATTTTAATGATGATTATGGTCTCAGTCCCAATGAGGTGTGTTTTTTCCCCTCATGGACTGAATTTGCAAGTGTTTTTTGGGGAAAATCCCGATGCATCTAGAACCTCCACTTAGGTTGTCCCGATGGAGATCGTTCTTCCACCAGGCCTTCAAGAGCGAAAATGTACAAGGAAAGTGTGTCCCGATGACCCACATTTTTCCACTAAGGGGTAAAATGACTAAGTTGAGTGAATTTGAGTGTCCAGATGAGGTTCGAATCTCACCATAAAGGAAAATGAGCGAAACGAAGTGAAATGTGGATGAATTTATGTTGTCCCGATGGAGGTCTATTCTCCACTAGGGACAAAATGATGGAAAATGGCTAAATTTACTTGTCTAGATGAGGTTTGAATTTCCCTTGGAGGTGTTTTGATGGATTTTGACAAGTTTTTAATGGGAATCACCTGGGGGTATTTTGCATGAAAATGATCAAATTTGTTTGTCCATATGGCCATCGATTTTCCCCTAGAGTGGATTTGTGAGTGAAAATGAATTAAGTGATGAAAATAACTTGTCCAGATGAGGGTTGATTTTCCCCTCAAGGGTATAATTTGCAAATTGGGGCGAGTTCAAGTGAAAAATATGTGTCCAAATGGAATTCGAATTTCCCCAAGTGGCTGGAGATTGAATTCAAGTGAAATTTTAAAGACAAAAGTGTCCCAATTGGCATCGATTTTCCCCTACCACATGTATTTAATGATCAAACAAAGTGAAAAGCACCAAGTGTTGAAATCCCAATGCATATCGATTTTCAACTAGGCTGGTAAAGGCAAAATTTTATCCCACATTGGCTATGTTGTGAATTTACAAGGGGAAAACATGAAAAAAACACTCAGTCCAGTGCCTATATATTATTATATTGTGACTGATATGACAGTTAGAGCTAGAAAGGACGAAGGAAGGTTCGCTACAGCTGAAGGAGGGTGCAATTTTATTCAAGACACTTGTGGCACCATTGTTGGGAGCAAAGATGTAAATATCTTAATCGGCAATAAATATTTTGGCCAAATTTTTTTTTAAAATTTGGAATCGGGAAAAAATCGGCAATAAATCAACAAAATTATCAAACATTTGAAAATAGACAATTTCTTACAATATTCTAAAAAAACACATGTATAACTAATTAGAAATATATAACAATTTAATAAATTTTTGATGATAGATTTTTATTACCATTTAAATTTGACATGAAATTTTTATTAAAAAAAATCTCTCACTTTAGTAACCAGAGCTATTAAATTTAATAATCTCTGTAATAGCTATTAAAATACAAAAAGTTTGACATGAAATTTTTACTAAAATACAGAAAGAGCTGAGTTTGTTCAGTTAATTTCATGATAGATTATTAGATAAAGCTTTGTAATTTAAAATTCAAAATCTCTCACTATTTTTAAATTTAATGATTTACAACTCTTAAAACTTAAATTAAAATGTTAAAAATGTTAAAACTAGTGGGTGTAGGGCGTCGTCGGCCGTCGGCAAATGCAACGTCGGGTGTTGTCGATCGTCGAGAAATGCAGCGTCGGCCGTCATCGACCGTCGAGAAATACAGCGTCGGGCGTCGTCGGGAAATGCAGTGTCAACTATCACTTTATTTTTTCCGCCAGCATTTATTGTATTTCGGTTTTTACTTTTAGGGTTTCAGCAAAATTAGAAGGCACGATTTTTTATTTTGAAATCGCGATTTAAACCGAAAAAAACCCGATTTATTTTAGAAAAAAACTGTGATTTTTTAGGTAAAATCGTTGTCGATTTTAACGCCGATTAAATCGGCTGCCCATTTGGATTCCGATATATTGCGATTTTTCCGATATTTTCATCCTTGGTTGGGAGATAGTTCAGTGCTTTGAAGGGGCACCATTGCTGGTTGAAGACATTTTTACCAGCTGTGACAACATTTCCAGCCACCATTAATCTGAAAATATTGTTACCAGCTCTCATTAAGTGATCCAAATCATTGTTTCCAGCCATTGCTAATGCCTAGGCGTGTTCATTTCCAGCTGATTGGGGCAAAATCGCACCAAGTATATGTGGTGCCATGATTATTGAGTGATCCCATCCATCAAAGTTGCAGTTGCAGGTGTTTCAGACCTCCAAATTCAGAAAATCAGACCTGCAACTATATTTTTGACATCCAAACTTTCATATTCTAAGTTTGCAGAGGTTTCCACCTCCGCGGCTAATATCAGGTAGAGTGGAATCTACCACGCAGCTGGTTTTCCACCATCCATTCAATGCAATGAGCTCATGGTTAGTGTGTGAAGCATTATGATCCAAGAACCAAAATGATCAAATCACCTAAGGGGATAGTGTTTGCATACTTAACCAAGGAGTCAATTGGAGAAGTATTTGGAATCCCTAGATGTACGGACATGCAAAAGAGAACCAAGGAAGAAGCACAAGCAAAATTTGAAAGAAGATCGGAGTCATGTATGGTAGTTATTAATAACGAGTGGGTCCTATTGTGCGTAGCACACACATCCCGTCTTTTCTGACGAGAACCCCCTTTCTAGTGGCCCGCTTTCCATAGAAAGAGAGGGAGCTCTGTTTGAGATCATTCTTTTTTAGGTGCTTTACAATCTCCTACTAAGCCCAACAAAAGCCCCTACTTATGCTTTGAATCGTAGTGTTGTGAAGTATTCACACATCGCCCCATTGCAAATGGGGACCCCTACTTTTTTGCTTTCTGGGGTTTGTTTCTAGGTCTTTTAGGTTTTGTCTATTAACCTTTGCATGCTAAGTATTGCCCAAAGGATCAATAAGATAGCAGGCTTTGTTTTAGCTAAAGGTGAGTCAGTGGATACTCTGGGTTAGGGTCATCTTTGAAAGTCTTCCTTAGGACAAAGTTTTGCTCTTGTTGCTAATTGTGTCTTGTTTGAGTTTGGGGAGGTCAATGAAGCTTGGTGAGTGAATATCATCTTTGAAGGTCTGAGTTAGGTCAAATTGGTGAGTGATGAAGTCTGGAATGTCATCCTGATCTTCAAATGTCCTGAAATTTGGCTGTCTAGAATGTCATCCTGATCCTGAAATTTGACTAAGTCTGGAAAATTGAAGAATCCTCCAAAAACTAGATTTTGCATTATAACTCCTGGAGGTGTAAAACCACTCTCAAACATCCTGACAGTATATATGGAATATAACTTAAAGTATAAGTTTCTTCTTTCTTATACTTAAATGTTATATTCCATATATGAATCCTGACAGAGAGACCAAAATGTCAAATTTCACTCCTGACCCTTCCAAAGGGCCCAGAGCGAAATTCTCCATAAGACATTCTACTTTGACCCAAACTTAGAACTAACTCATTCCCAGGCATTATTGAGGGCAAAACACTTGTTTGGATGAAGAAATGTGAGAAATGAAGTCAAGATTTGAGCCTAAATGAGAATTTCGCTCCTGACCCTTCCAAAGGGTCCAGAGCGAAATTCTCCCTAGACACTATTTTCTCCCTTGTTTGGGCTAACATCCTTGTTCCTTGGACATGGTGAGGGTAGATTGATATGTTCTTGCCTCAGGAAGTGATTGAAAGCATTAAGGAATGAAGATTTTGCCCTAAGACATGGATTTCGCTCTTGACCCTTCCAAAGGGTCTAGAGCGAAATTCATATTTCCTCTATTTTGCTCTTTAACTTGACCAAGTTGGGAACTTCTAAGCAGAGAAATGAAAATCGCCATGACTCACCTAAACTCGACGAGTCTGAGTCCGAGCCATGCTCGTCGAGTCTCTAGGACTCGGACTCGGAATCGTCCGAGTCTGGCGAGCAACTCGCCGAGTTGGCGAGTTTGGCTTAAACTCGCCAAAATCGGCGAGTCCCGAGCCCCAAACTCAACCAATGTCTAACTTCAAAAAAGACCCAAAAAAATTAGTTTTAAATGCTTTTTCAAATCCCTTTTTTTTTGTTAATTATCTCCTATCCCTAAAAGTGAACTTCATTTCATTCACTTGCAAAAATAGGAGTAAAGCGAATTGGGAAGAAAAACAAGGGTGCATAGAAGAAAAACCAGCAAGGAGGAAGCTCAAGTTTTCTTCAATTTGTCACATTGGAGCTGCATTGTGTTTGGATTTGGCGCATCAAGAGTTGGATAGGAAGAGTTTGCAGCTCATTTCAAGCTTGTTGTAACAGGTAAAATTGTTTTTTTGAAGATTATTTTGTTTCTTGTATGCAAAAATTCCATTTTCTATTCATTTATTTTGAAAGTTTTACATTTTCTTCCAAAATCTTTTGTATGTTTGTATGTAGCATGTAGTATGTAGTTGTACTATGTAGGGTTGTATGTAGGGTTTGTAAATTTCTTTTTTTTAAAGTAGGGTTTGACAAACCCTACTTTAGTTTTTTTGAATGTATGTATTAATTTTATTTTGTATTTGTAAAGTTTTATTGCATCAAACTTCACTTTATTATTTGCCTCAACTTCAAGTTTCAGAAAACTATCCTAAAATGTCTACTTCAGCTTCTAGACCCCCCATTAGAAAGGACCCTGCTTGGAAATATCATGAGCATTTTCCAGGGCAAGCAAAGGGGCAAACAAAATGTACATTTTGCAAAACAATATTCCATGGAGGTATATATAGACTGAAATACCATATTGCTCGTGTGCGTGGACATGATGCTGAACCATGCCTAAAAGCACTCCCTAAGGCCGTACGTGAATGTTATGTAATGGTTGAGGAAATTGAAAGGAAAAAGAAACAAAAGGAGGATCGAGCGGCCATTGGGAGAGAGGCAAATTTAGGAAGAGGGACATAGTTCGGTTGTGTTGGAGGCCCTTCTTCCTTACCTTCATATCGTCCCACTCAGTTTGCTACTGCTGGTGCTTCCACTTCTACTTCTATAAGTGGCAATGCCACCGCCACTTCTCATGCTCCTAGCACTAGTAGTTCTAGTGGGAGTGTTAGCATTGGACCTAGGATTCGTAAATCTAGGTTGGATTCCTTCTTTGTGCCTCGCACTACTCCTAGGTCCCAACAGTCGCTTGAGGGCATGGGTTGGAACAAGGAGGTCCATGATGTTGCTAAAATGGCAGTTGGCAGGTTTTGGACCTACAACAGTATTCCATTCTTTGCAGCCAGGTGAATGTTTTATAACTTTTATGTTTGATTGTTTTAATTTTTATACTTAACTTATCTCATTGAATTTTTATATTTAACGTATCTCACTGAGTTTATTTGCGACAGGTCTTCTTATTGGCAAGAAATGGTTGATGCCCTTACCATATGCGGGGTGGGGTTCAAAGCCCCTAGTGGGAATGATTTGAGTGGACCCATTTTGCCTCAAATGGTGGATGATGTGAAGAAGGATTTAGATGAACAACACCAGATATGGAGCACTAAAGGTTGCACCATCATGACTGATGGTTGGACGGATAGGAGAAATAGAACTCTCCTTAATTTTCTTGTTTTTTCCGCAGGTGATTGATTAATCTTAGTTTCATATAGTCTTTAATTTTTTATTTTTTATCTAATGGTTTATTGAATGATCATTGACCTAGCTTTATTTTTTTATTTCAGGGAGCACCGTTTTCATCAAGTCCATTGATGTCTCTGCCCATTGCAAGAATGCCACCTACCTATGTGAGCAGATAGAGGAGGTGATTGATGAGGTGGGTGAGGAGAACGTGGTACAGGTGGTGACCGACAATGCAGCAAATTATGTTGCTGCGGGTAAACTTTTGATTACAAACTAATTTTGTTTGCAAATAATTACTATCTTGTAGTTTATACCTCCATTAATTACAATTTACAATGCAACAAATTATGTTGTTGCAGGTAGACTATTGATGGAGAGGCACCCATCTATAGTTTGGACTCCATGTGCTACTCATTGCATTGACCTCATGTTGGAGGATATTGGAAAAATCCCATGGGACAAGAGATGTGTAGAAAGGGCAAGAAATGTGTGCAAATTTGTATATAATCATTCATGGGTGTTGACTCTTATGAGACAATACACAGAGCAGAAGGAGTTAACTCATCCAAGAATCACAAGATTTGCCACAAACTTCCTCACATTGCTGTCCATGCTTAAGTTTAAGTCTGCCTTGAGACGTATGATTGTTGGTGAGGAGTGGTCTTCCTCATCCTATGCTACCACCCCTGCAGGGAAAGATATAGTAGACTGCATTTTTGATGAGCAAGACTTTTGGGTCCCTTGTGATGAGATAATGAAGGTAATTTTTTTATAAATTCTACAATTTAACTTCATGTTTTATAACTTATTATATGTATTCTCTTATTTGCTCATTTTTCTAAATTACACAATATTTTCAGTTTTGTAGTTTGTTAAGCCCTTGGTGGTTTTGTTGCGAGTTGCGGATGGAGAAAAGCCCACAATGGGCTATATATATGAGGGCATGGATAGGGCGAAGGAGGGTATCAAATTCGTCTATGGAGGAGATGAGAGCAAGTATGGTCCCATTTGGGAGATAATTGATAGGAGATGGCATCATTAGCTTCATAGGCCCATCCATGCAGCAGCCTATTATCTGAATCCAGGATTCCGTTTTATCCCTTCTTTCAAGGCTGATGTGGAGGTCCTTAATGGGCTATACTCAATCATGGAGAAGATGGGACCTGCTGGTACTACTCAGATAGAGCTTATTCGAGAGCTACAGTTGTTCTCAGAGGCACAAGCGGAGACCTTCTCTCATCCTGTCACCAAAGACGGTAGGACAACTATGATGCAAGGTAAAAAGAAATTGTAAGGTTTAATTTTAGTTTTATTGTATATTGTAACTTGTTAAATGAGTTCATGAGTGAGACTGATTTTATTTATTTTTCTCATTTCAAACTTAGATCATTGGTGGAGCTTTTTTGGCCCAACACCAAATATTCAGAAGTTGGCCATTCGCATCTTGAGCCAACCATGCAGCGCATCAGGTTGTGAACGCAATTGGAGTATGTTTCAGCACATACACTCCAAGAGGCGCAATAGATTATCTGTGGAGAAGATGAATGATCTCGTCTTTGTTCACTACAACCTCCGCCTGAGAATGAGAAAGAATGCATTAGTTGACATCTCTCCTATCATTCTAGATGAGGTTGACCTTGAAACAAAGTGGGCCAATGAGAGTAAGACAGATCCTGAGATTCCTGCAGTTGTCTTTAATGATGATGACATTGATTGGATCGACCAGGTAGATATAGAGGTTGAGGCTGTAGCCATGGCAAAGGAGGAGCAGAGAGCACGAGCAGAGACAGGAAATACTGAGAGTGACACAGCTATTCTTGATGTTGGTGAGCATGGCATGGTGTCATGGGGAGTGACTATGGCTATTGAATCATCCAGGACCTACCTTAAACGCCTTCACAAGGGGCCCAAGTGAGAGGGTGCATGCTCCTCTGAGCCATAGGCTTGTAGTTGTATTTACCTTTGGTATTTGTATGAAACATTTGATGATGATCATGTAATGGACACCCCAGAATGCCCAAAAACCATACCAACCGCTGCTAGGAATTTTATCAAACAGTTTGCATCCAACTACTTATTTCTCCGTTTAATGTTTTAAATTCCCTTATGGCTCCGAAAATGAAATATTGGTTTGTTTTACATGGAATTGAAATCACAGAATATGAACAAGAATGAAACTACAATAATATGCAACTAGAAATTGAACTACTGCTGATATGATATTATTTTCAGAATTAATCAAATACATAGCAGATTTTTCAACTCACTAAATACTCCAGCAATAATGCTCCATCAAATGTTTTCCAATCTTGCTGCTACAATGACATGAATAGTGCCGCGTGAATAGTGTCACGTGAATAGTGCCACATGAATAGTGCCCACGTGAATAGTACCATGTGAATAGTGCCCGCATGAATAGTGTTGTGGCCTGTAGCTAGAAATACACCCAAATAGTGTTGTGGCCTGTAGCTAGAAATACACCCAAATAGTGTTGCTGCCTGTAGTTGGAAATGCACCCAAAATGCACCCAATCTGCCTGTTACTGAAGCTGAAAGCAATGGATTCCAAAGGCCAAACCCTAAGGGAATGACGTCTAGAATGTCACACGAGAGGATAGACGTCCCCTAATGCCAAGAAAGGATCTGCAACTCACACATCAATTTCTTCTCAAATTCAACATGCTGAATGAAGCCACAAAAGCTTCCTTTTATTCTTTCTCCAAGGGTCGATCCAACTTACTTAAGCCATGTGGGATAAAACATGTGCAATATAAAACATATTAAAATATTCACTTATGTCTCCCTTGGATGCCCCTTTGATTTGCACACATCCCCATAAAATAAATATTAAAGTAACACTTTAATATTTTACAATTAAATTAAATGCAAAGAAACGAGACTCGGACTCGGCTCGGACTCGGTGAGGCCGACTC
Source organism: Cryptomeria japonica (assembly GCF_030272615.1). Taxonomy (NCBI): domain Eukaryota; kingdom Viridiplantae; phylum Streptophyta; class Pinopsida; order Cupressales; family Cupressaceae; genus Cryptomeria; species Cryptomeria japonica. Next base: position 23,892,122 of record NC_081409.1, read on the forward strand.
GAGGCTCAGCGTCAGACTCTGCTCCAGACTCGGCTGGACTCGGGAAAGTGAAAAACTCAAGAAATTAAGAGATTTTTAAACATTTAAAACTTGTTTTAGAAACCCTTTATTGAATACACCTTAAAGACACAAAAACATCATTAAACTCGGCTCATTTGATTACATACACAAGTATACATCAATCACATAAGCATAAACGCAAATTGTAGCTGAAGAAAATAAGAAAAATAGATATATAAATATTGTCAAATGTATACAATATTACAAAACTCATGGAAAAAAAAATCCATGTCATCATATGATCATCATCAAATGTTTCATACAAATACCAAAGGTAAATAGTAAATACTAAATACAACTACAAGTGTACAAGCCTATGGCTGAAAGGGCCGTGCACCCTCTCGCCCTGGCCCCCCGAGAAGGCATTTAAAGTAGGTCCTGGATGATTCAGCAGCCATAGTCGCTCCCCGTGACACCATGCCATGCTCACCAACATCAGGAACGGCTGTGTCATGCTCACCAACATCAGGAACAGCTGTGTCACTCTGAGTCTCAGTATTTCCAGTCTCTGCTCGTGCTCTCTGCTCCTCCTCTACCATGGCTACAGCCTCAGCCTCTATATCTACCTGGTCGATCCAATCAATGTCATCATCACTAAATACAGCTATAGGAGTCCCAGGAGCTGTCTGATTCTCATTGGCCCACTCTGCTTCAAGATCAACCTCATCTAGAATGATAGGAGACATGTCAACTGTTGCATTCTTTCTCATTCTCAGGCGGAGGTTGTAGTGAACAAAGACGAGATCATTCATCTTCTCCACAGATAATCTATTGCGCCTCTTGGAGTGTATGTGCTCAAGCATACTCCAATTGCGCTCACAACCTGATGCGCTGCATGGTTGGCTCAAGATACGAATGGCCAACTTCTGAACATTTGGTGTCTCTGGGCCAAAAAAGTTCCACCAATGATGTGAGTTTGAAATGAGAAAAATAAATAAAATCAGTCTCACTCATGAACTCATTTAACAAGTTACAATATAGTATTGAATAAAACTAAAATTAAGCCTAACAATTTATTTTTACCTGGCATCATAGTTGTCCTACCGTCTTTGGCGACAGGACGAGAGAAGATCTCCCCTTGTGCATCTGAGAACATCTGTAGCTCTCGAAAAAGGTCTATCTAAGAAGTACCAGCAGGTCCCATCTTCTCCATGATTGCATATAGCTCATTAAGGACCTCCGCATCAGCCTTGAAAGAAGGGATAAAACGGAATGCCGCATTCAGATAATAGGCTGCTGCATGGATGGGCCTATGTAGCTGATGATGCCATCTCCTATCAATGATCTCCCAAATGGGACCATACGTGCTCTCATCTGCTCCATAGACGAATCTAATGGCCTCCTTCGCCCTATCCATGCCCTCATATATATAGCCCATTGCAGGCTTATCTCCATCCGCAACTCGCAACAAAACCACCAAGGGCTTAACAAACTGCAAAATTGAAAATATTGTGTAATTTAGAAAAATGAGCAAATAAGAGAATACATATAATAAGTTATAAAACATGAAGCTAAATTGTAGAATTTATAAAAAAATTACCTTCACTATCTCATCACAAGGGACCCAAAAGCCTTGCTCATCAAAAATGCAGTCTGCCATCTCTATCCCTGTAGAGGTGGTAGCATAGGATGAGGAAGACCACTCCTCACCAACAATCATACGTCTCAAGGCAGACTTAGACCTAAGCATGGACTACAATGTGAGGAAGTTTGTGGCAAATCTTGTGATTCCTGGACGAGCTAACTCCTTCTACTCTGTGTATTGTCTCATAAGAGCCAACACCCATGAATGATTATATACAAATTTGCACACATTTCTTGCCCTTTCTACACATATCTTGACCCATGGGATTTTTCCAATATCCTCCAACATGAGGTCAATGCAATGAGCAGCACATGGAGTCCAAACTATAGATGGGTGCCTCTCCATCAATAGTCTACCTGCAGCAACATAATTTGTTGCATTGTAAATTGTAATTAATGGAGGTATAAACTACAAGATAGTAATTATTTGCAAACAAAATTAGTTTGTAATCAAAAGTTTACCCGCAACAACATAATTTGCTGCATTGTCGGTCACCACCTGTACCACGTTCTCCTCACCCACATCTTCAATCACCTCCTCTATCTGCTCACATAGGTAGGTGGCGTTCTTGCAATGGGCGGAGGCATCAATGGACTTGATGAAAACGATGCCCCCTGAAATAAAAAAATAAAGCTAGGTCAATGATCATTCAATAAACCATTAGATAAAAAATAAAAAATTAAAGACTATATGAAACTAAAATTAATCAATCACCCGCCGAAGAAACAAGAAAATTAAGGAGAGTTCTATTTCTCCTATCCGTCCAACCATCAGTCATGATGGTGCAACCTTTAGTGCTCCATATGTGGCGTTGTTCATCTAAATCCTTTTTCACATCATCCACCATTTGAGACAAAATGGGTCCCCTCAAATCACTCTCACTAGGGGCTTTGAACCCCGCCCCGCATATGGTAATGGCATCAACCATTTGTTGCCAATAAGGAGACCTGTCGCAAAGAAACTCAATGAGATAAGTTAAGTATAAAAATTAAAACAATCAAAGTTATCAAACATAAAAGTTAGTAAAACATTCACCTAGCTACAAAGAATGGAATACAGCTGTAGCTCCAAAACTTGCCAATTGCCATTTTAGCAGCATCATGGACCTCCTTGTTCCAACCCATGCCCTCAAGCGACGGTTGGGACCCAGGAGTAGTGCGAGGCACAAAGAAAGAATCCAACCTAGATTTACGAATCCTAGGTCCAATGGTAATATTCCCACTACAACTACTAGTGGTGGGAGCATAAGAAGTGGCGGTGGCACTGCCACTTATAGAAGCAGAAGCAGAAACGGAAGCACCAGCAGTAGCAAACTGAGTGGGACGATATGGAGGTAAGGAAGAAGGGCCTCCAACACAACCTAACTGTGTCCCTCTTCCTAAAACTGTCTCTCTCCCAATGGCCGCTCGATCCTCCTTTTGTTTCTTTTTTCTTTCAATCTCCTCAAGCATTACATAACAATCACGTACGGCCTCAGAGATTGCTTTTAGGCATAGTTCGGCATCATGTCCACGCACACCAGCAATATGGTATTTCAGCCTATATATACCTCCATGGAATATTGTTTTGCAAAACATACATTTTGTTTAACCCTTTCCTTGCCCTGGAAAATCCTTATGATATTTCCAAGCAGGGTCCTTTCTCATGGGTGTTCTAGAAGCTGAAGTAGACATTTTAGGATAGTTTTGTGAAACTTGAAGTTGAGGCAAATAATAAAGTGAAGTTTGCTGCAATAAAACATAACAAATACAAAATAAAATTAATACATACATTCAAAAAAACTGAAGTAGGGTTTGTAAATTTTATTTTTTTTAAATTGTAGGGTTTGTCAAACCCTACAATTTAAAAAAAAAAAAATTTACAAACCTGTTGTGACCATTTCACACATCGCCCCATCGCAAATGGGGACCCCCTCTTTTTGCTTGTTTTTGTTCGTTTTCGCTTTCGTTTTTAGGGTTTTGTTAGTTAGTTAGTTGTCTGGATTTAGGGCCAAGCCTTAGGGTTTTAAATTTTGCCTTTTCAAGCCAAAATCCAGTCGCTTTTGAGAGCTTTTTTGAGCTTCTTTCCTAGAAGCAAATTTTTGAATGCAATGAATTCGCCAAAATGGTCTAATTTTCAATTGGAATGTTCATGCAGAGCTTAAACTTGTCTAAATGATGACCGTCAATGTGAATTTTTGTCTGATTGAATATTTTGACCAAATTTTGACTTTTTTGAAGTTTGATCCTGGGCATTGGAATTGATTTGTTTTCGCCTCGTGAAGTGTTAAAATGTGAAAAATCTTGTTATTTTGGCCTGTAGGAGCAAAATCGCTCCTGTCCCTCAGTGAAGGACGGGAGCTCAATTTCAAATATCTCATTGTCCTTGCAGAGCCCAGACAAATTTTACGTTTGAAGTGATGAAGAACGACGAGATCTTTTCATTGAATATAAATTGAAGATTTTCATGAGCACAGAAAGGTCTCCAGAAGGAAAATCGCTCCTGTCCCTCAGTGAAGGACCGGAGCTACAATTCAAATTTCGCCATGCCCATGCAAGATTTTGATAGCTCAGCAATTGGAGGACGTCCGAAGGAAGATACTTTGCCAAATGAATATAATTTGAGATGCAAAAAATGGAGAAAAATGACCTATATTGACTAAATCGCTCCTGTCCCTCTCCAAGGGACCAGGGCGAGGTACCTTGTAGCTCTCGTCCCTCTCCCAGGGACCAGAGCGATTCCCTCCATTTTGCAAAAACCAGACAAGGGTCAAGGCAAGTTTACGTTCAAAAACGAAGGAGAACATGAGATGAACGCATTGAATATAAATTGAAGATTTTTGGGACGTCCATACCAGTGTTAAATGCCTAGTTCGCTCCTGTCCCTCTCCAAGGGACCAGAGCGATTTTTGATATAATTGCCTTTGTTGCAAAATTACAAACAATGTCAAGGCATGGGTGGATAGAGTGAAGAAGGACGATTCCGTTGAATATAAACTTGGAACTTGGCAAAGTAAGATGAAAGCCACAAGGGAAGGATCGCTCCTGTCCCTCTCCAAGGGACCAGGGCGATTTGCTTTGGATTCCTTGTTTGTTTCAAGTTCAAGCTAAGTCAAGATGTCCTAAGATAGCATATGGTCCAAGGCATCGTTTGAAGATAATTTGCAAGGGTTTTGAACGTCCAAACATTGCCAAATAATGTAAAAGCCTCACATCGCTCCTGTCCTTTGGACAAGGACCAGGGCGATCCTATCAAAAACGCTCATATTCCTCCAAAATCGAAACAAGGCGAGGTTAAGCAAGACAAAGGACGGCGTTTGGAAAACATCACAATGAAGGATCGAAGGTCAAAAATGCATATTGAACGTGAAAAAATCAAGATCGCTCCTGTCCTTTGGACAAGGACCAAGGCGATGCTATTAAAACACTCCCGTCCCTTCAAAGATCAAAGCGAAGCAAGGTTAGGTAAGGTGAAGGACGACGTTTGAAGGACATTACCATGAAGATCGAAGTACAAAGTTGACAAGGCCAAGGAAAACATGTGGATCGCTCCTGTCCCTCTTCAAGGGACAAGGGCGATGATCCTTATAACATCGAAGGTACCTTGCAAAAGCAAATGGAAATAAGCGCAAAGGACACAAGCAATGATATTTCGAAGGTCAAAGATGCGAGATGGACATGAAAACAAGAAGATCGCTCCTGTCCTTTGGACAAGGACCAGGGCGATATGCACTTAAAGGACACCCATATGCGCACACAAGGCGATCAAATTCGAAGGACCATCAAGGTGATCGATTTTTAACATGGAGATGAAGGAGTTGGACGTAAGAAATGCAAGAATCATGCCAAAGATGGTGAATCGCTCCTGTCCCTCTCCAAGGGACCAGAGCGATGAGGTACGTCCCTCTATTTACATATTTTTTGGCGCCAAATTAAATAATTTGAATTTACTTTAAATGCTAAATCAATTTAAAAAATTGAAAATCCATTTTTATTGGCATTTAATATGGCGTTGACACTTATTAATTATTTTTGCCTTATTTAAAAAACCGAAATTTGCAATTTAAAAACGCAAGGCATTAGTAATTAATTAATTAATTAATAAAAAAAAATCGATTTGAGCGCTCATATATGGAGGTCGGCCTTGTTATTTCATTGCAAATCATTTAAAAAGTGGTTTTGTTTTTATTAAGTCGGCCTAAGGGGTAGAGGATGCAAGCGCTATATAAGGGGGTAGAATTATCATTTTCTACATCATTATTTTTACCTTCCTTTATGCGAGTTGACAAGAGGCGAATATAGTGCGAGTTTTATTTATCCAAGGTGGCAAAGACACTCCAAAGGTGGTGCGAATTGCATTGAAGACCAAGGGTGGCGCGCTTAGACATTCCAAAGGTGGTGCGACTTCAAACCAAAGGTGGCGTAGACATTCCCAAGGTGGTGTGAGGCGTGCGAAGTGTGTTGGAAGAGGTGTGAATTGCATTGAAGATCAAAGGTAGAGCGAATTTGAAGATCCATCCAAGACCACGCCTAAGGCGAATTTGCTAAGGACTTGGTGATTTATTTGTGCGAAATTGAAGATCACATTCTCTCCAGAGGTGGCGAAATCAAATTTGAGGGAATCATATTGAAGATTATCTTATACCTCAAATTTTGCCTAGGCGAATTTTGTTTTTGCATTCTAGAGTTAGCTCTCTATCGAGGTATGGCGATTTAATTATTATTGTTTTATTCATTCATCGTCATATTTCAAATTTTGAATTTTAAAATCTCTTAGCTCAATCGTTGTATTTTAGGAAATGATAACTCTAGGGACTTATCATGAGGTTTCCTAAAATCTATCTCTCTTATCTACGTTATTTATTGCAAAATCTATTTCTTATAATGAAATGTTGTGTAGGTATGGCGACCCCAAAGGCGGGAGCATCCACCAGTCGCTCGGCTCTCATGAAAGAAGATCAGAAGACTGAAGAAGTGGAGACCAAGATCGTGTCCAAGTGGAGCAACATTGGAGATACAAACTTGGGGAACTTTAGCACGAAGAAGTTCCGAGAGGTCCCTTACATCGGCAAGCCATCACCTGTCGCCCGGAGAATAATAGAAAGTGGCATCATTAAGGCGGCCGGTTTTCCTCCAGCCATTCAGTGTCACGAGTTGATGATCGAGTGTGCCCGTCATTACAATCCACAGTCCAGGACCATTGTGTCCAATGAGGGAAATATTTTGGCGTACCTTTCAGAGGAGGCCATAAGTGAAGCCTTCCATCTTCCAGAGCACAGGGACATGATATACAAGAGCATTGAAGGAGCCAGATCAGTGTACGATGATGATCCAGATGCTTGCCTAAGCATAATCAACAAGAACTGGCTACTTAAGAGTCGTCCCCGTCTGAGCAAAGTACCGAACACACCACACCGGATCGATTTCCAAGAGGAGTACAGAGATTTGATTACCATGCTCAACAGAGTTACAGGAGCACCTCATGCCTTCTATTTTGAGAAATGGATGTTTTATTTCATCCAGGTGATTGTTCAAGGGAAGGGTACAATACATTGGGCTAGGATAATTAGCCATTGCTTAGACGTACAGTTGAGAAGACTCAGGGCTACTAAGTCCTTCCACATGAGTTCATATGTCATCTATACCTTAATCAGGAGCGTTGAGTACGCAGGACTACCTCACAGAGGAGTGATTGGAAGAGGACCCGGCGAGGTCAGAGTTTGTGAATCCTATACTCACTTGCATCATCCACCAGGGAAGAACTACAAGTTAATCAATGATACTTTCACAATGAACATCACCAGGACGTTGCAAGGAGGGATTCACAACAGATTATCTCAGGATGCCCAGGAGCTAATCAAGAGGTACGGTGCTTGGTTCATTCAGTTTCCCAAGTTCACTTACATTAGAGTGTATGGATGTCCTTTACCTCCATACATGTTGCCGAGGTACCCGACAGACAGGATTGTGTTACTTGAAGTAACAAGGCAGTTGGCAGCATATGTGAAGGCATTCAGACACAGACATCAGAATGGAGTTCAGGTACCTATTATTTTGGGTAATTCAGTTGAGGTATGTCCCAATGTCTCAGCCATGGATGATGCAGAGAGGGAGTTAGCCTTGTATCCTTTTTCATCTTTTGCTTGGAGGAATAGTTTTGATCCTCATGGACATTTAGAGGAGACAGTCGGTAGAAGATTTAGACATGAGTACCAGATTGAAGATTTTATGATGAATCTCCTAGATGATCTCGAAGTGAAACGAAAGATACATTCTAGATTGCCTTTGGATTTCATCAGGAAATGTAAGATTTACAGAGTAGCCGACCAAGCTCAGGACAACGGCAGGCACATCCAATCTTCATATGATAGAGAGAGTAAAGCAATAAGTTTGAATTGGAATGAGCCCGAGGCCGTGGATTTAGATGAATTGATGGCACCAGTCTTGTCTTGTACTCGCAGATGGGTAGACATTCAACATCAGAAGTTGAGAGAACAAGGCATAGCCATGTCTTTTACTTTGGAAGAAAAGCCAGCCGAAGGAGGAGCCAGTGTTAGTGAAGGCAATCCTAATCCTAGGAATTCAGGTGAAGGTAACCTTCGATGTGCCAGTGAGGGCAATCTCCATTCGAGAGGTTCAAAGAGAAAGGAAAGATCAGAAAAGAAAGAGCCTTCCAAGAAAAAGCAAGGTGCTAACAAAGATCAAACACCAGGTACTTCTTCCAGGCCAGAAGATAGAACAGTTCGAGTGGAAGAATCCATGGAATCGATGGTACAGAATGACAGGCAGAAGGAAGAACAGGCACAGCATGTTTCATCCGATGGATCTCTCCAAGACTATGATTTAGAAGAAAATAATGAAGTAACATCTCCTCCCAGACAAGAAGAAGTAGTACACAAAGAAATTCAAGTTCAAGAGACAAGATCAAATATCCCAGATTGGTTGAAGGAAAGATTGACTAAGGTGATCGTAATTGAGGACGAGGACAGTGCAATCGATCTAGAGAGCCTTGTTGGACGCTCACATATGACAACAGAGAAGAAGAAGGCTACAAAGATGTCCAAGATGATTCGAGATGAGACTGGATCTAGAAAACTGCAGATAGCTACACCGGCGGCAGACAAATATGAGGGTGAGATCCTAGCAGAAGACTATCATATACAGACTATTGAGTTAGGACCATCCACAGCAGAGCAGACTTTAGATGATGCCACCGACACATTTGAGGCATTGAAGGATAAATTTAGAGAAGAAGTAGAGAAGAATAGAAAGCTTGAGAAAGAGGTCGGTGCATGGAGAACATATTTCAGTCACATCAATGAACCTTTGGGACGTCAGGATCCAGTTAGATCACCATTGCAGGCATTGCCCCTTCAATCAATCAATGAAGCAGAGAGATTTAGGAATATGGTCCAGCGTACATGTAATTGGATGGATAGATCTCACACGGTGGCCATTGAGTTTATTACAAGGATGTCGAAGATCACCCATCAGGCTAACCAAGTCCTTGAGATAATCCACAGACTGATGGCAACAGTAGATGCATTTGCCCATACCAAGGACGTTGTCATTCCTGTCTTGAAAGTTATAAGACATACATCCAGAAGAATTTTAGCACAAGAGAAGATCTTGGAGGGCGATTCTCACAGTTTGTTTCAGTGGTCAACCTTACTCCATATAAAGAGTGTTCTCTTTGAGGACATCAGTATTAGATGTGGTCAAGTTGAGGAGGTGATCAATCCGATCCAGGACAGAGTATTTGAGGTACTTCGTACCATTCTTGGCAGAAGGATCGAGGTCGAGACAGATGTGGATTTACAAGAATTTGAAGATAGAATCAAGATCATCTTTCGCAAGGACGCAGATGTTACAGATGAGCAGTATGATCAGATGTATGCCACCATGCTCCTAATTGATAGAACTAAGGAACTTGAACCTACTTGGGACACAGCTCTTCTAGATGCATTTGATCAGGTTATCCACTTAGAAGAGAGTATCAAGAATCTTCCCGAGATTCCAAGCACAGAAATCGAAGGAATTGTGACAAAATTCATTGCATATGCTAAGAAAGAGAATTGGAAGGGGAATAAGATTCTAGATGAAAGGTTGTTACAGATGACATGACATCTTAATTCTCATTGGCTGATACCTCCTAGATTTTTGTGCCAAATTTAATATTTGGCTATGTATTTAATGTTGTTCAGTAAAAAGGAGGTCATTTGTAACAAACCCTAATTAGGGTTTAGGTGTCATGATCTTGTCCATTGATTTACTTTCAATCTGGACCTTTCATTGTAACTGGGGATGCTATTTATACCCCCATTTTTCATTTCATTTATAACAGAATAGTAAATAGAGAAATAGAGAATAGAGTTGTAAGCAATTTTTATGTTGTAGCAAGATTGAGTCTTGAAGAGAGAAGTTCAAGCAATTGTTGTATATGATGACTTGGAAATCAATAAAATATTGAAGTTATGGTGTTTTGTTGCAAGTTTCTTGAGTTATCTTCATGGTTGTTGGATGTACTTGAATCACGCTCAATCAAAGTAGTTTGTTAATTTGAAAGACTAAGTGTGAGATTTGATATTTGGTAGGATTCGTAATCCAAACCACTAGCTTCTTGCTGATTGTAGGAACGCCTTGCGTGGTCGACTGGAAAACGTTTTGAGTCCTTAACCTTCAAGCATTTTCGCATCTAGGATATGTACCTTCGTAGTAGTGTCCTTGGTCTTTGATGCATTGAACACCATTATTACCTTAGAAGATCGCACTAATTTCAGTTGAGTTGTTATCTTATGGCAAAATTGAAATTGGTTGAGTCTTGCCAAAATCTCATTCATGCTAAGTCGTTCATAGGATTAGACTAGATTAGATTTACTCAAACCCTGTCCCTTTTTCCTTTTTTTTTTTGAAAGTTCCTTTTAGATTAGTAAAACCTTCGAACTATTGAATCCGTAAGAAGCCTTGAAGGAAACAGCAAATCACATCATACCACTAAAAGCTTGTCCACACGTGGAGACCCCACTAAAAGAACCTTGGAGTCCACCTAACTGATCCTTTTTGCAGATCTTCAGCAGTTAGAGACTATTTTCTCAAGAGAGGATAAGATGCCTGTCGGTATTTTATTCTGTGTATGATTGTGTACAAAATACACGTCAACAAAACCCTACATACAACCCTACATAGTACAACTACATACTACATGCTACATACAAATTACAAACATACAAAAGATCTTGCATACAAGAAAATGTAAAACTTTCAAAATAAATGAATAGAAAATGGAATTTTTGCATATAAGAAACAAAATAATGTTAAAAAAAACAATCTTACCTCTTACAACAAGCTTGAAATGAGCTGCAAACTCTTCCTATCCAACTCTTGATGCACCAAATCGAAACACAATGCAGCTCCAATGTGACAAATTGAAGAAAACTTGAGCTTCCTCCTTGCTGGTTTTTCTTCTATGCACCCTTGTTTTTCTTCCCAACTCACTTTACTCTTCCTTTTTTTGCAAGTGAATGAAATGAAAGTCACTTTTAGGGCTAGAAGACAATTAACATTAAAAAATGGATTTAAAAAAACTTTCCAAACTAATTTTTTTTTTACTTTTTACTTATGCCAACGCCAGCCGAGTCCAGGGCTCGGGACTCACCCAGTTTGGCGAGTTTGGCGAGTCGAGGGCTCGGGACTCGTCCACATCTTGTCGTAGATGGAATACAACCGCTCAACTCCCGAGAGCTTCCGACTCTCGAACGCAATGGGATGATGGTCTTGCATCAACACCACTCCAATGCCTTCCCCCGAGGCATCGCACTCCAGGATGAAAGGGCGAGTGAGGTTTGGTAGTGCCAGAACCGGACATGTACTCATAAATTCTTTTAATTTGTCGAAGGTCTGTTGCGCTTGCGCATTCCAACAGAACGATCCTTTCTTTGTCAGATTTGTCAGAGGTGCCCCAAGCTGTGAAAATCCTTTCACAAACCTTCTATAATAACTGCACAAACCAAAAAATCCACGCAGCTCTATGAGAGTCTTGGGTGGAGGCCAATCCAAAATGGCCTGAATCTTCTCCTGGTGAACTTGTACCCCCTGGGCGCTGATGACGTGACCCAAGTATAGGACCTCAGTCATTCCAAATTCACATTTGGACCTTTTGGCATACAATGATTGTGATTCCATAATCCCCAATACTTCATCCAAATGCCCCACATGTTCCTCCCAAGTCTTATTGTAGATGAGTATGTCATCGAAGAATGACAATAGGAACTTATGCAGTTGCTTGTTGAAGATGTGGTTCATGCAGGACTGAAAAGTGGTCAGAGCATTGGTTAATCCAAACAGCATGACCAAGAACTCATAGTGTCCGTAATGGCAACGAAAGATTGTCTTTTCCACATCTTGCTCCCTCATACGGATCTGATGGTGGCTGGAGCGGAGATCGATAATGGAGAAATAGATTGTGCCATGTAGTTCATCCAGTAGCTCATCGATCCTGGGAATGGGGTATGTATTCTTCATAGTCTTCTTGTTCAATGCACGATAGTCGACACACATTCTGAGAGTTTCATCCTTCACCAGTACCACCGAGGATGCAAAGGGGCTAGAGTTGGACCGGATCCATCCTTTATCAAGAAGTTCCTGCATCGTTTTCTCTATCTCATCTTTCAACTTCTTCAAGTGGCGATAGGGTGTGGTGATAACGGGTTTTGCTCCTTCCTCCAACTCGATGGTGTGCTCAAACCCTCGGTGTGGGGGTATACCAGGTGGAATATCAGTGAAGACCAAACTATGCTCATCCAAAACCGACTGAAGTTCCTCATCCTGGTAGTAGGTCGATTGCTCTTTCACAAGTTTTGTTGAGATCAAGCAATGTGCTACCCAGACTACTTCATCATGTTTGAAGATGGCTTCCATCCTTTTGGCGAAAATCTCCCTCAGGCCACCATTCGACATTCTCCTGAGAACCACCTTCCTGCCATCCACCTCGAATGAGAACTCCATCCTTTTGAAGCTCTGCATGTACTAGTCGAGGATCTCTATCCACTAAATACCCAATATGACATCCGCGTCATCCAGATCTACAACAAAGAAATTGTCGGTCATCGTGTCATTTCCCATGGTGATGCTCAGTTGCGGAACCAAGTGAGTGCATGATAGGAGATTGCCTCCTTCCACCTTGACATCGAACCCTTCATGTTCCTTTGTACACAAACCCCTTCAGGTGATGAGTGATGAGTTTATGAAGTTGAGCGAGGCCCCACTGTCAAGCATAACAAGAATTCATTGCCCTTGGAGTGTACCGCGAACTCTAAATACACTGCACCTTGGGGTACCCGCCAGTGTGGCAATGACGCCCCCCCTCTGTACTAATGTGGAGATTCTCTCCGCCAGGCTGGCTTCTTCGACAGATTCTTCCCTTGAGGGTTCACTTTCCTCATGCTCCTCTTCTCCATCGGACATCACTTCAATATAATGAATCTTTCCTTTGCCCAAACATCGGTGTCTTGGTTCCCATGGCTCCTTCTAGGTGAAATAAAGCCTCTTCCTTCTGAGTTCTTGTCTTGTGGCTTCATCGAGCGATGACCCCTTCAGAAAGGGTTTATTATCCTTCTCCTTCGAAACGAAAGATGGTTTGGTATGTGCAAAATTTCAAGAAGAGGAAGATGTTGCCATATTACGGGCCTTTTTTATTGCTTCCGTGACATGCTAGGGTTGAACCCTTTCACCCAACCTTTCAATGGTTCCATCAATTCGTCCATGAACAAGACCACCAACCTCCACTCTAAGATGTCAGTTTCCAACACGGATAGTCTCTAGAATTCTATGATGTAACTGTCCACAGGTCCTGACTGCTTTAGTTGTGCCAACTCCTTGAAATTAAGTTCAAGATCCTTCCCGTCAAATCGATCTATGAGCTTCTCTATGAATTCGGCATAGGAAGTTATCTGGTCATGGCCAAGAGTGACCATTCCATGATGCCACCATTCATGTGCGACCCCTTCCAGGTGGAGTGTTGCAAACGTGATAGCTTCATCTTGAGGCATCGGGTTGAGTTGGAAGTAGGTATCTGCTTTTTGAACCCAGGCTCGTGCCGAGGTTGCTCCGGCCCCATCAAAGGATGATAGGATGATCTTGCCAACCTTCCGCTTGATGTCATTGTTATAGGGTCCATAATGGCCCCGACTTCTGCCGCCCAAGTATTTCATCCGAAGCTCCACATAATCCTTGAACAATATGTCCCCCTCAAGATTTACATCCCTCCAATCTTGGTTCAACTGTACTTGCATCTCCCGAAAGGTGGGCTCGTGCTCCCCGCGTGGCGCTTCTGATTTCTGAGGAAAAGTCGGCATCAGCAGCCATGAATGTGAGCATTTGACGTTTGACCTTCCCATGACCAAATCATTGCCCTACCCATTCTGTTCTCCATTCGTTTTTCCCAAGGCCAATTGTCGTAAGGTTTCCTCCATGATTTGTTGTCGTTGCTCTCCTCTGGTTAAGGTGTCGTTAAGCTGAGCTTGGCTTTTGGTTAGCTCCCTTAATAGTGCCATGACTTCTCTTGCAGGATCCTGTGGTTTCCCCATTCTATCGGCCGAACGGTACCTCCTTCTGGTGTACACTTGCATCCACTACACGACAAGCTGGCAAGATCACAAGCTCTGATACCACTGTAGTGTTCCCTGACCATACAGTGTGACTGGCAAAGGCGAAGGGACTATTGAACTGGCAGAGGAAAGGTTGTACGGTGGATAGACCGTACGCTGGGAGAGGAGTCGTCGTACGGTTGTAAGAGGAGGGGGTCATACGATGCAAATGTCGTACGGTAAAGTGAGGGGTCGTACGGTGTAAGGGTTGTACAGTGGAGTGAAACAGGTCATACGGCGGAGTCAATGCAGGTCATACAGTGGAGTCAAGGCAAGCCATACGGTGGAGTCAAAGCAGGTCATACGGTGGTGAGAATGTAGGTCGTACGGTGGTGAGGAGAGGAGGGGTGATAGTACGGTGTGAGACCGTACGGTGAAGGTGCGGAGGTACGGTGGAATACCCGTACAGTGAGCTTCAGTAGTTGTGAGGTGATCTCCCATGAGTAATGGATTCTGAATATTAGGAATTCCCCTTATGCATGTATACCAGATTAACAAATACGCAACTGGAGAAAGTAAACAATGATGAAATTCAAGATTTGCCAGATCCGAAACGAATACAAAGACAAAATAGGGTGAGAGGTGAATCTCACCGAAACTGCAAATACCAAATAGGGAGGGTCTTTCACCTCCGAAATGGCAGATAATAGAACTCCAACAGAAATTCGCACAATAGAGAAAAATACAAAAATTCGCATACCTACAACAATGACTAGCACGGCCATATATATGGGCTTCGGGAAACTTCCCAAAGGATTACAAACGGGCCGACACGACCAACCAAAACTTGTCTAATCTAATTAAATAAAAGGGCCCGAAAGATTATTAAATTTGGGGCCTTACCATTAAAGTAATTAGATTTATTATTTAATTATATCGAGGACATCACAGAAACCCTACCAGAGAATGATCAAGTTTTACATGCTACAGCACAATCGGCACCACATGATGATGATGATGATGATGATGATGATGATGATGATGAACAGCCAGGATCCCCTAGGATTCAACTGGAGGTCGATTTGGGCAACAATGTGGTAGATTTGACTAAGGAGAAAGAAGCTGATGATGATGTTATTTCAGCCTTGAGAGGACTTGATGAAGATCAACACCTTGAAGGTGGGACAGAATTCTCTACTATTCTCAATTGGTTGTTGAATAGCATGGAGAAGAAAAAAGTGATAGCACAACCCATAGAAGATATTGATGACTTCCTAGACAAGGTTGGCAAGGAAAAGGAGCAGAAGAAAGCTAGGATGTTCTTTCGGATTACTAGAGATGATACAGGGGCACAAATTGCACAAGTGGTTGTCCTAACAGGTGATAAGACTAGAGAGATGATCACTCCTATGGACTATCAAGTTACTACAATTGACCTTGGACCGACTACAAAGAAGCAATAGTTCCAGGAGCTCAATGATACCATCAAGGCAATTGAGGCACGGTTGGATAAAACTATTGAGAAGAAAGAGATGCTTGACAGTGAGAATAGGAGACTCAAAGAATATATTGAAGGGATAAATTCCCTAAGGCACGAGGATCCTACCTTTGTCTCACCTATTGCTATTTCTCATGGATCCCCCTTTGATCATGAGGCAATGAGGAATACATATCAAGAGTTTGAAAAATGGATAGAGGATGCTTCAAAACAAGCGGATGGTTTCCTAGCTCAGTTTGTCTAAGCATTTGATAAGACAACAATGCTCATATTCAGCTTGCAATACTTAAAGGGAGTTTGGGAAGAGTTCCAACCGGCACAAGAGAAGACTATTCCTTGCCTCAAGGTGTTCAAGCAAATTCCGATGTCCACATTGATCCGGGAGGGAGTTGTCCAAGCGGGCAATGTTTATGATTTCCATGGTTGGTATTGATCTTTGGCCATGTGAAAGTTAGTGTATCATCATGCAAAACAAGAGTACATAGAGATGGTAGGATTGATCCAAGAAATATAATCCAAGATCCTTACATCTATTGAAGAGTTATTGGGACAACATGTCCATGCTTCCAGTAGTTTGAACTTGGAAGAATTGAAAGAGAAGATGAAGTTTATTTACTTCAAGCAGTTGGAATCTTTAAGGAAGAATCATATAGATAACTTGGTTTCTCTCATGATTCACATCAACTTGTTGCAAAATCTTATTCCAGATTGGGAAAGCAATTTCGATGCTTGCTCACATGCCTTGGATGTGACTGATTTGCAACAGGAAAACCTACCCAGTGTTACGATGGAGGAACTCAACTTAGTCTTGGCTAGATTCGTTGAGTATGCAGCTAGAGAGAGTGATGCAAGATAGAATCTTCTAGAAGATTCCCTACTTGATGACTAGGCATCATCCCATTAGACCTTTTCTTATTCCACTTTTTGATGTAAACCCTAATTAGGGCAATGTTGGCATGATCTCAACCCTTGATTCTAAATGAATCTTGGTCATTCATTTCCATTTGAGACTCTATATAAACCCCATTCCTCTCATTTGTAAGAGAGAGATTTTTGAGAATTGTCACCTATATGCTGCATGTTTGAATTTAATCATTGAACTTTGGTGATTTCAATGAGATTTGAAAGCATTGTGTGGTTCTCATTGCCTCCAAAATTTAGATTAGAATTCATTTTCAAGTATTTTAGTTGAATGAAAGAAGTGCTGAATGCATTTGAATGAAATTCATTTATTCCATACCACTAGCTTCTTGTTGATTGTAAGTTTGCCTTGTATCGTCAACTAAAATTAAATTTGAGCTTAACTTCAATTTCTGCTTGCTCATTGATATGCATCCAATTGATGGTGTCTATGTTGTTTAGATTGAATTTGAACATCTATAACTAACCTTAGATGATTGCACTAAGCTTGTGTTGAGTTGTTCTTTGATGGCAAGACCTAGCCTAGTTGAATTTCATTGAATCGTTCATTACCTCTTGCATTCTAGGTTAGATAGGATTAGAATAGAATTTCAAAACCCTTATGCTTTTGCATTTTATTTAACATCTTTGTTAGAAATAGATTGAGAGCTCAAATTGCAAAATCCTAAGTTATTTGAAGTAATTGGCAAGCCTACTCCATTCATTATGAGTTTGAAATCTTTAGAACAATTGTGTAAGTCCCCAAGTGAAAACAACAATTCACATCAAACCATTGAGTTACCCACATGTCAAGAACTAACCATAGAAACCTTGGAATCGTCTTAGTTGAGCAAATATTTAGCATTTCAAGTGATTTGGTTCAAGAGGGTAAAATACTTCGGTATTTTATTTTGTGTTAGAAGTGCCTAAAAAACACATCAACAGGGTACTAACAACTAACATGGTGGATTTCTTTCTAAAAATTGATGCTGTAAAACTGCAACAAACCAAACTTGGGCAAGGGAACATGGTAGCCTTAATCTGGAGAAAACACTATGTTTTGAGCACCATAGTAATACGACGTCACTTTCATCCAACAATATATTTTCTAGATATAAATTCCTCACGTACCATTGTGATATAATTCATCCATCAAACCCGCAATAGAAAATGCTGATAGGAATGAATCCAGATGTATCTTTGCTCTCCCCGAAAATTCTATTGATTCCCAAGGATTCTATTAAACCAAAAAGCAAAGGCTATGTCAGTATCATACACAAACTTAAAAAGCATACACAAAATATTGAACCAATATTATGACAAGCATTCCAATATGGTAGAGTGATATGACTAGTTATCCTTACAATGATCATATTTTTCCACAAATGTTGAATGCTTTATATCTAAAGTATAATACACAAACATTTCCTTTCCAATATGTGTGAATGGTTTGTAAACAGTTACACAAAAAACATCACTGGAAAAGCTGACAGTGTGTGTTAAATATTCTATATATGTAAAACAAAACCATCCTAAACTTCCAAATAGAATTCATAATTTATATACCATATTATAGTACACAAATAAATAAGGACAACGTTTTAAACTATAATTTTGTACTAGAGTATACCTAAACACATTTCAGGTGGGAGAGGATTATCTAGCCTGCCTAAATATACATAAACATCTGTGGTGGTAGAGAGCTATATCGCATGGCATGCAGTCTCTCCAACAAAGCAAGGAACCTGCCCACCGTTGCAAGCACAGCTAGCATAAACTAATTCATGTGCACCTTTAAGGACTTTGTGCTTTTAGAGCATTGAATGAACTTTCACAATAAATGAAAATTTAATAAACCAAAGAAAATAAAACCACCCAACCGAAGTAATTTTTTGTAGAACAAAACAATGAAAGAAAAAGATGTAGTAGTGAACAAAGTGATCTTGACTAGCCAACAGGACTGTAAGATAAATCAACCACTATTGAGTGAGTGCCTAACACACCTTAAAAGATCACATCTGACATAGAAAAATGATCATGCACAGAACAATAGCTGGTATCAAATTTCTCTTTCAGGTAATCTATGATTATTACACTAACAGTGTTTCTTCCTAGACCAAGCTACCACATTTGAACAGGAACATGAATAAGGAAAACTAAATAAGCGATTTTCAATCCAACAATGGTTTTCTTATTTGAATTCTCAAATCTCAATAGCTCTTTATTCATCTATCTTATCTGTAATACTTGCTCAGTGGATGTATTTGAAATACAGGCTGGTCTGTAATTGAAGTAATGTCATGTGGCAATTGTTCTAAACCGCCTGAATAAAAAGTAATTCTCTCGCATGCTCTTTCACTGAGGAAACAAGTTACTTGATTACTTGATTAGAAAACGCCAGTATAAATTATACTTGACTTTCTGTATCTGCCCAGATCTGTAACAACAGAAAGGCAAATGTTAACATACCACAGGCAATGAAAACCCATATTGTGCCATAAGTCTATCATTTGGGCAATTCTCCATATAGCTAATAGTCATCTGCAAGATCACAGAAATTTCAACATGTTAAGATCCAACATAGGCTAGATGCAATAATCAATACCATGCAGTGACTTCACTAAAACGGGTGCAA
Source organism: Cryptomeria japonica (assembly GCF_030272615.1). Lineage (NCBI taxonomy): Eukaryota > Viridiplantae > Streptophyta > Pinopsida > Cupressales > Cupressaceae > Cryptomeria > Cryptomeria japonica. Next base: position 23,911,362 of record NC_081409.1, read on the forward strand.
GAAACAAGAAATGACTGAAACTAAAAAAAGTATATACATCATGGTGAAACAATAATTTATTCACCTAGATTTTGTAAGTAATTCCACCCATACTACAGGTGGTTTGTCAAGTATATCACATCGTATCAATTAATGGATTAACTCGGACTTCTAAAGACAACTTCCACATTTTTAATTACACAAGTGAAAAACATTCATTTGACAAGTGTAAATTATGGTTTTAGATAAGTGGACTTCATGCAAAACAAAACTGTGACATGAATTATTGCACCCCAAGCACTAATTAATGTTTGGCAATTTTACATCAGAAATACAAAATAATTTTTAGCCCGAAGCATTCATATGTATGATTGCCATTGGTGAAATGCTATAAAATGTAGACTAATATATTCAGTTCACATGAATTGATACTAACATTTTAGCAAGAATGATATATCACAAACACATTGCCTACAATGCATCCCCTTTCATGGTTAATATTCATCTGCAAAGATTCAATCCTTGGCTGATACCTTAATTCAGAAGAAATAACAACTTTTACCCTTTTTCATCTTCCTAGAAGACAACATTGGTAATTTGAGCCCAAATTTCTCCTCCATTCTATTGGTATATCTATATACAAGCTTCTTGCATCATATGATCTTATTGGATGCCCTTCCTAAAAATTGTGATAAAGCTTCCAAAGAGGAAATATTTTTTTCTAGTCCCTATTTACCAACATGGCTGGGAAATCACAATTATGTATAGAATCTTAGTAGCAAGGCAATTCTACCGCTTCTTTTTCATTTTTTCTTCTCTAATGGCCTATACGGTGATGGAAAAGCTATTTATAGGCTTTCTTTGGGGTAAGCAAAAAGGGGCCCTTTGATAGCCTAGAATACTTGTAAAATGTTAAAGGATCAAGGGAGTTTAGGCAAATGGATAGCAAGAGAAATGGTGATGCACCATGGCAAATTTTTACTCTATCATCAGATTTAATCACTTTGGCAATGACCAAACTATTCTCTATCTCAAGGTCTTCCCCATTAAAATGAGTTTGGACAAATTGTAGGTGTTAGTTGGACTTCCTCATTGGCATTATGAGGGGTAATGAGAAGCTTGGAATCTAGTAGTAAAACCTGTTTGGATGTTTGCATCCCCACATGGTGAGCTTGGCCTTTAACTTTTTTGTTGAAATAAAAGGTAAATAGCTTATTAAAATATTTCAAAATGGATCATGAAAAAAACAAGTAGGTGTCTAGTGAGGACAAAGGTAAAAAAGTTGATTTAGCTAGCAGCTTAATGTAGAGGTCACTACAATGCATGTTGATCCAAACCAACTCACATATTGTCCTTTTCCCTTGAGGGATGAAGCCTAGTATTTACATTATAGCAAAATATGAAAAAAAATTAAAGAACAAAATGTAAACTATGATTCATTTGTCATATTCCCGTGTAGACAGCAGGCAATGATTAGAAACATTAAACAATACATGTACATAAATATATATATTTTCAATACATAAATTATTTTTACCGCTTAAAATACGTTTTATCTTAACTAGTGGGAGTAATGAAAGGACGCATCCATTCCCAAGCCACCTCCGGAATAGATGCCATGTTTCAAGGGGAATCGCGTGGTTTCAAAGAGGTATAAACCCGCACCCCAAGAAAACACGAGAGAGGAGGTGACAAGGAAAGAAGGGCAAGGATAAGCATCCAACAGGTAACTTCGTTACTCAGTAATAATATTTATTTCAGTTTTCATAATTTATGATGCCTAGACAACCATGAGGACTGCCTTGGGAATGCATCAGTCAGCAGACGATGTAAAAGGGCTAGTCGCTGGTTCTTCCCAGCGATGAAGAACCAGTGCCTAGTAAGCATTCCTTCCCATCACCAGCAGGCTGGTACGTCCCCAGGCCAATCCGCTTAAATGTCGAAATGATGAAGTATGTCTTTGTGCAAGTTGTATTAAATCTACTTTTATTCCTCATATAACAGTAATTAACATAATTTAACTAGTAACCTAGATTAATTGCTAAATCGGTTCCATGCCTAAAAATGTCTTACCAAATGAACTAAGCACATCTGTAATGTACAAAAGGGTAAAATGAACTTAATCTTCACGCTAGATAGGTAACCTGCAATATCAGGTTTAGCATGCTGCATTAAAATACACTTTAGTGACGGATAGAAGAATAAAAATAATTCATTCATTCTCAGACACAACTAATAAGTAAAGAAAAGGAATACTAATTAATGATAGTCATGTTTCTGCAACTACGCACAAATATAGTGAATTAATCCCTACAAATTTATATATAATGGATAAATGTTAACCAAGTAATATAGTCATGAATCTATGTTTTCTGTATGCATTTGTTATCTTCCTGATATCCTCTGTTTGTTAGTACATTCAAGATAATGAGTGCAAGCCAGGGGTATGTTGGGCCCATCCTTAGGTGGCCCTATTAGCCCTAAGAGATGGGATGGGTCTGGATGGGTAGCCCAGCCAACCTGGAAAATCCTCAAAATCTAGAAAGGGTCGTGTATGTATTTTGTGCTGCAATAATTATGCCACTGATCAAATATTACTGCTGACATATAAAATAAAATATCTAAATGTTGCAGGAAACCATAATTTCCTTTTGTTGCCCTAAATCCAACCTTTGGTGGATAGATCAGGCCCTAATTATCAAGAAGGCGAGGCAGGTACAGAAAAGGTTCATTACATCATTTCTAAGTGGACATAATTCACAAGAAAGATGACTTGAAGGTATGTGATATACCAACTATGCCACAATTGTTCTTCACTCAAGTGATTAAAAATCAATTATCACAAGAATTGCTACCTTGTGCCTCCCATCAAAGTCACAAGGGGATCAATATAGCAACCAACATCTAACAAACTAACAGAGTTCCCAGACTCGGCGCGAGTCAAGCGAGTTTGCTGAGCTGGCGAGTCGAGCCAAGCTCGGCGAGTTTTGCTGACTCAGGACTCGGACTTGGCGAGTTTTGACAATAACTCGCCTGACTCGCAATTTAGCCAAGTTATAGAAAAACTCGCCGAGTCTGAGCTCCAAGACTCAGCCACGACAGGTCAATGTTTTGACTTTCAAAAAACAAAAAAAACATGAAGTTGTTTGACAAGTTAGTCTCTCCGTCAAGATTCATATATGGAATATAACATTTAAGTATAAGTGGCATTTCCTTGTGTCTTTTCTCTTTCTTAAGTCTTTTCTCTTTCTTATACTTTAAGTTATATTCCATATATATTGTCAGGATGTTTGAGAGTGGTTTCGGACCTCCATGAGTTATAATGCAAAATCTAGTTTTTGGAGGATCCTTCAAATTTCCAAACAGTCAAATTTCAGGCCATTTCAGGATCAAGATAACATTCCAGACTTTTAAGGCGAGTTCACTCTGACCTTGATGTAAAGGACGTGACCTAGGAGGACACTATGCATTCAACCAACGTTTGATTTAGCAACTTGAAGCGTGACCGGATAGTACACAAAAACCCTAGGAATGATCTAAATAACCCCTAACCACTCAACTAACCTAACCTCCTTCACTCCACCTTGAGGAGATCCACCTGACTTGATGACCTTTGAGAAACTAAATCCGTTCAATGCAAAGGCTAAGACACTAAAACGACCAACAACAAAACTAAAAGAGCTAACCCTAAAACGCAAAAAGTGGTGGTCTTCATTTGCAATGGGGCGATGTGTGAGTACCTCACAACAAGGATGTTTCTTAAAATTTTGAAAAAAGCGGGTGAGTTGGGGACATTTCCTACCTGTCCCCACATCCCAAAAAATCCCCCCATGGGGCACAAGGTTATTTTTGGTAAGGGACATGTCTCTGAGGAGCATATTTTCAAACCCTTCTGGCCTCACAATTCCCCCTTCCATCCAACATATATATAGCCTAAAAACTAAGAGGTCCAAGAAAGACCAAGGTCAACTATAGTCCCAAGGTAAAACCTAAGTTCAACAAGCACACTATTTAATGCTACCATACACAAGCACTCCTTACAATTTCCAAGCGAAGATGTTCATGATGTCTCATGTTGGTGCTCCCAAAATTTCAATTTGGCCAAAGAAAAGACTAAACAGAAGCCCCAAACAAGTAGATACTCTACCAGCATGCCTTTCATGGCATAACAAGCTAGCAGACATTATAATTGGGCTTTATTCAATAATGGGTGCATGAAACAAGTTTTAAATCGTTAAAAATCTCTTAATTTCAAGGGTTTTTTTATTTTGCTGACTCGTAGCCAAGTCACGAGTCGAGTCGGCCTTGCCAAGTCCGAGTCTGGGAACTTTGCTAAAAACTTACTAACAAATACAAATGTCAAACAGAAGCAATGATGATGTTTTATTCCATTAAATCATGAAAATCTGCCTATAAAAGGCTTACAAAACAAGCTAAACAGAAGCTGACTTACTATACAACACAGAAATTTGCTGAAAGCATAGTTTGCCACCCAAAATGGATGAGATCTAGTAAATTTGCTTCCTCCCCTCTTTTTCCATGTCTTTCTTTGTCTTACGACAATCTGCCATGTTTTATCACACCCTTCCTATTTATTGCTCAAACCTATCATATCTGGCAATTATTGTGATGTCCCCACTCTAGGAGTAAATAATCAACTTCGTGTAGTCTCTAGAAAGAGACGAAGTTGAGAATGAATAGCACATATAAGCAGTTATATACATTATTCCAATAGTGCCTTGTTACTGGACGAGTTTAATATTTAGGCATGGCGGATATGTCAGCAGATCAGGCATTCAAAGAAGGTCGAACAGGGTAACCAAATAATTATAGACAACAGCAATTAAATAATCAACAAATGGTTGACACAAGGGCAAACTAATCATCATCGGTAGGATTAAGTTATGAACAAACAAACAAACCACCGATTTAATGAAAAGACACGATTAAGGAAACATGAGGAAACAACAATTTCCAAGAGACAAAAAGACGTGTCCCTTTGACACCGCCTCACACATCTATAAGGATCAGCCAATACCTGTTGGAAAGGGTTTAGGGCACATTATTGGAGTTATTCTCGACCTATCACGTGGGAAGAAGTTCACCAACAGTTTGGAGGAAAGCATACATAGTTCGGGTTAGAAGAATAAATACTTCATATAACTAAAGTATATGTCCCAAACACAGCCACATACTATCATTGATCATCATCGAACCAGAAAGATTCTCGTAGCTTATACCACATCCCTACGGCAGAAGGAGCAGAGTCCCTCTATATTGCAGATTGATCGCCTACCATTACATAATTTCTAAGGTTATATCTGAGACAGCAGATATAGAACATCCAATCAGTCAGTTATTATTTACAGACTATATAAATTTGTATTATCATATACTGAGAATATGTTACAGAATTGATATACTGCTCTTCCATTGATATTTATTATCAGCATTCATATGGTCCTTGTGTCCCTGTCAAGAAGAAGTCTCTTGCCATTGTTTTCTGAGTTAATTATCCCAAATTCTTGAGGACTAACATAAGGGGACATTACAATTATAGGGTAAAATTTTCATCCCAGAAGAAAATGCCCACATTTCCAAAAATGCACCATGCCCTTCTAAAGCTTTGGCTTCATTTATTGGCCCTAATGACAATGTTTACTTCCAAAAGGATTTACTTTATATTACACAGAGTAAACAATAAAAGAACATATCACATAGCAATATAACATAAAGTAAATAACATCAGAACATGTCCAGAAAGATATGTCGCTTTATTCCTAAGTATGTGTGTGACGTATTCACACATCGCCCCATCGCAAATGGGGACCCCCACTTTTTTTTAAGCATAGTTGTAAATAAGGTATCTTGGTTAGCTTAACTTAGAGTTTGAGTCCCTTTAAATTAAAAAATTGAAAATCATGAAATTTTGGCCAAGTCATGGAAAATAAGCAGTGCCTCTCAAGAGCATTACTTCTTTTAAGCAGTGCCCCTTAATGTCATTACTGCTTTTAAGCAATGTCCCTTAATGTCATTACTGCTTTTAAGCATTGCCTTTCAATGGCATTGCTTTATTTCAGCATTGCTTCTCGAAAGCATTGCACTTTTCATGCATTGCTCATCACTGCTCCTAACGATGCAAGTCGCTCAAAATGATTTCAATACTCAATTGCACAATGAACAAAGCAAGTTCGATGCATCTTCTCTGTCAATTGGATGACATTAAATGATTGAGGCAATCAAGTATTAAATCGGTTATGTGAAAGCCACGAACCTGTGATGAGTTATTTGATCAAGGTGGCGATTCTACATAATAAGACAATCATTTAACATGGTTTGTGATGAGTTATTCAAACAAGGGAAAGGTTTGATTTGATCAAGAGAAGGATATTAAATCGCTCAAAGATATTAAATATGTGCAACCATTGATTTAAATAAAGATGCCACGATTTGCAATTGGACAATTGATCAATGTGCAATCATTAAAGCGTGATGGGTCACCAATTTTGATGAATGGACGATCTTCTTTGTTTGGACAAATATTAATAATAGCCCAGTGATTTGTAAATCAATTTATGACATTTAATTTCTGCAAATTGGTATCAAATCAAGGTGGCCGATTTATTGCAAGGCATTAAAAGAAGATCGATTGTCTTGTGATGAGGTATCGATGCCTTCTTATTTTCCAAATTAATCACTTTGTTGATCAATTTGCTAAAGCGATTTGCTCCTATTCTCTGATATCGAATTACATACTGCAAGCAATTGGTGACTATGAACAATTTGATCAGTCTGACACAGCGACTATTGTCTTTTGATAGCAGTGAATTCATCTTGTGAGAGGGCGATCTGAGCATTTCGTTCGATTTTAAATCTTTAGTAACTCCAATCTTGACTGAATTTCATCACACATTGTGATAGTAGCGACTTGGATTCTTCAGCGAATTTCATGCATCAGTGAGTTATGAGAGTGAATCGATCCTACGCACAAAATTTTCCCAGCCGGTACCTCAATTCTGATCAGCAATATTAAGGTGACTATCATATCAGGATCAGCAACCCAAGTTTTCATTGGCTTCCCTAATAAGAGGTGGCGATTCTGAGTTGGTAATAGGAGTTTGAATCCTTTTACCATATATTGAACACAAGATACGATTTCTGTATCAATTTTGATCATTAGATGACAGCAAACTTCTTTTCAAATTGCAGTGATTCCACCATGACATTGGGCGATTTTGAAGGAATATTACCTTTGATATGATTAAGGCTTGATTGAACATTATCATACAACGAATTTTACCTTTCAAAGGAGTGATATTGGATACAGATCTGAGACTTAGTTGTCTCAGTCAGCATTGGAATTGATCTAAAATCAGTTTTCATAACTATTGTGTACCTTAGAAGTGTGACATATGAAGTCCTAACCCCCTCCCAAGGCAGCTAGTCAACAAGATTTTGAGGTTTGGATATAATCAGCAAGTACTTAGTGAAATTTTCATATTTTAATCAGTCTGATATAAGATATTTGTCTCAGATCTGAGACAAATCAGACCTCAAATTAGGACAGATTTGATTTATTTTGAGGCGTTCATCTTTATCGTCATGTTATTGATGCTTAATTTAATCAAGGGTAAGGTCATCATTAAGGATTTGATCTAAGTTATCAATTATTTATTTGTAATATCAATACAACTGACTTAGTCAACTCTCACAGGTGCTATGGCAGGTTCATGGCAGGCTCTCATCAAGAAGGAAGATATTGCAGCACGTCATGTCGCAAGCTCATATAAGGCAGGAACAGAAGTAACTCCAGGCACGAGATGCACTTCAAGGCATGATGAGGGTTAAGCATAGGCGAGACAAGTTCTACATCGAATACAACAGCATCAAGGCAAAAGATAAGCATCAGCGGCATGCACTCAAGAAGGATTTTTACAATCTTGAATTTCCTTCAAAAATCCAAGAATCTTTGCCAGTATAGCTAGATGAAGGCTCGCGAATGCAGGTGATCGCAACAAGGCAAGTTTTAGAAGAGTTAATCAAAGTTAGAAGATCGACATGAGTGGAGTCATCGTCACATCAAGCGCTCACAAATGTTGAGTACCAAAAGATATGTCACATTCAATTGCATAAATGTGATGAGTTATACAGTCAATCAAGCTGAGGTGGCACCAAGTCATCATTACATCCAATCACATCACTTCATGAGGGGCCAGATTCGATTTACCTAACTCATCCATTGAAGGGGATAACTACTACAAGGGCACAACGTTCGATGTACCTACCACCATCACCTATTGGTTGAATTTTCTAAGGACATGTGTCCCATTAAATGTAATTGTATCATTGGTCAAGCATTAAATGCTTCGCAATAGGGTTTCTATCTTGTAATCTTGGCCATTGATCTCAAATCGATCTAAGCCAATGAAATGTAATGAGAGCACTATAAAAGGCAGCACTTCTTCATTTGTAAGGTGAATAGTCAGTAGCTCAAGAACAGAGAATATAGTGTAGAAGATAGCAATTAGAGTAGATTAGGAGAAGGCAAAGATTGTGACACAACATTGTTGCAAGAAGCATGTAAACTTCATTGAAAATATGGTGAATTTTATGTGTTGATTAAACAATTTGCATGGTCTCTATATTTCTCAATTTGATTTCATGTTATATAGATGAATGGAGGAACTTTGTATGATTAATGGTGAAATTCATATGTCCATACTACTAACACCTTGCCAGTGTTGCATAGTCAACTGGAAACATTCAGCTAAAGCTTACCTTCAACTATTGCTTCTTCGTCGATATGCGTCAACTTGATGGTGTCCATGCTGGCAGTGATGATTTGAAAATCATAAAGCTATCCTTAGAAGATCCCACTAGCCTTGTGGAGATGTTCACTGCACGTCGAAGCAAGACTTAGTTGAATTTCATCAAAGATCGTCCATCACTCTTACATTCCCAGAGTTAGAATTAGATCTCTCTCAATCCTTATCTTTTTCCCTTTTTTTACAAATCAAGTGAAATCCCATGTTCCAACGTCATTCAAGCATTCAGGCATTCAACGTAAGTCCCCCCACAGGTACAACAAATTACATCAATACCATTGAAGCTATCCAACAAGTCAAGCTTGACATAAAAGAACCTTGAAGTCCCCTCAAGTGATCCTTATGCGAATCTTCAGCATTTGAGAGTCTTTACTCAAGAGAGGATAGAGTATTCAATACTTTATTATGTGCTCGATCGTGCATCAACACACCATCAACAATATGTAATGTGTACAATCAACTATAGTAATCATAATAGTTTCCAAGATAGCCATTAAGTATATATAGTGCCTAGCAGTTGGTTAAGAGTATCAATAGTCGGCAACTAACAACAACCTCTCAAAAACAATGTCACTACATGACCAATTATTATGTAACAAAACATTAGTTATTATTTTTATTACAATTTTGTTGACAACATCAGCCCTCCCAAAACAGAAGTCGTCTTCCAAATGACGGAAAACAAAATTGGGCTAGACAACACAAAATTACTACAAAGGAAGGTGAGGGGACATCCCTAGATTGGTAGGAGACGCCGAAACTGATGCAGCCCCTAGGGTGGAAAGTCTCTCACGAAGCCACTGCACTTGCTCTGTATGGAGCCATAGATCTCGTTCTTCTACCACTTGGCATTCTTGTGACTTCACCATTTGCACAACTTCCTTCAAATCCTTCTTGTACCTCTCCACTTCTCAAACCATGACTTCTCGATGTGCTTCTAGTGCTGCCAATCTAACATCCTTCCTTGCCAAGATAGGCTGCTACTGCTGCGACTGCTCCTCCGTGAGTTGTGTTTGTTGACCAATCTATTCCTCCACGAGTGCCATCTGAGCCAATAACTCCCTCCTCATAGTCTCCCGAGAAGCCTCCTATGCAAGTGCCTATGTCTTCACTGCCTCAACTTCCTCCAAGGAAGTGTGTGCTCGCTTCATCTGGTAGGAGACATCCCAACAACAATTCTCCATGCCATGGAGTGCAAAGAGTACGCGGCCATTCTTACCCACTACAATGGGCCTTGTTGGGTGCCACACCTCCTGCATCTTGGAGGTCTCTATAGTAGGCCATCTGCGAGATGTGAAACAACTAGAGAACTCCCTGTCACACCCTTCTTGCATAAAGTGTAGAATCTTTTTTGCCTCATTGGCCACTAGAGGCACATGCTCAATGTCTAGATGTCGTGACATCTCTACCAGCTCGTGCGTCACTAAAGCAATATCCTTGAGTTGAGACATGTATCTTTGCACTATTCTCATAACATCATTGCATTGAGGTTTAGAAATCTGAATGTTTATGTCTTGGGTCTCATCCTCTCTGGAGCCCTCCAATTCCCTATTTAATGGTACCTGGGCCTTCGCCTTGACCGGCCAAAGAATTGTGGCAATCTCTGGTGTGGCATGGCCACTTGGCTCCTCTTCATGTACAGTCTCCATCGACTCAATGACATGGATTGTATGCCCCTCGACTCACTTCATGGTCCATTTCACCTTGGACTATCTACTTCCTTGCAACTAGCGGGACTTCGAGATCCTCCAAGAGTCTAGGCAATGCCAAGGGTTAAGCCACCAGTATATCCTCATGCTGGCTAAGCCAATCATCCACTTTTGCATCTGTTCCTTCCTTCTTTGAGGCATCCATGATGACTGGCACCTCCGAGATGGTGCCACTAGCATGTGTGGCGACGACGACGATAATGGCAGGTGCGATGGCAACACTGGCAAGTGCGGCACTGGAGGTGTTTTCCATCTTGCCACTGGTGTGGCCTACTATACTCCATGTGGTGTAGCAATCTAGAATGATGTACTCAACTAGAGTATGTGCACCGTGGGGGATTGTAATGGTGGGGCAAACTGTGATGACCCTTCTTGCCTAGCTTAGCAATTGATGAAAATAAAAGTTATGCAAGCCTATTCTATCCCCATAGGCTAAAGTATAGAATAAATAGTGGGATGAAGCAATGAATGAAGGAAATAAGGTGAAAATTGAATAAGTGGAGCAAAAAGCTGAAGTCATGCTTCATTTATATTTAATCGTTAAAGAGGGGGCCAACTTAATTCAGCATGGTGGTGAATTAAATAATGTTAGGCAATTATTATTAATGCCTAAGTCATATCATTAAAACAATTTAATGAAGCATCGAGAGCTTTTTCTTGGTTGAGGAATTATATAAAAGGAGTATCGTAGGGTTTGAAGGATTATTATTGATCATTACATGTTACTGATTTTCTCTCTGCAAATCAAACTTTGGGCATAGTATACCAGGATGAAACCCCTGGACAAGGAGTTCTTATGGACGGAAACCCAGAAGCTCATGGTGCTTTATTTCCACTCACACACACACCTCTAATCAGCTACGCAAGAGTCCAGCTGCTGTAGTACGGCAGAATTCTGGAGCTTAATTGAGTCGAACTATTAACAGCAGCCATTATTGTCTTGCTTTTTCCATATCGCTGCAATCAAATCCTTTGTTGTGGCGTCTTTGAAGGAACCAGGCTGAGTGTAGAAGAAGAAACATGGCCTACATATTGGGGGTTTCTTTTCTGCTTGATTCAATGGCATTGAACCTGCCCAAGTTATCAACTCGCAAGCCCCTCGCAAGGGTAGGGTCTATGATAAATGACTGGAAACTATCTTTGATTGTGATGAGGTGGCTACACTTACCTTTATCAAAGGCATTTTGAGTGAATCTAGCACGGATGAACTGGACCCCCATGGTCCAAATCTTCCATTCAAGAGGGTTTCATTGGCAAGTCAGCAGATATAATCCCAGACAAAATGCAGCACTCTTTTCCTTCAATGGTGTTCAAGAATGAAATGTGCTATCTAAGACTGAACAACAAGTGGAGGTACCTAAAGGGTCGACTTAGAATGTTTCCATGGAAAATGTGTGTCTGGCTGGAGAGGAAACCGTAACAGTTTGCTGCAAGCTGCAAGAGATCAAGGCTTGTTGCAGGAAATCGAGTAAAATAGTTTAAAATCTCATAGTGAACCATTACCACAGCATCCTTGAAGTTTCAAGTGCATTTACAATGCCTTTGTTTGCTTCTGGTAAATTGATGCCTGCAAAAAGATAATTTGGAGGTCTTTTCACTATGTAAAACTTCTAGCACTTGGTGCAGCCTGCTTTCATATCGAATTGGGTTGGGGTCAACACAAGGTGGAGGAAGTTGCTTTGCATGAAATGGATGGTTGGGATGTTGCAGGTGATGGGGTTTCATGGGGTTGCATGGTGGGGTATTGTTGTGCATTGCACACGGTCCCTGTCGCTGACAAGGTCCCCTTCCTTTTTTGGGCCTTTTCGTCTTCGCCCTGTTGAGTTCCGCGCAGAGTGTCTTGCGTCCTTTCGAGAGCCTGCGATCAATCCGTCAGATGATGGTGTAAATGGAGGAGCCTGTGAATCCATGAGGTCAGTTGAGCCCTCGGGCATGCAAATTCCAAGAGATGATCTAAATTTGTAAAATCGCCTTAAATGGGCATGGGATGATAGAGACTAGCGAAATCCACCAAGTAAAGGATAAAGCGTCTGAAAGTCGCATGGGGACCCAGAGACACTGATTTTCGCATAAGAATATGAGGGAGATTACATGATGTTTTAAAAGGTTTGCAGGATTTGTATGAATGCCGATTTTCGCCAGTGATGACAAAAGAAGCAAAGTTGGCAAAATGCCCCGAAAGGCCGAAATTCGGACCTTTAAGCAAAAATGTTTCAGAAGCAAAGTTGGCAAAAATGCCCCAAAAGGACGAAATTCGGACCTTTAAGCAAAAATGTTGTGATGTCCCCTTCTAGCTAGTGACATCATGCTAGCCAATGATTAGCCTATAATTGGACCCTCGTAGGCTAATGTGGATGGTTAGAGGGTCTTCTGAGGATTGATTCTTCTCCAACATTCAGGGAATTGGCCTTTGTTCGATATCATTTGGACTCCATTTGCCATACTTACTATGTATAGTAAGTCAGGGGTAATAGAGATGGACCCTTTCTATTTTTAGAAAGTGTGTTTGGTCACATGGGGAATTATGAGGAGAGATTCCTATTTCAGACGGCATAGCAATCTGACAAGTATTTCAAGAGATATTAAAGTTTAAGTGACTTAAGTGATTTATTTAAATATTTTAATGTTATTATAAAGTTATAAAGTAACTTATAATAATAAAGTCACTTTAATATTATAAGGTACAAATATAAGAAAATCTTTTATCCCACATTGGGAAGAAAAGTAAGTGAGCTCCTACAAGGAAAGAATAAATTAACATGAGAGGTTCCTTCTTATCATGGGATTATTGTCAATTGCATTTTATATGAAATTGGGAGAAGAAGCCAAGGGTTTCTGATTTCAGTTAGCCATTGGAGAACGTCAATTCTTCAGTGTTGCAACCATTTGAGGTGGTGAAATATCCACTGAATTTGGGATTACAGGAGAGCTTCACTCTGGAGTTCTATTTGTGCTTAAAGTAAAGGAATAACAGAAAGGGTTTGAAGAATATTGAGGACTATCAAGTGCAGGCCTGAAGATTCATTGGCAGCCATTAGTAATCGTTCTTTTAAAAGTTTGTTCTTGCTGCTACAGTATGCATGAACAGTGCGCATGAACAGTACCCGTGAATAGTGCACATGAACAGTACCTATGAACAGTGCGCATGAACAGTGCACATGAACAGAGCCACGCTATAGTATTTGTGCTTGATTCCGATTGCAACTTTCATCTCCATCATCGAGCATCACTATTATCAGGTTCCTCTTGCAACTATTAGTAGCTAGTATTGAAATCTTAGGCATATAATTTTGCTGTTGTAAGTGATAACTTAGAATCAGATTTGGCATTGCTGTAGTCTTTTTGTAAGCCAATTAGTCTTGGCAAATCCATAGCAGCATTGTACTTAGGAATGAATTCAATAAAGAAGATATATGCTGCATACCATTTGTTTGACGAAATGTCGTTTTAATAGCATATATGATCAGCATAATAGTTGCATGCCAGTTGTTTGTCAAAATGTCAGTTGGCTGTAGGTATGCATTCCATATCTAGTTTTCATGTATATGTATTGAAAATACCAAAAAGAACTGCACTCGCATACTAGTTCATTGTAAGAGGTATTGTCAACATCATTGGTGAACTTCCTAAATTTCTTGGCAGCTTTCAAAGTGTATCAAACAATCTGAAATACAAAAATCAGAATAGAGAAAGACAGCATACAAAGTGTTTGACAATATTCCTTGAGCCAAAATCAGTCAATTTGGGCAAGGGATATTACAGTGGTATCAGAGCTAATTTCCTGCCATCCTGAGGGTTACGAAATTTACATGCAGCAGAAAAAAGTTGGTTCTCACAGGTATTACACACGCAGAAGGGCACTGTTGGAAGGAGAACAGGTAGACAGGCTACCAGACGCCATGGGTGAGAGGTAGACAAATAGCCCACCCAGAGACCATAGGAATAATGATGATCAAGAGACTAGAGAATTTTTCAGAGTTATGACTACTGGGCACCAGCAGATGGCTCAGACGTTACAAGCACTCACCACCATGATTGAGCGCATGAACCCACAAGACAGACAGAATCAGGAGCAAGGGGATAACAGGAGTGCAGTGGAGTCACCTAGAGCTCATAGGACTCATTCCAGGACAGCAGACAGGCCTACACGTCCTACCTTCATTAGAGATGAGCCCGACGTAGCACCTACAGAAGAACCAGGAGAGGAGACGTTCGCAGATATCCTCATGGCTGCGAATGACGAATGGGATTTGTTAACTCCACAAGTGCGAGAGAGGATGACATTCGAGAGGTTTGTTAATCAGAGGAGAGAGCATTATAGGTCACTCAGACAGGATAGGAGGCCTAGAGATCCAAATAGTGAGCTGAATAGGGTTACAGGCAAGCTTACTATGCCTACATTTGATGGGAGTGGTAAGATGACAGCTCAAGCTTGGATTCATAAGCTTGACACATTTTTGGCACTGAGGCCAATGACAGAGATTGAAGCTATCAAATACGCCACTTTGCATTTGGAGGGAGTAGCACATGATTGGTGGTACCATGGTATGGTAACACTTCAGCATAATCAGGTGACAGAGTACCAGGACTTCGTGGATAGGTTGGTTGAAAGATTTGACAAGAAAGATCCAGAGGTTTACTTCCGGGATTTAGCACAGCAAAAACAAATAGGCAACTTGGAGTATTTCATTGGTGAATTTCAGCGGTTGGCAGTCATGGTGCCAAACATTTCAGAGCGTAGATTGATAGTTTTTTTCATTGAGGGCCTATCCGAACCACTGAGAGGTTGGATAAAGGCATTTGATACTATTTCTTTACAGGAAGCTATGAAAAAGGCAAGAAGTATGGAACATGCAGTCCCAACAAACAAATTTCAGTCCAAAGGAGCATCTTTGAGTAAGGATAACAAACCATTTTATAAAAAACCAGAGAGGACTGATTTTAAAAATGATTCTAAAGATAAAACTCCAGCACCTTTTGACAGGGAAACATTAAATGATTTGAGGAAGAAAAAATTATGTTTCTACTGTAAGGGACCCTATGATGCAAACCATGATTGTCCTCTTAGACCAACGGGCAAAGCTAACAGAGTAATGTGGGCATACTATGAGGAATCAGAATCAGATAATTCAGACCAGCAGTCTGATATAGAGGAAATAGATGGTGAAAAAGAGGAAGACAAGGCTGAAAAATTGTCTAAAATGGAGTCCAAGGATGGGGAAGGAGATGGGCAACTTAGGGAAGCTCGTCTCACTAGTATTAGGCAGGAAGGGTCATTCCGGATGACAGGAGTGCTTGCTGGACAGCAAGTTATAACTTTGGTTGATACAGGTGCCACTCATAATTTCATTGATGCTAGGATGGTGGAGAAGCGTGGCATACAAACAGAGGAGTTTGGGGGAATTAGAGTGAGGGTAGCTGATGGCTATGTCCTCAAATATAATCGTAAGATCACTGGACTTCCATTGAAAGTTAATAATTATGACTTTAAGGCAGATTTCTATGTTGTGCCTATGGGAGATACAGATATAGTCCTTGGGATGAGTTGGTTGCATGATATTGGGGAGTTCACTCTTAACCTCAAGGAGATGGAGATGAGGTTTAAAGTGAATGGGAAGACACATATTCTTAAGGCAATTAGGGACAGTGATCTCAGGATGGTTTCTTTCCGGAGGATGGCTAGATTGATTCGACATGATCAGGTAGAGTGGGCAGCAAAGTGCATGTTGATGCCATCACGGGAGGGACAGCAGAAGACTGAATATCCTCCTGATATTCAGGAGCTTAGAGTTAAACACTCTAAGGCGTTCAGTGACATTCCACCAGGTAGACCACCAGACAGGGGTATTGAGCACATCATTGAGTTAGAAGAGGGGGCTAAGCCCATCATGATTACACCTTACAAGCATCCGAAGAGGTTGAAGGATGAAATTGAGAAAACCATAAAGGAGTTACTTGCTATGGGCCACATTAGACCAAGTAAGTCTCCTTTCGCTTCTTCAGTGGTCTTAGTGAAGAAGAAGGATGGGACATTGAGGATGTGCATTGATTACAGGGTGCTTAATAGGAAGACAATTAAAAACAGGTACCCCATTCCTAGGATTGATGAGTTGATAGATGAGCTTCATGGAGCTTGCTTCTTCTCAAAGATAGATTTGAGATCAGGTTATCACCAGATCAGAGTTAGAGAGCAGGACATTGAGAAGACAGCCTTTAGATGTCATTGTGGCCATTTTGAGTTTGTAGTTATGCCATTTGGGCTAACTAACGCACCTGCTACCTTTCAGGCAACAATGAATCGGGTTTTCCATCCTCAGTTGAGGAAATTTGTACTTGTCTTCTTCGATGATATCTTGGTGTACAGTAGATCTTGGGAGGAGCACTTGGTTCACCTTGACACGGTGTTGGATATATTGGGCAGAGAGTCCTTGTATGCAAAGGAGTTGAAGTGTGATTTGGGCATGACAGAGTTGTTGTACTTGGGTCACATCATCAGTGCAGAGGGCGTACACATGGATCCTGAAAAGATTCGTGCCATTGTGGAGTGGCCTTCACCGGTGAACCTTACACAGTTGAGGGGCTTTCTGGGATTATGTGGTTTCTACAGGAGGTTTGTGGATGGATATTCTAGGCATGCAGCACCCTTGACAGATTTGATGAGAAAGGGAGCTTTCTTGTGGACTCCTAAGGCACAGGAGTGTTTTGAGAAATTTAAAGAGTTGATGACTTCTTGTCCAGTGTTAGCATTACTAGATTTCAGCAAACCTTTTGAGCTACACTGTGATGCTTCCAAAGAGGGCATTGGAGCGGTGCTTATGCAGGAGAAGCACCCTATTGCTTATGAGAGCAGGAAATTGACAGGGCCAGAGCGGAGCTTCAACATATATGATAAGGAGATGTTAGCCATTATGCATGCTTTGGCTAAATTCAGGCAATATTTGGTAGGTAGCAAATTTTGTATCAAAACCGACCATAATAGCCTAAAACACTTTTTGGGGCAGCGAGATCTCAATGATAGGCAGCAGAAGTGGGTGAGCAAGTTACAATCCTATGACTTTGACATTACATATTTTAAGGGGACACAGAATGTAGTTGCTGATGCCTTATCACGTAGGCCCCATTTGAGCTTATTGACAGACATATCAGAGGATTGGAGACACTTGATCCTTGCAGAGTATGCAAAGGATACTTGGGCAGCTGGATTCATAGATGGGACTATTCAGGACAGCAGATACACCCTTGTGAATGACCTCATCATTTACAAAGGGCGAATATTTTTGGTTCCAGGATCAGCAGTGAGGAGGATGGTTCTAAAATCTTTTGATGATTCACCTATGGCAGGACATCCTGGTTTCTACAAGACATACCGGCAGATTAGAGAGCACTTCACATGGAAAGGGCTCAAAGCAGAGGTACTTTAGTATGTTAGGGAGTGTCCCACCTGTCAGCAGAATAAGCAAGAACACTCCTATCCAGCTGGTTTACTTCAGCCACTTCCGATTCTTGATAGGATGTGCGAGTGTTTGTTTATGGACTTCATCACAGGACTGCCTAGACCCCAAGGCAGGGACTGCATATATGTGGTTGTGGATCGCCTTACGAAGTTTGCACACTTCTTTCCAATCACCGCTACGTACATTGCTACATAGGTGGCAAAGTTGTTCTTCAAGGAGATATTCAGATTACATGGCTTACCTCGGAGCATTGTGAGTGACAAGGACAGCAGGTTTATGAGTCACTTTTGACAGGAGCTATTCAGGTTGTGTGCGACAGAGCTCACTCCGAGTACTAGCTACCACCCTCAAACAGATGGTCAGACGGAGATAGTGAACAAATGGGTGGAGGGATATCTCAGAAATTATATAGCAGGGCAACAGAAGGCATGGGTAAAGTGGATTTATCTCTGTGAGTATTGCTACAATACCACTTATCACATGTCTATTCAGATGTCACCCTTTATGGCCCTGTATGAGTATGAGGCACCCAATTTTATGGATCTGCTTTTGAGTGACAGTAGAGTTGTAATGTCCCCTTATGGGTTTAGGGATGCTTTAGCCATAATTAATCAATTTCAAGATACTTATGACTCAGATTGAATATATTAGGAGACAACTCCACCTTAGCATGCATCAAATCAATGATATTTCGCAAATCAATCAATTAAATATTCATAAATAAATTATTCGTCCATCAAACATCCCTAGTTCTTAATGTAACTATCAAACCAATTGTAATGTCCCCTATTAGGAACATCTCCTTCCCCACTTCTTAAATACTGATAGTAATAACATGTTTTAGACTATACGTATACTAATTTCTTATGTATTGTGAATATATATATGAAATTAAGTATGACTGTCATACATATTGCAGTCCATATTAATATTACTATTTATTCTGCATAAGAACATTATCGGGCTTCATATATTAAGCATACTTATTAAACACATCCCCATGCATACCACCAAGAACAAGGATGTTACTGCCTGTAACTTAATAACAGTTCTGATCTGATTTGATCCATGGTGATCTTACTAGATGCTTTTGATTCCTTTCCTTTATATCTCTCAATGTGAGGGAGAGGTCACACCTCTTCATCACGTATACCCTTTGGCAAGAGATACACCCTTTGAAAGAGTGCAACTCTTCATTGTTTCTGCCCTTTGAAAGGGACACAACCTCGCATAATCAGATCTACACTTATCATTTAAATCAGATCTGCACTTCTCATTTCCAAATTATTCCCCCCTCTCAAATGAGGTTCTCTTCTCCCTTTTATATCTCATTGTTGAGGGAGTCACAACCTTTCCTTTCATTTCTTTTGACTTTTCATTAACTTAATTAAGTTTTAATTAATCATATTTAATTATTTTACTTTATGTTTTAATTTAATTTTAAATATTTTAATTTTATTATTATCATTTATTATTGAATTTTATTTCAAAGTGGGGACATTACAGTCCGCCCTTCCCGAATTTGCTTGTCCTCAAGCAAATGTTTATTTTAATTTCCTCAACTAAGTCATCTACCAACATGAGTTAAACAACACAAAGCATATACATGGGAAACACGAAGCATACATGTGGAAGGCACAGAGCATACACATGGAAAACACGAAGCATACATATATGCAAACACGGAGTATACATGTGAATACACACATTGTGAAATTTCTTTCTTGTTATGAATAGAAACACAAATCAACACCAGCTTGATGCAAAAACATAAACACTCAATCTAGTTTGTGATCTCGGGTAGAGTATTTAAGAATTTCAAATGGAGTAAATATAATGAGTTTGATTAGCCATATCGAAAAAGAGGATAGATAGCACAATGTTTGGATACTTGTCTCAAGTATTACTTAAATGGACTATTCTTAACTCCCTATTTGCCATTAATGAAAGAGAAAAGATTTAGACACAACGAGACGCCCGTAGCGCTTATCAGGCCCAAGAGCAGTACACTCCCCCTTGGCCCAACTGATGGCAGACTTTCAGTCATCCACAACGGGTTGCCTACCTGACAGAGGCCTAGTTTCTGCTGACCTCATTGCTGTATCTCTCTCCCACACTAGAGGTGAATGTGAAGTATACATCTATTATTAGTCAATTTCTTTAAGATTATACTATTATCAATGAGATAATTCCATACTCATTCCCTAGTGAGACCAAAGAGAAGTAGGTGCAATAGGATGCCCGTAGCGCTTATCAGGCCCAAGAGCGGTACACTCCCCCTTGGCCCAACTTGTGGCAGATCTTCAGTCATCCACAGTGGGTTGCCTACCTGACAGAGGCCTAGTTCCTGCTATCCCATGGCCCTATTCCCTTGTATCTTATTGGGTTTGGGTATACAATTTATCCATTCATCATTACTTAGTAATTAATCCATGGTTTCTTTATGGGACTAATCCTTGTGATCTTAAAATCACATTAATAATGCAATTCAATACTGACTTGTAATTTCAATAAATATTTGTGTATGCATTAGCCTTCTCCGTATTCACTTCCCTAGTGAGATCAAAAGGATTTAGACGCAATGAGATGCCCGTAGCGCTTATCAGGCCCAAGAGTGGTTTACTCCCCCTTGGCTTCACTAATGGCAGACCTACAGTCGCCATAGCGGTTGATGTACCCAATAGAGGCCAAACATCTGCTGATCTCATTGCTCTACCCCATTTCCTCACTAATGGTCCATATGGAATTTATAATTAATTTATTCGCAATTTAAGTGCAAGCTTATTTGTTTTTTGTTTTTTTTTTCATTATTTTATATATATATATATATAAAGTATTTTAAATGCCACAAGGATATTCCTAGTTATCCACTATTCTAATTTGAATTACTCTAGAGTCATACCCATTCAATATCTATTTGGCTGATAATAATATATTTTAAATTCATCTTACGAGATGGAACCCTCGTGGCTTATCGATCATGGTATTTGCCTTTGTTTATTGACTAGAATAATTCGTTGATTCAATCTTACCCTACAGGATGGCAAGATCATAGCTCTGATACCATTTGTAATGTCCCCTTATGGGTTTCGGGATGCTTTAGCCATAATTAATCAATTTCAAGATACTTATGACTTAGACTGAATATATTAGGAGACAACTCCACCTTAGCATGCATCAAATCAATGATATTTCGCAAATCAATCAATTAAATATTCATAAATAAATTATTCGTCCATCAAACATCCCTAGTTCTTAATGTAACTATCAAACCAATTGTAATGTCCCCTATTAGGAACATCTCCTTCCCCACTTCTTAAATACTGATAGTAATAACATGTTTTAGACTATACGTATACTAATTTCTTATGTATTGTGAATATATATATGAAATTAAGTATGACTGTCATACATATTGCAGTCCATATTAATATTACTATTTATTCTGCATAAGAACATTATCGAGCTTCATATATTAAGCATACTTATTAAACACATCCCCATGCATACCACCAAGAACAAGGATGTTACTGCCTGTAACTTAATAACAGTTCTGATCTGATTTGATCCATGGTGATCTTACTAGATGCTTTTGATTCCTTTCCTTTATATCTCTCAATGTGAGGGAGAGGTCACACCTCTTCATCATGTATACCCTTTGGCAAGAGATACACCCTTTGAAAGAGTGCAACTCTTCATTGTTTCTGCCCTTTGAAAGGGACACAACCTCGCATAATCAGATCTACACTTATCATTTAAATCAGATCTGCACTTCTCATTTCCAAATTATTACCCCCTCTCAAATGAGGTTCTCTTCTCCCTTTTATATCTCATTGTTGAGGGATTCACAACCTTTCCTTTCATTTCTTTTGACTTTTCATTAACTTAATTAATTTTTAATTAATCATATTTAATTATTTTACTTTATGTAGTCTTAGAATCAGATTTGGCATTGCTGTAGTCTTTTTGTAAGCCAATTAGTCTTGGCAAATCCATAGCAGCATTGTACTTGGGAATGAATTCAATAAAGAAGATATATGTTGCATACCATTTGTTTGACGAAATGTCCTTTTAATAGCATATATGATCAGCATAATAGTTGCATGCCAGTTGTTTGTCGAAATGTCCGTTGGTTGTAGGTATGCATTCCATATCTAGTTTTCATGTATATGTATTGAAAATACCAAAAAGAACTGCACTCGCATACTAGTTCATTGTAAGAGGTATTGTCAACATCATTGGTGAACTTCCTAAATTTCTTGGCAACTTTCAAAGTGTATCAAACAATCTGAAATACAAAAATCAGAATAGAGAAAGACAGCATACAAAGTGTTTGACAATATTCCTTGAGCCAAAATCAGTCAGTTTGGGCAAGGGATATTACAAATGTTTAAAAAGCAAAGTTGGCAAAATGACCAAAAGGTCCGAAATTTGCAAAATGACCAAAAGGTCCGAAATTTGCAAAATGACCAAAAGGTCCAAAATTGGAAAAAGGCCAAAAAGGGCCGAAGTTTGTAAAGACACTTAGATTGCGAAATTTTCAAAACACCTGAAATCGCCGAAGTTGACAAAAGGTGTAAAAATTCCAAACTTTGCAAAAATCCCAAAAATGCCGGAAATCGCGTAAAGAGGTAAAATGTGCAAAAAATGAAAAGTTGAGAAAGTGTCTCCAATCACCGAAATTCGCATTATTGGGGTAAGTTGAAAGTTTTTTTTCAGTTTGCAAACTCCTTGGAAAGCCCGAAGTTCACGATTTGGAGGTAAAATGTGATTAAAGTTTGAAAAGCACTTTAGGATGCCGAAGTTGGCAAAGTGGGTCGAAATGTCGAAAAATGGTGAATAGTGTGTGAAAGTTTTTTAAGTTTTCAAAAGGCACCTAAACCCCGAAAATCGTACGATAAGGGATAAATACCAAAAGTTGAAAGATTTAAAATTTGCAAAGGGCTCGAAAACCCCGAAGTTTGCCAGCGAAGGGTAAATGGCGAAGTTTTAAAGTTTGCAAGTAACTTAGAAATGCTGAAATTCACCATCCAAGAAAATTGCGATTTTTCATTAACTTGCGAAATCAACCAAAATGTCGAAATCGTGTGGTAAGAGAAATCGCGTGAAAAGTATAACCTTGCAAGGCAGCTTCACCTGCCGAAAATCGCGATTTAGGAGGAACACGTGAAAGGTAAAGTTTGAAGATAGAGGAAAACCCCCCCCATTTGCCAAGGTTCGCGTTATGAAGCATATTGCACAGTAAGTGTTTCCCACGGACTCCATTCTCCTTCGATGAAACTTCGCGTAGGGTTGAAACCACGATTTCTAGAGGGCTACAAACTTGAAAAGACGTCTCATTTTTCAAAATTCGCCATTTAAAAGGTATTACCGCAATTCTTCTTTAAAGTATTGAAGTCAAGAGGTTTTCATACCTTGTAGGGAGCAATAAAACGCCGAAGTTCGCCGCAATTTCTAAAAAACTCTCCAAACCCCTTTTCGAGCGCCTTGGACTCGTAACAATCGCGGAGAAGTGTGGAAGGTTAAGTAATTAGCTAAAAAATCGCTGAAGTAAATCACCAAAATCACCTAGGTAATAAAATTGCTAAGTCTGAGTATAAAACTGCAAGTTCTTTTCAAACCCTAGGCGTGAAAATTCTGAATAGGAAGTCAACCGTTAAAATTCAAAATTGCAGAATTCCCCCATTCAAATAGGCCAGTCATGCGAATTCACGCCATTCATTTTCGCCAGGTAAGTGTGCTTCACCTCTCTCGATCGTTTGAAATATTTGGAAAATCATATAGATGCATGTAAAAAATTGGTTAAACTGATTAAATCCGAAATCGCATCTTTTCCCATTTATAAGGCGTCATGCAAGGCAATTGAAAACAGAGTTTAGGCATTAACCAGAAAACGCATTTTCAGACTCAGGAAAATTTCTCAAGCTTTGTCCATTTTGAAATTAATGCCCAAGTATAAGTCCGCAATCGAAAAGATTCATAAATACTTATGTGTAAATCAATAAAGCTTTTAGCTAACACTATCATGTTGTTCTTTCAGTTCGATTTTTTAATTGATCCTGGTATGCTGGCATATCTTTTATCTAACCCACTTTACTTCCTCTATATCGCCTCGTAATCCGCATCCAATTGTGCAGGATAAATGCCTAAATTGGCGATAGAATCATCAAAGATGCCTGCTACAACCAAGACATCGCAAGCATCCAAGTCAGATATCCCTCGCAGAGTCAAAAGGATGAAGTATCAGTATCAAAGAGGGGGACTAAGGGAATCAAAAGTTCAGAGTGTCTGGAACAATGTCAGTGATACTGACCTGGGCCATATTGATATCCAAGATTTCAGAAACCGATTCTTCTCCCCTAATGCCTACGGCAGGCCTAGGTAGATGATGGAAAGTAGCATCGCCAAAGCAGCAAGATTTCCCCCGGTAGTGCAAAACTATGAGTTAGTAGTAGAGGCTGCCCAGTGTTACCAACCAGGTTCTAGATTGGTGCTCCTCGAGGACATGGTCCTCGTTAACTTCACCAATGAGGCCATTGGCGACGCATTTGACATTCCCTTCCCAAACAACCTTATAGCAACAACTATGGACGAAGCACAGGGGGTGTATGATATGAATCCCGCCAGGTGCAGAACACTAATGAATGAAGAGTGGTACAAGGAGAGAAGACCTCCAAGCGTCAGGATTGGGAAAAAGACCCCCAGAAGCGACTTTCACAACGAGCATGGGGACATGGTCACATTGCTCAGCAGGATTATAGGACTTCCCCAATCCAATTACTTTGAAGAATGGATGTTTTACTTCACAGAGAAGGTTTTTGCTAGGAAATCCAAGTTTGACTGGACCCAGATCATAAGCGACAACATCCACACTCAACTGATCGAATTGGAGACAAAGAAGTACTTCCCTATGACCTCCTATTTGGTCTACATGTTCGCCAAAAACCAGCCATTGCCAGGTTTGATCATGAAGGGTGAAATTGGGAATGGACCTGATCAGGTAAAAGTATATGATTGTTACCCACAGCTACACTATCAGGATATAGCTCAAAGAGAAAAGAACAGCCCGGCCTATGTCGTTGGTCAATATGAGCGCGTCAATGACGCCTTCACAATGCGCCTGGTCAAGCTAATGCAGGGAGGATTACACATAAGGCTCTCAGAGCAAGCTACTATCCTGGTACGGAGATATGCTACTCGGTTCGTCTAGTTTCCAAGGTTCTCCTACATCCAGATAACTAGCTTTGATGGTGCCCCTCTCTGACTTCTATGGTACCCAACCGACAAGATAGTTCTTATGGAAGTCGCAAGGCAGTCACGTCCAACAGGCAGCTTACTCAGGGACAGGAAGCAGGCTGGATTCGCATTCCCCATGATTATAGGCAACCAAGATGTCCATCTAAAGACCCCATCCCAGGCAGAGGAATCCTTTGCAGAGCTGGCCTCCTATGGCCTACAGGAGCATTTTCCAAGGAAATGCTTCGATCACGACAATCTGGCAAAGAGAGCCTATGGCAGACGATACAGATCAAAAGAATTAGTTGAAGATTATTGGAAAAACTGCTCTGATGACAATGAGGTCCGAACGCGCGAATATTCGAGGCTGAGTGTGCAGCAAATGCGACTCTATGAATATCGCCGGGTCCCAAATCAACTAACAAATTCAGGAAATTGCTTGCAAATCCGGGAATTTGAGGCGGTAAGACATCTTTCGCCAGGCATCGATTGGTCGCAAGATCCAATCACTGATTTTGAGGCGGTTATGGCAGCCCCAGGAAGATATACTGACTAGTGGTTGCACCAGCAAATTTGGGACTGATTATGCACCTGCACCCGACATACTGGATGTCGAGCTAAGAGCCATTGGATTAGCCGAACCGGAGAACCAAATAGACGAAGGAGAGATTCCATCCACTCAGGGGGATCGAAGTACATGAACCCACCAAACAGAGCCGCCATGAATTGCTGCTCCATAATACTACCAAAGATGACTCCACTGTTGAAGGAGAGCAAAAGACAAATGATACCCGCGGGCCCGAAAAGACTGAAGAACAACCATCACACGAAGGCCCCAGACAATTGTTCAGTGAAGTGGGAGAAAACTCGGCTACAAGCAAGGAACTTGACACCTCCTCTACTCCTCCTATGACGAAACAACTGCAAATTTGTGATGAGACGGCTGAGAACATCAAAGAACAAAGTGCAGATTTACCATAGCATCAGCCCAGACTGTACCTCAAGAATGGTTAATTGCCCGAGCTCAGTGCAAGGCTGCCATCAAGCCACCCATCGATATGGAGGACATCTTCTCACGCATAGACCAAGTTAAAGCCAAGGGGAAGAAAAAGCCCAAGGCATATTCCAGAATAACCAAGGATGAACAAAGGAACCGTACTCTTCACATTGCCACCTCGCCTTTAGACAAGCCAGCAGATCAGATTACACTGGCAGATTATAGCATCACGACTGTCCCCATTGGACGAGCCACTAAGGAACAGGAAAAGGAGGAATTTAGGGATTCAGTACAAAACATACTTAGGCAACTTGAAGAAATAACAGCTGAAAAGAACATGTATCAAGCTCGTGCTGAGCAAGCCGAGGGGTACATTGATCAATTCCTGAGACCTTTACACAATGCTTTTGAATCCCACATTCCCCCGACAGCATTGGCACAAAGAACCACGACGGAATTTGAAGGAGTGCGGGATACTACGAGGGCCGTCAGGGAATGGATACAAGGCATCAAAGGGAGGGGAGAACGAATCCTTGAAGAAGTAAAAGAAATGGCCCACCATCGAGAGACCACCCTGGTCAGGCTATTAGAGATAAAAAGGGAATCCCTCAAAATGCATGAAGTGGCTGCCACAACTCTTCCCCTCGTAAGAGGTCTCTTTTGGACCCAGGCACAAATCCCCACACTCTGACATCCTGCACCCCCATGATATCAGCGTTTTCAAAAAGTGGTACTGGACTATCACCATGAAGAATGACACGAGAGAAATCATTGATAAAGAACACGATGCATGCGAGGCAAAACTGAAAGGCATGCAAGAACTCCGCAAGACGATCCTCCAATCAATGGCCTCGAGATGGCAAAATGACCTGTCCGATGAAGTGATACAACCGGACTGGGAGGAAAGACTGGGGACGGATAGGATCACCTATTCCGCTAGGGACCTGAGTTTTGCTGGTCAATTCCATTCAGACATGTTGTGCTTTGAGCATAATCGTTCCAGCTGGAAAGATGGTTTGAAGCACGTAGACCAATACCTTGAAGGCATGCAATATAAAATTCGTCATCCTCCTATGCCTCCATTCAGTTTGCTATTCTAATTGTGCCTCAGGTTCCAGGAATATGCTCGTGAGGAACGTGCAGCAAGTCGGGACCTTTGGCAAGAATATTTGCATGGTGAGGATGAATTTCTGGAAAAGGGATGTGAAGCTGGAAAAGAGAAAGTGCTTTCCTAAAGTGTTTTTTTCTTTTAAATTTTCTTAAAGTACGCTTTTTGGCCACAGGGTCATATTTGACTTCCAAGTCAACTTAATATAAACTTTATGTGTGTGCACTTTTTTGGATTATTTTGGATAAGTTTTAATTACCTTTCTGGATTATTTTGGATAAGTTTTAATTACCTTTCTGGATTATTTTGGATAAGTTTTAATTACCTTTCTGGGTAGTTATTGCTCCCTTTGGGGTAGTTGCTGATATTTACCCTTCATTTATCGGCATGGGTACTCTTTTGTAAAGGATGAATCTGGGCCGCTTGTTTAGATTAGATCTTGGTCATTCATCCATTTTTGAAGCCTATTTAAGGGGACTGGTTTCCCTCATTTTGTAAGAAGTTCATGGATTGTTGCTGAAGCTCTAGCGAAATTTACAAGATTTAATGCAAAGTTAAGACTGTTTCAAGTTTCCCTATGAGTACATGGTCTCCTTCTTCATTAATTTAGAATTTTCAGTTATGTTTCTTTCATTTCTCTATAGCATTTTCTAGATAAACATCTAATAGAATCCTCGTTGTTCATACCATTAGGGAATGGCTGATTGTCTTTCCTTCTGCATGGTTAATCTGAACCTTTCATATGCTCAGTTCGGTTATTGAATGCTCACTGAATGAATGTTAAAGTTCTGATGTTGTATTTGATAGCATGAAAACTCAATTTTCCCTTGAAGATCGCACTAGATTGATGCAAGTATTGTGCTTAAATGGCTGGTAATGCTTAGTCTAGTTATTTGGAGGTGTCTGTCTGTTTTCTGAATATACTATCCTAGTCAAATAACTTAGATTTTCTGTACCTCTCTTTCCCTATCCTTCTTTTTCCTTTTTTTATCAAGAAGAATCCACGGTCCTGCTGAAACAGTATCACGCAACTGAAATCAATCGATAAATGAGACTATTAAAGTTTTAGGGAACTCATCCAGCAATTGCCTATTTTACCGTAAGTCCCCTTGTGTTTCCAGTAAGAACACATCAAACCACTGAGTAATCCCACAGTCAAGACCTGACAATCGAAACCTTGAGGCCGTCCCCTTTGATCAAACGAAAAACAGCATTAGGGATTTCTTTATCTCAAGAGAGGATAGGATACTCAACAAGTACATTCTATTCTGCGTTGGCCGGATGAAGTCGCAAGTTCAGCAATTTTAGACACGTCAACAGGTATCCACAAATAATTGTAATAGATGACAGCTTTTACTTTTTGTTTTTCTGGTCTTGAATATTGTCTTTAAACTTATTCTTTTTTATATATCTTGTACAAGGTTTCAATTAGGTTTATATTGTATGAACGCATCTTGGAGCATGTGTTATTTCTAAAGATAATGAACTTGTAACTATGAATATATAATCGACTAATACATTTTCATAGGAGAAGACCCCAATAGAACCCTCACTATTTAATCAAAGAGAAAGAAACATTAAAAGAACTTTATGACATATGTTAAACCCTTATGTCTAAACATCATTTCTGATAATTAAATTTAAAGAGCTCACTGCAACAAGTTTATCAATATGATTCATGGGCTCTTGTAGAAGATGGCAGAAGAGATTACTGGACGATCCATAACATATATATGTCAAATGTTGTTCACTTACAAGTTAATTTCACACAAGTGTAAATTAATGCCATTCAAGCTTTATTTGGTTTCATAATTGGGCATAGAGTCAAGTACAAGAATGAGCAATCCTTGGTATCATCAAATGTGTATGTCTTCCACATAATGATAAACGCTTCATTATTTTTTTGGCAATGACTGCTTGCCTGCATAACAGCCATAATTCAATTGTAGGCCTACATATAAGAAATTCTATTCATGATTTGTAATATTACAAGGCATAAACTATAAAGTCAAAAAAAATTAGCTTAAACAAAGTACGTTATATGTTGTTCTTCAAAGAAAGAAGCAATTCCATACAAAAGAGGTTCCTTCAATATGTGTGATGAAATGAATGAATACTCATACAAAAATCGTAACTTATGCTATTTCAAACCTGAAACTAAAAGTCTACTCAAAATTAAGCAATCTAACAATAAGGATGAAGTAATATAAGATAATCTAGCCAAACTGATAATTGATACAAAGTTTAACAAATATACACATATTACTTGTCAGCCTCCAAAGAATGAGCAATCCCAAACAAAAACTGGCACAACAATTTGTTTTAATTATTCTCCACGCATTCCTCTAAACAAACCTCTTCCCCTGCTTTTATGGACTGCCCAGCATTAATGAGAACCTCTAACATTCGATCCTTCTTACGCCATCGAAATGAACATTTTGGTTGAAATGAATGGTTAATCATATCTGCAATATAACCAACAAAAAACATACATAACTGCCATAAACAATCTAACTTGTCTGGAGAATTCCTAATACAAATAAATTTAATCCTACATGATTAAACAAGTAATTTCAGAAATGAAGAACCAAGATAAGTTACTGCATTGTTGGCTGGAAAAGCCATATTCAATCATCAATTTAATATGCACCACAAAGATGGGCTGATTTCTTGTGATAGGTAATCGCCAGGAAAAATTCCCAGGTTCAATATATAAGCTTGGATCCCTAAAGTGTTTGCTTATGGTTATTCAAAGCCCCACACCCCACTTGGCTAAATTATTATATTGAAAAATACCATTTACCAATGTGTGTGTCTGTCCATGACTGTATGTCTCTACGTACGCATGCAAAAAGATTTGGTACCACTGATTAATAGCATTCTGTATTCCTAAATATTAAAAATTATATCATGTAACAATGTATATATCTGTGTGAATTTGTATGTATCTATATATTATTATACACATGTATAAATAAAAAGAACCAAAAATAGCTTTTATAATTATGATTGAGAGAATGTTGTGTGCCAGCCATACATGTATAAATAAAAAGAACCAAAAATAGCTTTTATAATTATGATTGAGACAATGTTGTGTGCCAGCCATACGGAATCAAGGAGAAAGGCAAACAATACAAAGCACTAAATTGATAAAGGAAATCTATAATTTAAAAACTTTGATAAACAATAAAGGTTTATTAATGTTTAAAAAGAAGAACAAAAACTCTCAGTGGGATAGATAAGAAAAATCACATAGAGGAAGTTAAAGCTAGGATAAGATAGTATTACAACTAAGGAGAAAAGCTTAGCAAATAAAGTCAATGATAAACTCTACAAATGCAACAGCTATAAGATGAATGCTGGTAATTTCAAAGAGTTATAACTAAGCACTAGAGTAACAACCATTTAAACATAGGAAAGGATGGTCATTTGTGTTGTGTTGTAAACACACGTGCCCCATTGCAAATGGAGACCCCTCTTTTTTGCTTAGTTGTCCTCAGCTTGGCAATAATTTTGATCTATTAGCCTTTGGGAGCAGCTAGCAATGTCTTGTCAGTCCAAGAAAAATGCAATGATCAATCCTTGGAACGAGTAGCAATGCAAGGTTTATCTTAGGAATGGGTGTGAGTTGAATGTTGTCCTTGTCAAAATGACTAAATTCAATGAAAATGTCTAAGTGTTGCTTAAGAACACTATTGATGTGTTTTTCATGCACATGTGAACACAGAATAAAATACCAAGGTATCTTATCCTCTCTTGAACACAGTTATTCGAATGTTGAAGATTGCACTGAGTTGGTGTCAGATTGTTCAACCTGATGGTGAGACCGAACCCAGTAGGACTCCCCCTGGTCATTCATCTATCTTCTTGCATTCTAGGTCTTAGATTAGATTCTCTAAACCCTACACCTTTTGTTATTTATTTATTATCCCGGTTAGTAGATAGGACTCAAGTTCAAGCATATCAAAGCATTCAGGCAATCAAACATAAGTCCCCTTTGTGAATCCAGCAAAATCACATCACACCAACAGAGCTTATCCACCCGTAGAGACCCTACATATAAGAACCTGGGAGTTATTTCGATTGATCCTTAGGAAAACTTCAGCATTGGAATAACTTTGTTCAAGAGAGGATAAGATACCTCGGTATTTTATTCTGTGTTCGCGTGTGCATAAAAAACACATCAACAAAATTGGCACTATACGGAGGGCTGATCATTGCCAAGCCGCGATCAGT